>NC_046365.1:6134120-6484019 GCF_011125445.2 Fundulus heteroclitus
ATATTTCCCAGCGCTTTCTACACAGTGAAAATGAGGCCCCCTTGCTGTCACAGGACCACACACATATCACATGGCCAACTCCCTCCCATCCTCCTCCAAAAACACAAATGGCAAAAAGATGGAAATAAACATGAGTTATGAATATTGGCCCGGTTTTACTTATCAGACTGATCCGGATATGTTAAAAAATGACTAACATTGGCCATTGCTGATATTAATTACAGTATATTGTGCATCCCCAGTTTTGCATGGTTCAGCTTTGGTCTCATCCTCTCCTAAATTCCTGCCATTAGGACCAAATTCGTGTAATGAATGAAAAAAATCCTATTTCTGTCGACAACCTAAGCTGTGGCTCTTTGCAGCTCCCCCGGCCTCGTGGCTATTTCTATAATTCATGATTTCTGTCCCCATCCTGGCAGTTTAGGTGGATGGTTGTGTTTTGGTAGTCATGCCATATGTTTTGCATTCTCAGATGTCTTCAAAGGAAAAGCTGTATTCCCTCTGGGAATAAACTGCAGACTGGTGGAGTGAAGTGATTAATTAGGTGATTTCATAAAAGAACGATTGCCACATATTTATCAAAGTAAAGGAAGCAGAATACAAAGCTACACAATATCCTTCAGATTTTAAAGTAAAAATTGTAATGAATATGATTTTTTTTAACTCACTCCAAAACCACGCATTACTTTATGTTGCTCCATAAAGATAAAACAAAGTGAAGCTTGTGGCTGCACCAAGACCATATTTGGAAGCTTTTAAGGGGCAGGAGCACTTTTGTGAGGCACCATATCTCTGTTGTGTGTGTGGACCTGTAATGTCGGAGTCATGCTGTTAGGCTCTAATCCTCAGAACCGTCGTCGTTCGTGGCATCCAGATCAGTCCTTCGGCGTTACGACCCAAATATGTGAGTCAAGTTGAATGCAACTATTCCTGTCGCTAAAACAGATTTAGAGCGTGATAAACAGCAGCAGGCGGACAAACACTACAATGCGCTGACATATCTAGACGACGTGCCTCGTTGTGTTCAGGTTGGCCCGTCCCTCTAACATGCAGAATTATAATAACGAGGCGGCGGAGGAAAAGCTGGAGGGAGCTCACGGTGCACGGTTTTCTTTTGTTTGTGCAGGACCGTTGAATCCGATAAAGCAGAAGCTTCGAGTCATCCCTTCTCAAAAAAAGAAAGAAGCTCACCAGTATGCGAGAATCTGCTTTCTTAATGGTGAAATGTGTAACTTTTGCACAGAGAGTGGACTTTACAGATAAGCCTTAAAGTCAATCCTTACAAAGATAGGACGAGAACAGCAGTCTAAGGTACATCGTGCCGCTGGTAATGATCCAAAAGGTTGCAGTATGTATTTAGAAATAATAAAGAGAGCATGAAACCATTGAATAACTTCCCCTTCCTAAAAAAAATTTTTTTTGAGGCAAGTAAGTTTATTTGTAAAGCACATTTCAGCAACATAACAATTCAAAGTGATGAAAACATAAAAAAGTAAATGGCGCAGGCATAATAAAGGAAAGCAAAGTTAGACTACAGACTGAAATCAACGATGTTGCAGTGAAAAGGCATTTTTTTTGCAGTTCTCTGGGAGTCTGTTCCAGATTAGTGGAGCATAAAACCTGAACGCTGCTTCTCCATGTTTGGTTCTGATTCTGGGGAAGCAGAGGGGACTTAAACCTTAGAGCTGAGCGGCCTGGAAGCTTCACACAACAAATTTTATGGGTTTTGGGGCTAAGCCATTCAATGATATAAAAAACTAACAGAAGTAATTTAAAAGTCTATTCGCTGAGACACGGGGAGCCAGTGTAAGGACTTGAAGACACTGTTGCCGTAATCAGTTCGACTACAAATGCACGGATGACTTATTCAAGATCCTACTGGGAACCCTGGAAATGTTCTTCAGGTGATCGAAGACCGACTTTGTAAACTACCTCTGAAGGTCCAGGTATGAGTCAGTTCACCCAGATTGTACTAGTGACACAGAGCATTGTTGATTAAACACTTGAGCCATCACTGTAAAGCAAAAAGGGAATATGGAGAGTAATAAATTGCAGACATTAAAATTGCGATTCTATTTGTTGTTTCTTTGTAACATGGTGGGACACACGAGCAACATCTGAATAATTACGATTTCATTAATTTAGCTATGTCAGTACATTTTTTAAATTGGTTGTAATTCCACTGATTTATTTTGTCATTTATCTGTTGAACTTACATAACTTCTACTCAGAAATTTGGCTCAAAATCTGCCCCCAATAATGTATGTTTGATGTTCCACCAGTTTTACTGGGTAAGTTCTAGCTGTTTGTTTTATGGTCGCACCATAAAAAGGCATCTTGGAATGCATTAAACATACGTCATTAAAAATAATTTACATTTTAATCAAGCATATTAGCCTGTCAATGTGTTATTGAGTAGTGTTCCAGTATAATTCTAACAATATGAAATAGTTTGTATTGTTAGTGGAAATTCTGATCAAAATTAAACAGAATATTTTGGCTCAGTCAGTGATAATTCTTATTTGTTGCGTGTGGTGTCCAGCAGATGAGGTATAAACAGGTGTGATTCATAACATTTTAAAATTTGTCAAGTAAATTGTGGTGACCATTAGGCAGCAAGTGAAAAAAGCCGATGTGTTAGAAGCAGGAAAATGGAGAACCATAAGGATGTGAGTGAGCTTGATAAGGGCCAAATTGTGACGGGGAAACAACTCAGTCAGAGCCTCTCCAAAGCTAGAGCTCTCCCGTACCTGGCCCGTATGTTTCTAGTATCTAAAGTTGTCCTGGGAAGGAACTGTGGTGGTGAACTGGTGACAGGGTCAAGCCTCACTGATACACCCAGGGAGCAATAGTTGGCCAGCGTCGTCCTACCACTAAGCAAAAATTCAGTTTTTCGAGGAGAACGACTTTTGACGCATTGACTTGGTCTTTAAATTCCTCCATTCCCAATCCAATCAAGCATTCTGAGGGACGTGCTAAACAAACAACTGTGTCCCATGGAGGCTTCGGCTTACAAACTCCCAGTATTTCGAGAATCTGCAGCGCAAATCTTGCTCCCAGATACAACACCATATGTCTCAACCAGTCAGAGCTGCTCTGCAAGCAGAAGGAATACACCAGCAGACTGTTAGTCATAATGTTATGTCATATTTGTGCACTCAAAGAGTATTTTTGCGCTATTAAACATTAGCATCATTTCTGTTTAGAAATTACTGGATAAAATCTGCTTAGACACAATGTATGGAAATACGTCAATTCCATCGGTTAGGTGTTTACAGTTTGTGTGATCAGTTGGATCTTCGGCACTGTGAAAGCTGAGAGTGACTCCTGTAATCCCCTTTTTTCTTTGGGTTTAAACGAGGGAGAGCCGGTAATCTTATTGACCGGTTTGTCTGGACAACTCACTCCTTATCCCAGCTGCTGGGACCAGCAGGCCCCCATGCATGCATGCTCTGCACTGGAGTCATAGCTGGATCAACATCTGTGACAGACCCATCATGGCTACTATGGGGCTCCGAGTGGCCCCGGTTCCTAACAACAACAACAACAACACGGTTGTGTAACAACATGAAACGAGGACGGGACGTTAAGGAGAAGCTGTATCAACAAGCTGCACGACGGAACACGGTTTGCCAGCGAATGAATGGCCGGGCCGCATCCCTGTTGGCATGCAGCAACAATGACATGTTTCACCGAGATAAATGGAGCAGACGGAACCAAGAATAAACACAAGGCCGACATGAGTCATGGGTCTCTGTTTAGTTCCGTCTGTTTTCAATTGACGGGCTACAGGCTGTCAAGCTCGCGGGCCCGTTAGAGCTCCTTGAGATAATAATGACATTTCCTCTGGAAAGCAAAACCCCCCCCAAAAAAAACGCTTACCTGGGCTCAGTTCCCATAACCACCGGGGGGAGGGAGGGTGCGCTTATCGTCGCGTCCACGCCAGTCGGTCGTAACCGCTTGTTACGAGCTAATTAAGCCCTTAATAGAACACCGAGGACGAACACAGACCGACGGTCCAACGCAGTGCCATCCTCCTGCCTTCGCTCGCCCGCGAGGCAGCGCCGCGTCGCACAGCTGGTCGCGAGAGCACGGTGCACGCGACGCGGGCAGAGGGTAGTCTGGGCCGCGTTTTAGCTGGGAGGAACGTTTCCACGGGCCACCTTTAAAATAAGCATGACAGCCGTGTGATGCAGCCAGCGGCTCAACGGGGATGTGGTTATAACCGGCCCGCATCAATCACGCAGTGAATCACACAGAATGGCTGGCGTGCTGCGTCTCCGGCGAGGCGAGAGGCGAGGCGCGCCAATCAGGTTGCAGAGAGATGTCTGATTGACGTGCCTCTAACCAATGGCTGAGCCGCTCTGGCGGGAATGCCGGAGAATCACCGAGGAAGGAGCCAATCCGTGCGGAGTTTTATTCTGCGGGGAGGCGGGCCACGCAGGTGACACTGCGCTGTCGGAGAAAACGGATTTACGTGTAATCCAACTAAATGATTAGGTATGTGACAAGCATGTTACTGGCGTTAGTTTAAGTAAACTTTGCTATCTTGACCGACTAAACTCTAAATATTCGTCTATAAGAATCTATCTATCTATCTATCTATCTATCTATCTATCTATCTATCTATCTATCTATCTATCTATCTATCTATCTATCTATCTATCTATCTATCTATCTATCTATCTATCTATCTATCTCAGAAGTAGAGAAACAGAATTTCACCATAACCAGTTAGTCACATGCCGCTTCTAAAATCTCTGTCAGAAGATTTAGAACAACTATCAAATCAGTTTTCTAATAGTCAAAAAGCTTCAGAAAGCACAAACAGCTTTCCCCATGAAAACAATAAGCAATGTCTTTAACTACAATTGGCTCTATACATACACTCTGTGCAAGGTGCCACTGCTAAAGAAAGAGCATGCTGAAGATTGTTAAAATCGTGCTACAGAAAATTTGGACATGCCAGTGAAATGCTAGGAGAATAAAATCTGGACAGATGAGACTAAAGCCTAACTCTTTTAGCGTCACTGCATAAGTATATGGAGGACCAAAACTGACATAATTAAAAATTAAAGCAAATTTATATATATATATATATATATATATATATATATATATATATATATATATATATATATATATATATATATATTGTTTTTCTTTTTCCTTATACATGCACTTTCATCGAGAAAGTTTTATATTTTCTTTTTCATTTTCCTTAAACATGCGTTTTCGTCAGGGAATGTATATAATTTGTTTTGCCTATTCCTTATACAAGCCTTTGTTCTTTTTACATTTCCTCGTCTCCTCTTTTTACTTTATTGTAAGCATTTCTGCCTCATTATACAGATGAGAAGGGGGCGGTCTTACAGGGACAACTGCTCAGTATTGGTTGGTTAGCATCAGCCCTCCATAACTGGGAACTTCATGCTGCTGCCAGCAGAGGCTGCTGCTACCGACCGCTGTGACATTGGCTACCCAGGTTATCAGTGAGCTGAGGCATTTAGCAACTTGATTTGAAAACAACACTGTAATTCCAGACGTAATATCTGTCGTGCGGACGATCTGACTGAACGTGTGTTTCAATCAGCGACTCACATGGACCCAGTTGCTGGCAGGGTTGCGCCAGTCCTCCCGAAAGAAACTACAGCCCGTGCTGGGAGCTCGCATTAAGCTGGAGCAGCGGATCCAGTGGGCTCTGTCTTATTTCCAGCCATCTAGTTATGGAAATAGAGATATTGAACTTTTGCTTTAAAAAAAAAAATTTAAAAAGTGCTGTTACCTCATCGTTCAAGTAGTGGGCTATAAATGAGAATTACACTTTATTGCTCTTCCTGCTACGTGATCATAGAAGGCTGATGCTAACCAACCAATAGGGAGCAGTTGTCCCCTTAAGACCGCCCCCTCCTCATTTGTATAATGAGGCAGAAATGCATATGGCAAACTGAAAACAGGAGACGAGGAAGTGTAAAAAGAACAAGGGCTGGTATAAGGAAAAGGTAAGACTATATATATATATATATATATATATATATATATATATATATATATATATATATATATATATATATTTTTTTTTTTTTTTTTTTTTTCTCTTTTTTTTATTATGTCAGTTTTGGTCCTCCATAATTATGGTCTTGGTGAAGGTGGAGGAATAGTCTTGCTCATGAAAAAGAAGACCATCCACCTAACAACATCAGTGCTCCTGTGGCGGCTTATAGTTCCCGAGGGCTGAGTCATGCTTCCAATGACAGCACTGTAAGAGGGGACTTAGAAGCCACCACCCCCTGTTTACCAACGGGGTGATAATGAAAATAACAACTTTTACCCCTTTAAGGTTAAGGAATTTCGGACACCTGTGCTCATGGGTGTTTTACACATGCTCAGTCGTTGGTGCCATTGGAAAACAAAGTTGCCTAACCAGTTTATCACAGTCAGTCAATCAGCAATTTTAACCAATAACAGTGAAAATATTGGAACAAAAACTGTCTACAAAGCCATCACCATTAAATAACTTCAAAAGCAGCGTAATTAATAATGAAACAGGCTTTAATGACATCATTAAAACTGCAAACCCTTACATGCAGAATTCCAGCTGAAAGCCGCTCAGATGTCCATGTTTCGACGTGGAGCTTGTTGGTTTGATGTCTCTGATAAGTGGATAGCCTTATGGTTTCTGAGCAAGGAGTAGGGAGGTTGAAAGATGGCGAGTTTGGGTACCTGGGGTCAATCATCCAATGTAATGGCTAGTGCACAAAAGAGGTGAAGAAGAGCGTGTGGGCAGGATGGTGTTAACTGAGAAGAGTGTCAGGTGGTGATTTGTGACTGAGGGATAGCTGCAGGAGAGAACGAAGCTTTACACAGCTGTAAGCAAATCTGCAAGGATTTATAGTGCGGCGAGAGCAGCTCAAGATGTTAAGATCTCCACTGAGAGAGACCCAAATGGACAGGATTAGAGTTAAGTTTATCAAAAGGGCAACTCACGTTGAGCAGCTTGGAGACACAGTTAGCAGAGCGAGGTGGGAGCATTTTGGAGATATGCAGAGAGACAGCATATGCATTGGATAAGTAGTCAGTAATATGCTGACAGGAAAGAGGAAGTCCTATTTGACCTTTTGGAGAATAAATTGGATTAGTCAAAGTTCTGTTTGCACTGCTTCCCATGATTTTTTTTCACTTTTGCTTTTTGAACAAAAACATCTTCTCTTCCTGTTCTGTGTCTTTTGTTTTGTTTTCTAGGTGTGCTCCACAGTCCATTGTTAGTTAATCATCACACCTGTTTAGCATAAAGGCTTTGCGCCCTCTGTGTTTGCGCAGTGGCTGCTTTCCTTGTCTGACCTTTGTGATTTAGTTCTCCCTGAAAACACTACGGCCTTAAGATTTGTTTCTCCTGAAATTTAAACCCAAGCGTTTTACATTACCTGCTTTGCAGCGACTATTTCATTCAATACAATTTCCTCCTGCCTCATCGCACGTCAAACTCCAGCGCCTGATATGATGACTGATTGATCAGAAACAGTGAAATAAATGTGTTCTGCAAAAAATTACAATTTTTCAGATTGTGTTTGACTCAGTATTTTATATGTTTTGATGCATTTACTGTATCCATACTTGAGTGTGAATTTAAAGCTCAGGCTGCAGGCTGGCTTTAATAATGTCATTTAATAAAACCGATTAAGTAAATCTATCCTTGAATGCTTCCTATCACCTTGTTGAAGGACAATTAAGTATAAAAAATGGCTCATTGAGGTTCCACGGTTATAATTATTTAAAACATTAATATTTACAAGTTAATTTCATGAGCTTTCCACACTTATGCCAAAGGGACAGTCTACTAATATCGTATTGCCATCTAACGGACAGACCTGGTACTGCACCTTCTCACGTTTAGCTCCATCTGGATTATATTAGAATAGAACAGGATACCTTTGTTGTCATTGCATTTTGCAAGCATAGAGTACAACGAAATTTGTTTAAACAGCTCTATAGTTTAACAATATTTTAGCTACTTTAAATAAAACAGTATAATTTCGAGCAGTTTCAGCAGCAGCAACATTTTATATAACAGCAAAAACGCCTGAATTCAAATTTATAAAAAGAGAATGGAAAAGGAATGATTTTAAAACAGTCTACAACTGCATAACACAACAGTATCTAGGGTGAGAGGGGAGCAGGATGTGTTTTTGTTGTGCTGCTCAGTTTCCTAAAGTTGACGAACAGCTCCTTTATCCTCTCTGCCTTCAGTGGCAGGTACTTCTCAGAACACCAGCTGAGCAGGTTCTGTATCTCGGCTCTGCAAGCTGACTCGTTACTCTATTGTAGTATTATTTAAATGCAGGCAGTGGCTTGCAAAAGTATTCACACTCATGGGTTGGGTGTTTTTCACATTTCTATCATGCTACAATGATTTAATGGAGATGTGTGCTAGCTCAGCAATAAGAAGGGAGTAAATGTTTTTTTGTTTTTACATATTTCTTTACACAGAAAAATCTAAATTGTGTGGCATGGATTTATGTTTGGTGACTCTTTACCATGATGCTCAAAAAGTAAAGAAATAGGTGACTTAAAAACACAATTTGATTTCAGAATAGATCCAGCTGTTCTGTGAAGGTCTCCATAGTTTGTTAGAGAAGATGAACATAATTGAGAAGACCAAGGAACAAAGCAGACAGGTCAGGGAGACAGATTTGAAACGTTTTAGATGGAGACCTTCATCTCCCAAATGATATGTCTGCTGACCAGTGAGGGAACAAAGGAGACGATTGAGTATTGTGTTCACAGGCAGTTGTAATGAAAAACTGTTCCTGTAATGTCAGGGATGCAAGTCTTCTGAAAGTTTGCGCAGTGATTGGCTGCATTTCATGTAATGTGAATTCCAATCTGAGTCGAATTTCAGGTGGGTTAATGAAGTTATTGTGCGGAGAAAAACAAGTCTGGTATTTTGAAACAATGATTTGATATTACCTAATGTGTCCCAATTTTCATTTTCAAAATAAAGCTGTATTTTTTTGGACTCACAAATGCAGTTAAAACAAATCAAACTGCATTTCCATTTTCTTCTCCAAGACTGCCAATTGTGGTTAATCACCAAATTGTCTTTTTTTTAAAGAAGAAAACTAACAATTACGTGAGGAAGTGCTGCTAAATTAGGAGTTTAAAAAATTTATCAAAAGTACACGTTTTTGTATTTGTAAAAAAAGAAATGGTAACTCCTGAAAAACTAGAAACCTTCCTCAACAAGAGGAGGGTCCGTAGATGCTCCCTCTTGAGAAGATGGACAAAAAGTTAGGAATAACGTTTTTTTTTTTTTTTTAAAGGAATAAAGGTTTTTTCACGATGAATTCATCGTGTAAATGCAGTGAGAGATAATATGCAAGGTGTTAAGAAGCTGTCGTCTAAAATCGGGATGAAATTTATTGTAGCGTATACTGTGGTTCGGTCATTAAAGCGCCCTCTGTTGACTCCATTCCAAAATTCGGAGGCGTACGCGAACGCAGCATTTTGTCGTCCGTCCACTGTCTCGTGAAGACTTAGCTGTTAGCTAGCACGTTGGTTGACGCTAAATAACAGCAGCGGAGAACAGAAACAAGGTAACGCATGTTCTTACTTTTCCACGACACACCTGTAGCCGTGTGTAAACCCCACTAAAGAGGGGCCTTTTCCGGCTGAATCAGGCATCTCATGTTTAACATTTGTTTTGCTAACCGACATGTTTGTCGCATCAACGTTAGACTGATCCATTTCGGGACTGCCGTGCGGTGTTTAGCTAAACTTAGCAGCGGTCGGGGTGAGGAGTTATGTTTCTTAAATGTGTCGACATAAAGTCGCCCGCATTTCGCTTGGTAACGTCGCAGTCTGCCTGGTGTGCTGGGCGCGATGCTCGTCTCTGCTAGCACGCTAACCAGTCTGGATGAATGAAGGAGAAGGACGCCATTGTTTTTGCGTCTGTCAACTCACGTCAGCGCGTCCACGCGCCCGCAGCTATTAAACCCTTTTTACGGCGAAATACATCGAATCAGTCAAACTATTTGGCGGTGGATACACGGAAGGTGTCGTCATAGGTATTATCCCAACATTTGGTAGATTTTTTTTTTTTTGCGGCGGTCCAGGGCCTGCTGTATTTAGCCGGGCTAACTTGCTTCTAACGAAACATCATTGAAACTTAGGGTTCCGCTCTTACTGCGTCAGAAAGCGCCATAAAATCTCCTAGTCTTTAAATAAATTAAATCGGTGCCATCGCGAGTGCGCACCGAGCAGGCGTAACATTACGACCCGTAGCGGCTTTGTCTTGATTACACCCCCTTTTTTTAGCGATCCCTATCAGATCCGTTTAAGCGAGATCGGGCCTTCGTGGATCGGACTCGTTTGTCCTGCATTTTAAACCATTCCCGAACCACGTGTGTTTTGTGCTAGAGGTCCATACCCAGCAAAAAGGACCCCGATTGGTCTACAGCTGTGGATCCCCAGGTATCCGGACACCATTTCTCTCAGAACCAGAGTTAACCCTTTCGGTAATTCGTGCTGTTATCTGGACCACACGGGCCAGCGATCGCTCTCATTGTGGGTCAGTGGGCCTGAGTTTTAGGTGCACAGCTGTTCCTTTCTTGGACCTGGTAGACGCTGTCCGGTACTACAGCCCAATAACACCCCCCACAAGAGCTGAAGCATAGATGTTCCGATCCAGTCGTTCAGCCCGGCCCTTTTTAAACTTGGTCAAATTCTTCCAATTTGTTTTCTATTTCCAGTGCATCAACTTTGCTGTAGAGAAAACTTGGACTTATTTTATTGACAGTACTGATGGCGTTTACTGAGGAACTAGTTCTGGTTATTTAAAGCTCAAAAATATACTTATATAATAATTATATAATTTTATATTGGGCCATATTGGCATCATGAAGTCATTAAAAGGGCTTGTTGCACCGGTATAGAGGACACTTTCGATTTCGAGTTCACATACCAATGTAAATTATTTTACAGTAACATAAAATTAGCACCCTTAAGCCCAATTTAAACAGCTTATCTGCAAAAAAACGTTGATATTGGAGTGAGTCACACTTTAAAGTTTCGTCGTTCTGCATCACTTTTTCTCTTTTTGGACATTTCTGGGTTTTAATGTGTTGTGGAAAAGCTGACATCTAGTGGCAGGAGGTTGTTACTACACAGTGAAAATTTTAACGTTCGCTACAGCAGGTCTTAGATCTTTTATACACTTTATAAGGATATATGCCTCTACTTTATGACACAATATGCCTTTTTTGGCTCTTGAGGGCCGGATAAATTGCCTTGACGGGCCGGATTCAGGCCTTGAGTTTAATATGTAATTTAAATTTTCTGGAGGCGTGAACCTTGGTTGGACCATTGCAATCCCAGTTTTTCCCCCTTTAAAGTTTCTACAGTGCTTTGGATGCTGGTGGATGACCCAACCTCAGCTGTTGGCACCACCTTTCACTCACATCTGAACTGGTAACCGGTTCTGTGGCTACTAAACGAGCCCCAATCACCAGCCCTCCACCTCCATGTTTGATCGTTGGGTTTAGGCTGTGGATCTGTTGTTATGGTTTTCTTCAAACATTGTTCAGGATGCCTCGTGGCTACTTTTGGAGCCAGCCATGCTGCTATGTTCCTTTTTATTGAAAGGAAGCCATAATTCTTCGGCATTTTCTACTTCTAGTCATGAACTTTCCAGGTTTCTGTTTGCATATTTGATGTTAGTCTCAAAAGTATCTGTAGAGTCTTCCTTATTAAAAAAGGAAACGATAGGCAAATCTCTAAGGTCATTGTAAAATTTAAAAATAATGTGGTGTGTTTTTTTTTTTTTTTTTTTTTTTTTTTTTTCTACCTGGGTGTAATGCTGTTTTAGGATTTCCCAGATAAAATTCGGATTAATTTAGTTTTTTTGGTGCAAAACGTCGCGATGTTCGTCTGAAATAGACGTGTCCATTCAGAGCGAGAAATGCAAACACATCGATTTTCCCCCTTTTTGATCTAATTGTTACCCAGATGGCAGAGAATGACGTTGAGAGTGAACTTCTGGACTACGAGGAGGACGAGGAGCCCCAGGGACTCCCAGAGAGCGGCACCCCCGCCAACAAGAAGGAGGTGAAAGGGTCCTATGTGTCCATCCACAGCTCGGGCTTCAGAGACTTCCTCCTCAAACCAGAGCTGCTCCGTGCCATTGTTGACTGTGGCTTTGAACATCCCTCAGAAGGTGACTAATAGTTCTTGAAGCAATTGGTTTAAATATTAGATGAAATACCACCAAATGCATTAAAACAGATATTAGCTAACAAGCAGAGGAATAGCAGCTTAATCAGTTAGGTTCAATTAAACAAAAAACCTCCCTTAAGAGGATGTTTTTTCTAGTTTCTGCGGCGGTTTGGGTTGTAATGCAGTGTATTTTATCTGTGTGATGTCTATAGATGTCTTATTAATTGTTTGCCATATGCTTCATTTTTAGTTCAACATGAGTGTATTCCTCAAGCGATCCTTGGCATGGATATCCTGTGTCAGGCCAAGTCTGGGATGGGAAAGACGGCCGTGTTTGTGTTGGCCACTCTGCAGCAAATTGAACCTGTGGACGGCCAGGTCAGTCGGTCATTAAACACTGAATGAAATCCATGAGTCAGCAAACGGGATTTTTCTCTGTATAGATAACCTTTAAAGTCATTTTGTTTTTGCCAAACCTGCCCTGATCACAGGGTCAGGGCAGGTTTGTAAAGCTTTGACATACAATACCAGTTCTGGCCAATCACGGTTTCTCTTTAAAGGGGACATATCATGCAAAATCCACTTTTTTTAGCCCTTAAATACATTTTGGTGTGTGCTTGGAGTCGCTAGGAATGCAGAAAATTGGAATTTAGGATGTTTAAGATATCTATATATTCTGTTTGGATCATATTTTATATATGGTAGCAATATCAAGCCGTACATTTCAGTACTGGGGGAATGTGGGGGTAAAGTAACGAACAAGTCAGACCAAAGTGTTGCAGTTCCACCTTATATAGAGTACAAATGAATGATTTCAATGTGAAAAACAAGTGAAAAGCATGACGTGTCCCGTTTAAAGGCTATAAATAACAGGGTTATCTAGGAGAATCCATAATAGACAAAGGTTGAAAGCTCATAAAGCCAAAGTGGAGCGACGTAATGCTTTCAGCCTTGTTGGTATCTGATGAAGTGGAGTCTGGGTAAAACCCCTGACTTGATTTTTTTTAAAACCTCACAGAAAACCTTCAGTGATGTCAAGTTATGGAAAAACAGCCAACTAAGATTCTTCTGCCCACAGTAACGATGTCTAGGCCTGTCACAATAACAAACTTTGCTGGATGATAGTTTTCGAAAAATGACTGCGATAAATCATATTATTCTCATTTGGAGACCTTTTTCAACTAATATGATAACGGCATAATAACGTATATCCTCTCGACCTACCGGCTCAGGCAAATTAAGTGGGTGGGGTTGTTTGGTTTAAATCCAAAAATCCCCAATTTCATTTATTTAGTACTGAAAACGGTTTGCTATCCCATTTAAGAGAGAGGAGATGGACACACAAGGGGAAATAAGCAAGCACGCGCTTATCTATCATGTGAATAAAATTTATCAAATTTGACGACCTTGTAGAATTTAAAATGGCTCAATTTATGTTCAAGGTATCAAAGAAGTTGTTACCTGAGCACATACAGAGCACGTTTTCTGAAAGAGAAGGGGGGTATAACTTAAGGGGTCACTCAATCTTCAAGATCCGCAATTTTAGAACAACAAGGAAAAGCTTCTGTATTTCAATTAAAGGTGTAAAGTTATGGAATAAGTTACATGAAGATTTAAAACAAAGCAATAGTTTAACACAATTCAAAAGAAGGTACAAAGAGGTAATTTTCAATAGATATACACATGGGGACAGAAAGCAATAAGGTGTGTATTGAAGATAATAACTTGGTGTAAGGGTTTAGAAAGATAAACCAGCATAAAATGGGAAAATGTATAGGTAAATATTAGTAACTGTTACTTCAAACTGCCACTTTGATTTTGATTTTTTTTTTTCTAATGACAGTAGAACTCTAAAGTCTCAAGTGTTTAGGGGTAGGAGTTTATAAGTTCTCACTTCTTCCTACCCCGTTTTGAGCATGACATGTTAACTGAAACAAAAATCTGTATTTTCTCTTCTTTCTTATGCACTTCTTGTTACTGTGCACTATTTTATTTTTATATTTGTATCATGTTCGAATAAATAAATAAATAAATATCAGCTGACTTATCGATTATGAAGACAGGCCTAGCGATGTCCACATCAAATAGCGTTGTGGTGGTTTCTTGCTGCAGTTCTAGTTTTTGGTGACGCCCTGTTGACCATTGGCGGTTAAAGTCTGCTGGAACGTTTTTGCTCACCTTTTCTGTCAGACAAAGAAACAAACGTTGCTCATCCGAAGAAAAAAAACTCCACCTTGTGTAGCACCCAGTGTCTGTCAGGCATATTTACATTACTATACACGACCATGTGAAGAGGTGGCAGCTCTAAAATCAACATTCTCTACCCGTATGCGCCAGGTGTCTGTTCTTGTGATGTGCCACACCCGAGAACTGGCCTTCCAGATCAGCAAAGAGTACGAGCGCTTCTCCAAGTACATGCCCAGCGTCAAGGTGTCGGTGTTCTTCGGCGGCATGGCCATCAAGAAGGACGAGGACGTGTTGAAGAAGAACTGCCCCCACATCGTGGTAGGAACCCCGGGCCGTACGCTGGCCCTCATCCGGAACAAGACCCTCAGCGTGAAGAACATCAAGCACTTTGTGCTGGACGAGTGCGATAAGATGCTGGAGACGCTGGGTGAGTTACAGGCATCAGTGTGAAATAAAGAGGAAACTCGTTAGAAACGCGTCAGAAACTCTTTGGATGTGTTTTGTCCCTTCAGACATGAGGCATGACGTGCAGGAAATCTTCAGACTGACCCCTCACGAGAAGCAGGTCATGATGTTCAGCGCCACACTGAGCAAGGAGATCCGCCCCGTCTGCCGCAAGTTCATGCAGGATGTAAGTTCTGACTGAGGGTAAAAATGGGTTTAAGTCAACCAATGAGATCAACCTTTTATTCTGCTTACGTACCAGTCTGCCTTTTCCAATAGGACAGCTCTTAATAAAATTATCAGAGAGATCTTGGACCATTATTCTTATCTAGATCATCCACAGTCCTAGATCCTTTTGGATTTTTTCATTTCAGCTCATTCCACAGATCATCCATAGCATTTAGGATTGGGAGTGGAAATGGACAAGGAGGAAAGTTTATTATTTATTTTGTCTGCCAATCCATTTCTGTCTTGATTTGGATCATTTTTCTGCTGAGGGACTCACAGATCATCTATTTCGGTTCGCGTGGATCTAGTGGATCTAATGGAAACTTGGTGACCCCCCAAGATGTTACTTTGCTTCAGCTCTCCTAACAGTGAGCTTTGGAGACCTTTTCCCCTTACCACCCTGCAGGCTGTGTAATTACGTTCAAGGCGGATTGTTTTCTTAATTTTAAAGTGCGAGAACATCCTACTGCAATGAACAACATCAGCCAACCTTTATCTTGCACACCTTTACCAAAGGAGCCGAGGTATATTTCTTTGATTAATGAAAATACGGACTTGTGTTTGAAACCTGTGCTGCTGTTGGAAATGTGTAAATGGCAGGGCTGGACGATGTAGAAAAAAAGCATGTCTATAAAATATAAATCATATTGATTGATATCGATAATCATCAACAAAACATATATTTTAAGTGCAGCCCTGGCCATTTTTTGCTGTTGCTTAGCAACCTATTTTTAGTTGCATAACACACAATGAATTCAAACTCAACCCTTTATTCAACCAACTTTTTACCAAAACTGTAAGTTTTTAAAAAAATAAGAACGTGTGCTCTCTGAACTCTTTGAAGGGGGCGGGGTTTTCCTGGGTCTCCGTTTCTGATTGGTTGAGAGGATGTAGCAACTGCAAAAGGAAGGAAAACTTGTTGTATTGAACTTTTTATTGAGCCTCTTTTTTTTCTATCATCGATGGATATAATTGAATTATTGTCCAGCCCTAGTATATAGTTAAAACAAAGTAGACGGATTATTTAAAAAAAATGTTTTCTTTAGAAACAGGCAACAGTAAAACATTTAAACGGATTGGGCAACAGTTGATCATTATTGTTACTACAGAAAGTTCCATGTTTCGTTTAGAAAATCTTTATTTAGACATATCTTCAAGATGTAACATCCAGGTTTTATTGAGTGTGCATCTTAGCTGATTTAATTTCTTTTATCTGTTGACAGTAATGATATTTGGGTGTTCCGCCTGCTGTCCTCATACGTCGTACTCTGTGATATGGGTACCATGTTGCTGGCAGCAAAGTCCCCTTTAGCTTTGCCCACTTGTGGCTGTCAGTGTCATAAGTGGCCATTTCAGAGGGGCAGAGTGAACCTCCTGAGACGCTCCGGCGTGGCCCTGGCCACTGATGCCATGGCTGTGCTGACGTTCAGGAGAACAGCCACAGTGGGTCTCCAGGAAGATTTTCTCACGAGACCCATGGGGAACGTTTTAGCTTTTCATGCGTTTCCAACCTCTAAAGCAGTTCGCGTCGATGCAGCTAATGTGGGTCGTTTTCTGTCCCACCGCGCAGCCCATGGAAGTGTTCGTGGACGATGAGACCAAGCTGACGCTGCACGGCTTACAGCAGTATTACTGCAAGCTGAAGGACAGCGAGAAGAACAGGAAGCTCTTTGACCTCCTCGATGTGCTCGAGTTCAACCAGGTATATCCGATAAATGTTAGAAAAATCAAAAGCCCTCTCTTACTTTTCTGACTAAAACTATGAAGAGGTTTAGAAGTGACGATTTGCCTCTGGCTCCTGACAGGTGGTGATCTTTGTGAAGTCTGTGAATCGGTGCGTTGCTCTGTCCCAGCTGCTGGTGGAGCAGAACTTCCCTGCTATTGCCATCCACAGGGGGATGGCCCAGGAGGAGAGGTGAGTGGCAGTTATCTGCTGCCCATTGAGCAGCTTTCCTCACAGTGCTGAGAAGCTTAAATATGAATGAATCCATTTGTGAGGTTTCAGCAGTTCAGGCCCTGCTCCTGTAGCGGCTGGCTGCAGGTGGAACGTGTGCGTCCTGCTGTACGTCTGCATGGAGAACCTGAGCCGTTAGCACAAACAGCCCCTTAGCTTCCCTTTGGAACAAAATAGATGAGCTCCAGGCCTCCATCTTCATACGGACAGAATGCATGTGTGTTGGCCTTAACCTTTCAAATAGCGACTGTGATTGGGATGTAGAGGTCTGTGCGTTACAGCAGGGACAGTGACGTCACAGGGAAATCCCAACGAAGCAGTGTTTGCACGTATGGAGCAACAATGCCAAAGTCCCAGAGACGGCTGATATGGAAGAGTTGTCTGGGTCAGTCTGACCTTTTTACCTCCCCAGAAAGTTCCTTCTGACTTCTGTTTTTATTTTATTTCTACATTCAACCCAAAGCCAAACGCAGCTCGCCTCTTAGCCGGTCCACTGAGAGAATACAACTCCTGTCCCCTGATGGTCTCTGTACTCTGAGGTCTTTTCTAAGTCATTTTTATCAGTTCCTTACCTGACCAACTTGTTACACTTGATCAAATCTGTTGAGGACAAGCTCTCTACAGTTTGCCTACAGGTGTGATAAAGGGGTTGAAGATACAGTCCTTATTTTTAGCTTAACTTTTAAGCACAATGGTTATCATGGGCACGTGCTGTTTTTATAACCTTCTGCTGTTAAAACCAGCCCACCATATTAGTTTGTCTATTACTATTGACTAACTTAAACCTGTCCTGCTGTTGTTAGATGGGTTTTAGATTTTCTTGTTGACGGCTAGCAGCCTATGGCAGGGTGATATGATGCATTTTCCTCCACTGGTGGCCCTCAGGGCTGCGTTCTCGCCCCCTTCTCGTACATCCTGTGCACTAACAATTACAGCAGTCACTACAGGAGGACTCACCTGGTCAGGTGGTGGAGGATTTTATTGTGTTTGGACATTTCATTAAAACCAGTTGTCACCAAAACCAAACATGTTTCTAGAATTTAAGAGGGAAGTCAAGTTCTCCACCTTTAGTTCTGTATAAGGGGAACCAGTGGCATGTGTTGAGCGTTATAAATACTCGGGTGTTGTCATGGACAAGAAGCTGACATTCAGTGAAGATTCTGAAAAGATCAGCATAAAAAAGCTACATCAAAGATTTCCCTTTCTGCACATATTAAAAGTTGTGTAAAAAGTTGACCATGTTGTTCGATTCCATGATAAATTGTCCCGCTATTTCAGCAGCTCTGGCCTAAAGCAAGGAGTAGTAAGAGGAAAAACTCTTTCTTCTGTTATCCAGATGGATTCCTAATCTGATTGGCTGTGACTGCTTTGTCATTTTAGTCTGATCACATTTTTAATTGACATTTGTTCTGATATTTTCCCTGGAGGTTTACTGTTGTTGCCAGTGTTGTGGAGCGATAGAAACGTTACAGTGATACTGACTCTTCCCACATCTCTCCAGGTTATCCCGATATCAGCAGTTTAAAGACTTCCAGAGGAGGATCCTGGTGGCCACCAACCTGTTCGGCCGAGGCATGGACATCGAGAGGGTCAACATTGTCTTCAACTACGACATGCCTGAGGATTCTGACACATACCTTCACAGAGTCAGTTCACATTTAAAAGAATTTGCCTATGATAACAGCTGCTGTAGTTGGGGTTAGCAAAGATTTGGAGCTAGGTTATCCGCTGGTTGTGTTTATCTGCTGCCGAGTGTCTTTTGAGCCCTTATTTTTTTTCCTCTTAACACCAGGTGGCCCGTGCAGGCCGGTTTGGAACCAAAGGCCTGGCCATCACCTTTGTTTCAGACGAAGCCGACGCCAAGACCCTGAACGAAGTCCAAGATCGCTTCGAGGTCAATGTAGCCGAGCTACCTGACGAGATCGACATCTCCTCCTACAGTAAGTTTCAACCGTGCCGGCATGGGCCGCTGCGTGGGTTAGAGGAGGTTCTTATTCAGCATCTGTAGTTTAGCATATGCTCAATCGCTGGGGCCTCATTGTACAATGTGACACGTATAAAACCGTGCGTAGGCATGTTACCGCACAGCTTTCCTTTGCACATCCTAACTTAAAAACGCCCAGTAATAAATATGCAAAGTAGTGTAAAATAGCTAGAAGGCACCCACCAAAAAAAGGGAGGTTCACAGAATGTGAAATGAAGGTAATAGCATTGGAGGTGAAGGAAAGATGTCCAATTTTATTTGGCATTCATTCTTCTGGAATCAGAAATAAAATGAAAGAAGTGGCATGGCGGAAGGTGGCGAATGCCGTAAACGTGGCAGGAGCAGAAAGCAGGTGTGTGGCTGCTGGACGTCCTCTTTGACATCCAACATCAAAGTGGACGATGTTGTCTAAAGGAAACTATTCCTTTAGACATGCTCAATAGGACTGAGCATGTGCTAAATTACTATTCTGTTGTCTAAAGGAAACTTGTTAAACCAGGCTAACTGGTCAATCAGCTCCCTCTGACCGCTTCCATCGGCGATGTCCTCCAGCAGCGCCAACATGGCCGTCATTACGCAGCTCCCTGTGGACGTGTGGCTGTCTCCAACTTAGGTTTCATCACGACTGACTTGTTAAGAATTAATCTGCTGATCCAACACCATTTTATTCTCTGTGAGAATGAAAGAGTCCCTTAGATGACTTACAGGGATTTGATGCTCCTGGGTGCACACACTGATGTGCATTTATATCTACACAGGACAAACGCAGAGGAATATTTCCATCATTTTTAGGTTTACATATGAGGCTTAATGTGATTCAGTTGCTTTGTATGGGTTTAAGACCTAAAAGGTCAAACTCATGAAAAACCATCAGATTTGATGCTCCTGAAATTCGTTAAAGCTGAATGGAGCTATATTTCAGTGTATTTTGCTGAGTTTTAGTACTTTGTGGTTTATTTTCGTTTGCGTGGATTACCGCACACTTTCACACATTCATCTTTATGCATCCCGAGTTAGATTAAAAACATTGTGCCGCAGGTTTTTTGTGCGAAGACGCACTTTATACACGAGGCCCCGGTGATCAAACACTAGTTTTGTGGTAACATGTAAACATTGAGATTTAAAATACATTTAAATAGTATTCACAAGCTGCTTAAGCATTTTCTGATTTTGAGAAAGGGGGGGGGGGGGTGACTTTCAAAATGGGTTTCAGGTTTCTCCTAGAAAACAAAATCTGAAAGGTGGAATGGTATTTATCACCCCCATACCGTGTTGCGTCTGAATAAAAAGCAGTTGATTTGAATTTTTAGTTTTTTGACTGATTGAGGCGTTAGCATGAGAAAACTTGGAAAAATTTGAAAGGCATGCCAGTATTTTTCAACGGCATGCCTTCCTTTCAGGTATGTTAACCTGTGGTCTCTCACTGTGGAGACGCCAATGGAGGTTACAGAAATGATGTTTGCTGTGTAGAAATTAAAGTGTGTTTCTTTTGTGATGTCAGTAACTTGGTAAAATGTCCAGAGTAGACGGACATGCACATTTATCTTTTAGACTTTTCATTTTCTAATCTTGTCATTTCTGTTCTTGCAGTCGAACAGTCCAGATGAGTGTGTGGTCTGCGACCAGCGAAGACTGTATCTGACGACTGTTGCTGTGATGTTGTCTGGAGGGGAAGAAAAACCCATATTTGTTCAAATATACCCTACCCAACATAAAAGTAGAGTTCATAAGGCATTTTTTTTTTTTAAACTTTCCTCATGTCTTGCAGAGTGCTTGTTTTAGTGTTTTCCTTGTTGAAACCATATTTTCAAAATATTGTTTTGATTAAATAAATACGTTTTTTTAACTTACTTGTTGAATTGAGTGTTGCATAATCACAAATATTAAAGTATTTTAGAAAGTTATTTAGACTGTTTTATCAGTTTGATAGCTGAATCCACCACTAGAGGGCGCCATAGTTTGGACAGGCACAAGGATTAAAAAACAGAACTAATAGCACCACTTATTCACTAAGAGCCTTTAGTTCTGGTAAGTTTACACACCCTCATCGGCATAAAGGGCTTGTTAATTAGGCTTTTAATGATGCATTGGAACTCTGCTTTTTTTCAGGATACAATTATAATATATACAACTTTCATATCATGGGTGATTTTGAAGGAAAAAAAAAAACCACACTGGTGCAAAAGTTTGAAATTGTTGACTTTCTTCATATCATACTGGATCAACATACATACAAGCTCACAAATGTATAGATACACCACCGCTAAAATAAGGTGTAATGTCATTAAAATTGGTTGAACTGGTTTTTGGTTCAGACCAGCTTAGTCCATAAATGATCATTTGGGATGTTTGGGCTTTTCCAGAAGGTTAACGTTTGCTTGCTTTGTCCATATCAAAACCACTTCTGCTCTGGGTTAGGGATCATTCTAGTTGTATCCAAGTTCCAACAATCTGCCAAATTGTCAACCTTCAGTTGAAATAAATTTAGTTAAGAGGTGCTCGACTCTTGTAAAATGGAAGGTGCGCCGTTCATATGAAGCCGGGTTTATAGTACCACCACCCACTGCTCCAAAGATCAACATTTTCAAGATCAACTAAAATCTTCAGCCATGCACTCAGACAGGTAAAGAAACCTGAGTTGTTTCAGTGCCATTATAAAATAACGATGGACGTAGACTACCTCCTGATTCATTAACTTCACCTCAAATCAGCAGCCAGTCTACTGAAACCTGGAAACTGACTGGGGTCCTTTGCTCAAAACGGGGTTTGGGTCGGGTAAAGCAGGCTAACCAAGTAGTGAAATGACCCTGAACTTCATCCGTCTCAATCTAACGTCCGTGATTAGTTCTGACCGGCCCTGGAGATGGACTGACAGAACAGACTGAACACAAGAGGGCAAAATAAATTCTGACAGAAAATGGTGTGATCAAACTGAATTAGTTGGGAACAAAATCGTATCTGTTGATGCGACAAAAGCTCAGTGTTTCAGTTCATGCTGGACTCTTTGTAATCAATATCAGAGTAACATGTTAAACCTGAGGTTAGGTTTAAACCGCGTTCTTTAATGTGTCCACACCATTAAAGCAGGCACAATTGGTGTCTGCTTTTCTAACTTCATTTACATTTCTAATCAACTATGCCCACCTAATGCCTGGCGTTGATGAATCAAATATAAATCAGTCTACATTATCTTCTGTTGTCACTGATTAGTCTCTGTTGGTGCTGTCCAACAGTCAGAAATGTCAAAGCAAAGTAAAGTGCTGTGATGCTTGCGTAGGGTTTGTCTTCTGACTGATCGAAGCGTTTCCTCCTCCATAAATGAAACCAGCAATCAGTGTGGAAGGGTTAAGGATTTCAGGGCTCTATTTAAGGGTCCCACGTCAGGTTTGAAGACGGAACAGACGAGTGTACAATCCACTCTGGTCACATATTACAACGTGGGTTGCTTTCAGCATAGCGATTATTAATCACGGCAACGTATCTTGCCTTTGGTCTTCCCTGTTTTGGAGCCAGACGGAGAGAGAAACGGCTCCTTGTCCTGAAGGGTCCTCCTCTGAGCTGATCTCTGCGCGTTCCCCGTCGGCAGGATTAATCAATGAATTTGTGTGTGTCTCCATACAGCCAGTGCTGTGGAAGGAGTGCTACGTCATTGAGGTGGCCACACTCATAGCTGCATTTACATGACTGGATGAACATGGTCAGCTTCTGGAAGCGCTCGCCGTCCGGGCACACAAAGGTCACGGGCACGGTGCGCGTCCAGCGCGGAGAGCAGCAGCGGGCGTCCGCGCACACGCCGCAGTAGTTTGGCCGGTAGAGACGGACGCTTTGACATTCTCCGTAGGAAAGGCTGATGGGCTGGGAGGCTTTGTGGGTCGGGGAGCAGCGTTTACCTTTCTGTGGTTGGAATAGACAGAGAAATAAAAAAGAGCTGTTATTACAATCTTATTACCAAGTCGTCAACTAAGCTTACGATGCGTCTTAAAGTGCTGCTCACCCCTGTTAAAATGTCAGGCTCAGCTAATGAAAAACACGTGAAGCAATGATAAATCAACTTCTCACATATAATATGACATTTTCTGTGACAGTTCAGCTGAAAAAACAACACAAATCTGTTAGAAGAATAAAATTAAACTGCTTTAATACACCTTGCTGAATGTTAGCCCAACCTATAACACCAACACTTGTTTGAAGCACCTTTTGACTGAACTTTAGGCGTTTAGATTTCTTTGGAAAAAAGCTAACATGATGTAGCATTTATGATACTGAAATCATGTTACAACGAGGCAATACATATTTACAGTAAGGGCTATTTAACAGAAGACCTAAAGATTCGACTCAGGGAGGACTGGGGTTGTATTTAACACACCGAAGACAGTAAGACTGTGCAGAAAGTAGAATTTATGCTATAGTTAGGATTTTTTTTTTAACAATATATAGATACAAACTTTGTCAAACAGAGATCCTGCACACCCAGTAATAGTTCAACTTGTAGAACTGATAACCAGTCCAAGAGTCCAAAGAACTGAGCCAGTCTTTGGCAAATTTAAATGTTGACTAGAGTCTTTTGGATGTTGTGGGGACAGGCAACAATGCCTCCTACCACTTAGATGGAGATCTAGCAGTTTAACATCCAGGTTACTTGGGCCAAAGGCCTAGTGGGTAGCTCGCCATCAAATGGGGACCAGGCCAGTTCGTTTCTTCCAATTTCTAAGCTCAATGAAAACCCATTTATAGTAGATTTCAGGCATCTAGAAGCTGCAGCAGCCAGCCCTGAACTTCCCTTTCCACCTCATGCTCTAAGACCAAACCAATGAGCACCGCCCAACTTTTGAAAACTAAAATCACACAAAATCTCACAGGATTTCACACTTAGTCCAACAATGGTGGACAGAATGGAAAATTGAAAGGGAGATATAAACGTAATTATTGAAAATATCTGGATTACACCAAACACCTGTGTTACAATCACTCGTAGGGAATCTGATTGGCTGACACTGCTTTGATGTTTTGATAGCAGCACAAAGACTTGGTGCTTGGGTTCAATAAACTTTAGGAGATTTTAAATAGTTATCATAAGCCAATGCCTATAAACAATACCCCTGTGGTTCAGTGCCAAGCCAATGGAAAATTCCTAGTCCAGTAACAAGAGCCACAAGTCGCATAGGAGAAGCTTTTGTTAACGACCGTAGCTTTGGGAATTAGTTTCTACTCACAGTTGCTATAGGGGAATGCAACATGGGCTGAGTCCCCTTTCCTGTTATGTATGTGTATATATAGCAGGAAGGATGTAAAAGGATTCATATGGTATGTCTGGCACAGAAAACATTGCCAAAGGCCAAAAGAACACCATACCCATAGTAAAATAGGGTGGTGGCAGTATAATGGCCTGGGATTATTTTCTTGAGCCGTCTACTTTGTCAAGGTGGATGAAAACGCTGTCGCTTCCAAATACCAGTCACTGTTAAAGCAAAGTTTACTGTTCAGCTCTGCAGTGAGTCCAAGCATACATTTGGAACTGCCCAAGTCAGGATGTGGGATGCCATCAGACTGAATACTAAAAATCTGTCCTTAAAGCGTACAACAAATTATTAGCTGACTTGTTCAGGATACATGTAATATTTGTAGAAAAAGATTCAAAATTATTTATAATTTTTCACATGAGAGAAACCTGGCATTTTAACAGGACTGTGTCCCCCTTTTAAATCCACAGCATATGGAGCTGACAAACTTCCTTAATCTTTTAACTCGTCAACATTTGTCTCTACACACAGACATTAGGGGGACTTTCAGCCCTGGAACTTTTAACCCAGCCAAGCAGAGGAAGCAACAAAGGATTAATATAGACAGGTCGTTTCCCTGAACTCTGAGTAAACACACTAGACTAGCAGTAGACAGTTGCTCTGCAGGAATGCTGAGCAGGATGGACTATATTTAAAAAAGTGTCTGCCTGCTACCAAAGCAAATAGTGAGTGCATCCGCACTGCCCAGTTCCCACTGGAGCTGGTGCTTTTTAAAAGCATTGCTAAGATTATATCTGTTTCTAAGATAAGAATAAATATTAGATCACACTTATTCACTCATTACAGGAACAAAACGGCCTTTTTCTTATTTCTTTCCCAGGTTTTACTTTTTTCCCCTCTGGTCTGGAGCTGATAGACTTTGTTTGTGTAACCCTGTGGTCAAACACAAGGAACAGCAGACATGATCACTGATAAGCCTTATCACAGACAGCAGT
The DNA here is from genome assembly GCF_011125445.2 of Fundulus heteroclitus. Classification (NCBI taxonomy): domain Eukaryota; kingdom Metazoa; phylum Chordata; class Actinopteri; order Cyprinodontiformes; family Fundulidae; genus Fundulus; species Fundulus heteroclitus. The sequence continues at coordinate 6,159,363 of NC_046365.1, forward strand.
TAGACTCAGTGTGATAAATATTCTCGTGATGCGTAATGTCTTGCAAAGGTATTAATACCCTGCAAAGCTTTGTGCCTTTTGACCCGTTATAACACACTTCTATGTATTTTATTGGGATTTTATGTGATAGACACAACAGTTAACTGGAAGGAAAACAACACAAGGAGGACACAAATAAAAGTTTTACTGCTTCTGAGTCAATGCCTTGTAGAAGCAGCGTGTGCTTGTATGAATCTATGCCTCAACCTGTGTTTACACATCTAGAAAGACTGAATTTCTTTGCCCATTATTCATTGAAAACTTGCTCAGTCAAATTGAACAGAGAGCTTCTGTGAGCATTGATTTCCAAGGCTGGACTTTGGCCCATTCCAACACGTTTGCTGTTGCTTGAGGCAAACTTCAAATAGCACCTATTGTTGCCTGTGTTAATCAATGTTAATCACTCTTTCACAAATGCCAGATTTGTTGAGGGCACAACTTCTGGCTGTCCTGATGGCAGGTTATCCCACCTGATCTTTGGATCTTTGCAGCGTCTCCAAAGTCACCATGGCCTCTTGGCTGCAACTCTGAAATACTCTCCCTCACTGGCTTGTCAGCTCAGATGGAAAGTGTTGTTTTGGTAGCTTTGCATTTGTGCTGTACTCTTTCCATTAAGCGGTGATGGAATGAACCAAGCTCTGTTGGATGTATAAAACTTGGGATCTTGTTTTATAACCTAACCCTCCATTAAACATTACCAACACGTTCTCCCAGGCCTGTCTGCTCTGTTCCTTGGTCTTCATGCTGATGTCCGTTCACTAATGTGAACAAACCTCTGAGGCCTTCAGAGAACAGCTGCATTTATACGGACACTGAATCCCACACAGGTGGAGTCTGTTACTTAGATAAGTGGCATCTGAAGGTAGTTGTGTGTGCTGGACTTTATTTGGAGGTATCATAGAAAAAAGGTTTGGAATTGAGTTGTGCATCATGTTTTTCAGAGTTTTATTTGTAAAAGAAAAAAAGAAAAAGAAAAGCCCTGTATTCTATTCCGTCCTCTTCTCACCTGATGTCCTACTTTGTTTCACAAAATCCCAGAGGTCTGTGGCTGTAATGTGTAATGTGGAAAAGTGTATGAATACTTTTGTACAGGAGGGTATTTGGCTGAGGGACCTGTGTTCTGACGATGTCTCTTCATGTGTGGGATCATTACGAGCTCAGCGTTCCTCACCTTGGCTGGGACGGTCAGGCTGTGGCACGGCCGTATGGTGCAGATTCTCGCCTCCTTCTCTAGCTTGCACTGAGGGTTCTTGTTGGTGATGCGAGAGGAGATGCCCGTGCCGCAGCTGCGCGAGCACTGGGACCATTCAGAGGCCTGCACTAGACACTTTTTCTTCTTCAGGGTGTCCCACACTGAAGAAGAAGGGAGGAATGTCAAGGACCAAAAAAAAAAAAAAAAAGGACATTATTTTTCCCAAAGACTCCTGATCATTTCTTTGGCATGTAGTATAAAAGACTGATCCTTTGCATTCTCACTAACTTCTTGGATTTGGGAAAATGGACAGTGAATGGAAAACCAGGTTACAGAAAAACAAACATCCTTTCTCCTACCAGGCATATGTTTGTAGCCATGTCGGTCCCCCCAGCTGCTTGCCTTGACACGTGTGATGCCATTATCTAGGACCAGCTCATTTGCAGCCCGGTGCGGCGCAGCATGGTACCGACGTCTAGGCAGATGCTGCTGTAAAAGAGGCTCCTGATTAACAAGAGATAAGACACGTGAGCCATTTATTGTTGCAGCTGTGTCTATGTTCAGTTTGTTTTCACACAAACACACACACACACCTGGTACTTAGGTGGGAGAAGCCAGGTGTCCTTATGGCAGTCAACAGTGAAGCAGCACTGTCCCGGTATCCTGACCAGTCGTGGGAAGGGGCAGGAGGGTGAAGCAGGTGGCAGCGTGTTGCTGCAGAGCAGAGTGCAGCCGATGGCTCCATCAATGCAGGAACACTGGTGCTTACAGCCTGCGTGGAACATCTCGCCATTCTGGTAGATCCTGTTGTTGTACTCGCATGTGCGTCCCTCCGCTTTTGCTGAAACATATTAATTAAAGAAGGAAAAACATTGACTGATAGCTGTATGCAATTAAAGGCACATGTAGAAGTAGGTATTTTGCCTTTAGGAAAGATTCATAGTTTTGGTAATCCTAACTGATCTCAAACAGGAAAGGTTTAGTCTGATTCAATGTCAGACATTTTTATACAGTATCTGTAGATATTTATGTCAGAGTCCCTCCATCATAAAGTGCTTTACAAGACTGGCTTAGCTGGAGATCATATTCTGTAAGATACAATCTCAGGCGCATAGTAAAGGGACACTGGGACATCATTTACACAAATGTGCACAAATTATGCCAATGAAACAAGGTTATGAGCATCAGATGACTCTCCAAAAGTCTTAATTTGGGATAAAACACAGTGACTGAAAGTGGCTTTTTGCAGAGGTTGAATCTGCTGGTTGGTCAAATTGAGCTAGAAACAAAAAGAATGTCTACAAAATTAAAACAGCTTTATTTCTGCGTCGTCTGTGTTCATAAACAAGGAAACATTGAGAATGTTGAAAGGGTTGTCTACTACAGTTAAGGGTACTTTCTCAAAAAACCTTGTCAAAAGGATTGCTTTTTGGTATTTTTTAATATTCTTGAGATTTAGTGCAGCCCGTTGTACTCCATTGTATACAGATGATTGCACCACACCCCACGGCCCATATTATGCATACAGAACTACTGTTCTGTATGCATGATGGAGACACATGATTTCAGATACTGTACTACAGTATCTGAAATGCATTAAAGTCCACATTTTTAATTTTAGAGGTGGTCTTGTTACTGCGCTTTGGATCATGATTAGGCCTAAGGTCCTGTATTGATGGCTGGAGATTCTCCTGCAGGATTTTTCTGTAGAGAGTAAAATTCACGATTCCAATGACGGCAAGTGGTTCAGGTAGTGAGGAAGCAAATCAGCCCCAAACATCACAATACCACCACCGTGTTTCACTGTCAGTATGATGATCTGTTCCTAAAAGGTCCACTATTTTCTCATCAGTCCACAGAATATTCTGTCTAAATTCTTGGGGAACAAAATGTTTTCCCTCCATGGATGGCAGTTTTGCCTGGTCTCTTTCTCATTGTTTGGTCTGCAAAGCTTTAGATGTTGTTCTGGGTTTTTTGTAACCTCCTGGTTGAATCGTCCACGTACGCTTGGAGTAACTTTGGTTGACCAGCCTCTCCTGGGAAGGTTCACCACTGCTGCATGTTTTCTCCAGTTGTGGATCAAGGTTCTCACTTTGATTTACGGGTGTCCCAAAATGGCTTTGTAACTGTTTCCAGGCTGACAGTGACTTTGTTTTTCTACTTTGTTTTAACATGATTTGTATTGAGATTCTTTAGCCATCAGATAGGTTTTCTATCTACAGGTCAGGTAACAATCAAGCTTGAGTTTGGCTTGTGAAATTTCTACTTTTTTTTTTTTTACTTTTACCACTGTTAATTCATTATTGAGCAAAAGAGGTAGCTACTTTTTTCAAGAGGGATCTGTAAGTAGACAAACACCTTTTCATCGCACTGTAAGTTGTCTGCACTTGAATTTAGGTCCTTATGGTCTGTTGTCACGTTTACTGATATACCAGTGACATTTCTAACAAAAATGGCCCCTGAAGTTGGACATCCCTTTGAGAAAGTTCCAAGTTTCACAGGTTCGATATTCTAAGTGCCACATGAATTAAACACAGTGAAAGTTGCAGATGTAAACTAGTCTTTGGCACGGGTTGTCCCATTAAAGGGGACATATCATATTCTTCCTTTTCACATAGAAATCATTCAGTTGGGGTCGATATAAAGTGGAACTGCAATGCTTTGGTCAGAATTCCTTGTTAATTTACCCCCACGTTCCCCCTTTACCCCTGTTCTGAGGGTAAAGTGTCTAAGAGCAACTCGTTTTGGTGCTGTCTCTTTAAATCTAACAGAGGCACTTCACACCCCGCCCCTCCAGTACGCAGAAAGTACCACATCACCCCGTTCGCCCATTTTTGTAGGATGCTGGACGACGGTGTAAAGAACTATTGAACATGTTGACTCATCCACCTGTGGCTTCAGGATCCTTCAGCTTGGACAACAAAATCGATCAGAGCAATAACAATGGTAGGGTCACGAAATTGATAAACCAGTCCATGACCTTGCTTAGTGATTCTGCAGGAAATACTGTAACGTAATTGCTCAAAAGATATAATAGGGGGAATAGAGAAAACTGAACAGCTTACAAAATCTGACCCAAACAGAATGTAATTTGTAAATTACACTCAAATTGTCTGCACATCTGGAGACTACAAGTCTCACAACAAAAATAAAAAAAAAAAGCTAAAGAAGTTTTTTTTGCATGATGTGTCCCATTTAAAGCAGTGGCACACGGGGTTAAACAACCTTTATTTGTGAACGTGTTCTTTTAGCTTTTGAATGCATCAAATGCAGAGCAAACAGTTTTATTTATAGTATTGTAAATAGCAGTTAGGACTATAACAATTAGAAAATCCAACTGGCTTTCTGGCTTACAACTAAACTGAGTTCAACTCTAGCATGATGTCAATCTTGGATCCTTTACTTTTAAATTCCTGTTCAAAACATTGTTCCATTTTGCTATCCATTGTCTTCTGCTTGTCTGAGATTGAGTTGTGTAGACAACAGGTCCAGGAGAGACACCTAAACATCCCAAGGTGTTGCCAGGCCAGAATGGACATATAGTCTCTCCAGGGAGTCGTCCAGGAGGCATACTGATCAGATCAGGAAGCCACCTTAGTCGATTCCTTTCGATCTGGTGGCGCTGCAGTTCTACTTCTAGCTCGGTCTATAGTTCCTTAAACATAACACAGCCTAGATAAACAATTACTTCTTGTTAGGCAACAGGGCTACCTGTGGACAACATTTATTTAATCAAAGGAAAATGGCCTTTAACAAGACCACCAAGTAACCTCTGCTAAGGAGTAAAAATAGGAAAAAAGGATGTGGCAGACTGCTTGTCCCCAGAAGCAGCTATTCATAGCTTGCAGGGAAGCACAGGCATGGCGCACATGGAAGGGGTAATTTTATCCCTGAAATCCCCATCACAGCCATGAACCATTCACTACTTATTAAAATGTCGTTACACGTGTAAGGTTACATGCCGCTCCACTGCTTAGAACACATCCGTCTCACTTAGATTCCTTTTTTTTTCTCGGCTTGTTAATAATTGATTTGACATGAGCCGCTTTCCAACAGGCTTCCTGGCTCCGCCCTCACCTCGACAGACGCCCCAGGCCACGGTCACGTCGTTGCCATAATTACACTCCAGCCCTCTGTGGGGGTCGCAGGGCTTTGTGCGGCTGCAGTCTTCGTTCAGCTGTGCGGCGCACACCTTGCAGCAGCCGCAGTTGTCTGGCACGGTGCTCACGCCTGGGGGGCACACGGGGGGCTGTGCCGGGCATTCGCACACAGCTGGGCAACTAGCAGTCACCTGGGAGGATCATAACGTCAAACAAAGCCCACGTGACTTTAATGCGACAATGAACTGAGAGACATAACTGTACATTTACCATCATATCATGCTTAGTTAAGCTCTAAATACACAAACGTTGCGACACAATGTCCTGGATTCTTTTCCTGGGTGGGGATTTTTTTTCTCCGTTGAGGAGGTTTAGAAAATGTATCTGCACGGCCTCCTCTCAGTCAGTCTGTTACGGTGAGAACAACTGTATGCACGAGGTATAAGAAGACCTGCAGTGATTTTCAAGTCTTTTGGGCCCTCTCAGAGGTTTGCTTCCAGGAATGACCCGCGTTGAGCTCCATCCATCTCTGGCATATTTAACAAGTTTCCATGTCCCTGGTGAGGAAAAGCCTCCCCACAGCATGACGCCGCCCTCACCATTTTGAGTTTAGCACAACAGCCAAAGAGGTTGATTTTAATTTAATTCAATATGCTTGGATCTAAATCCTTCCATAGTAGCTGTGTGTTTGGGGTCCCTGTAATGTTAGAAGAAAAACCTCCATCACAGCTCCAAGCTCTTTGCATCCTACAACAGGGTTCCTTCCAGAAGTGCCCTGCGTTCAGCTCCATTCGTCTTTCCATTAACTTTGACCTGCTTCACTGTTTCTGTCTAAGATAAGCATCCCTGCAACATGACGTTGCCACTGTTGTGTTTCCCCGTGCCGGTAGTATGTTCAGGGTTGATCTGCAGTCATGGCTTACTTGCTTAAACAAAAGGAGTTCAATTTTGGTCTGATCTGGCAGACAGAGTACAGGACAGATTCTCCAGATGGGGCTGTGGACCTGTGCAGCTCCTCCAGAGTAACCAGAGATGCTTGGCTGCTTCATTTGCATTTGCTGGACTGAACAGAGCTCTGTGAGATGTTCAAAGCTTGAAATACTGTTTCCTATCCCCACCCTGCTTTGAACATCCCCACAACCTGATCCCTGACCTCTCTGCTTCGTTGCTTGCTCTTCACAAAGGTGTTTGTTCACTAAAGTTCTCCAACAAACCTCTAAATCCTTCATAAAACAACTGCACTGATACTGAGATTGAATAATAATAAAAAACATATCGGACTTTGTTTACTAAATCTGTGATTTCAGAAGGCAATTGATTTCCCTGGATTTAATTTAGGGGCCTAAGCATATGAGGGGGTAAATACAACTGCACACCACACTTTTCAGATTTTCAAGCTCAAAAATTGAAAAGGTAAAATATATCCTTTTATTTTCACTTGGTAACTGTACCCATAAACTATATTGAAGTTTATGATTATATCCAGACAAAAAGTTAAAAGGTTTGTACCTTTGGACTGTGTGTCCAGTTCTGTAAACACAATAACCTTCCATCCATGCTTCGGTATGTTGATAACCCTAAAACAAGGGTTTAATCAGTATCGGTCAGTCAGATAAAATCCCATTAAAAAGTCTGTGGTTGATGTGAAAAACAGTTCAGTGTATTTGATTACTTCTACAAGGAACTGTGCAGTTCATCTAAGTCTGAATTCAATAGTTAATATCCGGCGGGGACATTTCTGACGTCACTACGCTGCCTTTGGCCACTTGGCACTGCTCTGTTCATGTTTGTAACATTTTTTTTAATAGTTTTTATGAATCTCCTTCCCCTAAAGCGCGGGTGTCAAACTCCAGTCCGTGGTTGATTAGGAGTTTCTTTTCGGCTGAAACGGCACCAGAGGGCTAAATCAGCCGCAGATGCGATCTGAGCACAGGGTGCAGGAGGAACATTCAAGTTTGCTGGGTCATCTTTTCTCTTCCATTAATAACAGATTTTGTATTGCTCCACAAACAACAGTGTATTACCAATATGGTAGGTAAAGTCAGGATATTGTTGTTGATGGGGTCTTCCTGATATACCTTTCAGCCCAGCATGCCACAACAAAAGGGACGCCACTTGGCAAAAAAGAGAAGAAAAAAAGCACATGAAGACATTTTCCTTTGCTTTAAGTGCATGTCCAGTCAACAGGAATGGATGCAACTGTGTTTAAAGATCTTGAAGTTTCCTGCAGTCTAAGCACTGTAGAAAAGTTAGCTGGACTCCATGGGTGGTGACCCGTTTCCTCATTAGTGGTTCGATGCTAAATTAAGTGTCTCAAATACGTTTGACCAGCTTAAGTTTAAAAGCTTATATATTAGGACTCTTCAGACCTTAACTGGGTAATTTCACACTAGACAGGTCTTACTCTTGTAAATGAGAATTTGTGTCTCAATGAGACTACCTGTATAAATAAAAGGTTTAATAATAATAATAATAATAATAATAATAATAATAAAAAGGCATGTATTATTGATTAAAACACAATTAAAGCTTAACTAAACCTTTATCCGATAAGGTGTTCTAAAAGGGCATTTCAGTACCTTCTTGGTTTTATGATAACCTTTGACAAGCTTGAAACTCATGTAGACAAGTCCAACCTGGACTAGATATGGGTTGGTTAATGGTATCAAGCAGGGATGGGCAATTATTGTACCGCTAATCATGAAATGTATTTTTATCATCATGAGAAATTTGGATTTATCGTGACGTTAAACTACTGTATGATGTTTACATAGCTCAAAAACAAAGTGTTTTTTGGATGGATACTTTCCCTGTATTTTTCACAGTTGCTTCCATGAGTGACAATACATTTTACTGATTGAAGAAAATTTTATAAAATTGCACATATTAATGTAATTGGTATCCAGAAGTAGCCAATTCAGTGACTGGAAACGTCTTTAGAACAGCACAGTTTATTTGCATTTTTAAATCTCTGTTAAAAATCCACCTGTTTGTGCTGGCTTTTAACTCAAGCTGAGCAGATTATTTTATTATCTTTAGTATTATCTTTGCATGTCGTCTAAGCCATTACAAGGCCTTTGTTGGGCAGTACTATAAAGCTTGTAACTCCACACTACTCCAGCCATTTTGAATTGAGAAAGCTTTCTGGATGGGAAGCGAAACGTCTTCAAACTTCGAAAAAAAAGTCCAGTTGTTTATTTTTTTTTAACCTTTTTTGGAATTATCTTTTAGTATTTTTAGTAATTTTCAGTAGTTTAACTTTTATTAATTTTAATTATTCTCGTCCCATGTTATGTGTTTGTTATTTTATATATTTATACTGCTTGTTGTGTACAGCACTTTGGACGGAGATAAATGTGCTATATAAAAAAAGTTGACAGTCTTTTTTGTAGATAATTCTTTATTAATTACTAATTATTAATAATAATAATTATTTTTTTCTTGTGTTTGTGGGGCTTTGACATGCAGTAGCAATCTTTAACCAAAAACAATGTATTTCTATATAGTTTTTCTTTATTTTTTCTTGCTATGGATATACATACAAATGTTGTGAAGATATTGTGATAAAGTTCTAAATCCTAATCCTAAATGTTATATTTTTTTGTATTCATTAATTTGTGCCATTTTAAGTCTGCATCACTCGTTTGACCCAGGGTGATCATACCCTGTTTCCAACAAAAACTTTTCCCTGAAATGTCCCTTATTTCAACGCTTTAAGAATAAGAAAAAATGTTGCGCACAACAAGAAATGACTTGGTTGCAATGCTGTTAGCGTTACAGACGTAGTTGTGGAAGAACAGATAAATTTTAGTTTTTAGCTTTCTCAAACATATTGTTGAACTATATCAGCCCACATATAGCAACATATCAAATATATCTACGTTTTGTTTAATGTTTGCAGAACAGGGTGACAGAAGGGGACCATTAGCCCAGGGCACCATTTAGACGTGGGCCGCCCCTGTAGGGGTTCGCTCCTACAACCCCATGCAGACTCCTGGCTTGACTCATGGTTTTAACGCAGGAGCCAACATGTTTTAGTTTGAATAAACCAACAAGGAGCTGAAACTTAGACAGACATGAGTAGGCACGCTTATTACCAGAAACGGCGAACTTCTTCAAAAGAACCACACGTATAGGCATTTACTGGCTGTTCTCGTCCATTTTCAGACAAATTACCCAAGTCAAACCAACAGAGTGGGACTTCTTTTGAGTTTCTTTCACCGAAGCCTGATTCTGTCCATAGCACTGAGACCGAAGTTTACTCTAATGATTTATTGCAGTGACGCTCATGTAAACTGTCAAAGCAGGCACTGTGTTGAATGCCATATCTTACCTGTGTTATGGCGACTGTCGTCAGTAGAGTCAGGTAGGTCAGAAACGCCATTATTAGCTTGGAAAACCTTATAAAATATAATTAAACTGAAAAAATAACCCCTAGGCTGCCATGCGCGCTGAATATTACCTACATTGACACCGCGCGCCTCCTCGATTCCTGGGTTCAGACCGTCCGTCGTCTCCTTGTATATACTCCCAGTGGGCGTGGTTTCCCCCACGCGGCTCGCTTCTTGATTGGTCGGTGGGCGGGATTTTGGAATCAATGCAGCCATTCATAAAACCTCCAGAGCTGCTCCGTATTTCCTTCACGAGTTAAAAATTAAAACGCAGCGGTCGCTTTCTAATCGCACCCGAGATGCATTCCTGCTTTGGCGGCCGCCACCCTCTCATCGCTGAGTAAATATACCGATTCTACAAGGCCAGGCCAGGAAACAGGAAGGAGGACCTCCACCTCTTAGTGGGGAAAAGTGGGGAGGACATCTGGTCGGTTTCTCCTGACCACATTTCGTGCCACAGCAGAACATTTAAGTGGAATTGTTAAACAAATAGTAAAATTGCTGTGAGAGAAGATACACTTCAATTTGTGTCAAACATTGTTTTCCAAGCGCATTGCTTTGCTTTTTTATTTACTTCATTCAACCTTTATTTGTAGAGGATGTCTCATCCAAGATCTAATTTACGAAAGACCCGTTTTGATGAAACTATAGCTTGAATGTTTGCACTTGATTTCAGCTTGTCAAGCTGTTTCTGACCATCATTTCACACCACATCATGCCAGCGTGGGACTAATACGTATGGGATCACTTGGAAAGAATGGTCTAGCTGGGAAACAGGATTATTGTTACAGGAGCAGAACATATGTTGGTTGGCCTCCTCCCTCTCCTCAACCCAGGACTTTATTCAAACCGCAGGTTTCCAGCCACACCTGCCCCTGCACAGGGACCCCTTTTTGATGAAAGAAATGTGATATGTAGAGTTTTTCAAAGCAGTGTTCTGTTCTATATATTATTACTTTTACAATATTCCAAGCCCTTTAGCATCACAATAACCTATTGTGGTCGTAAATCTGCAGCTTTTGGCTCACATGCAAATGCACATCTTGGTTGCAGTTTTGCATAGTTCCCTTGTCACTTTTTTCCATAAAAATGTGCTCTTTCTTAGTGCATAGCATTTGAAAATGCTGACCAAGCCAGAATGTTCATTCATCCATCTTTGAAATTATGCAGAGCCTTGCAAAAGTATTCATATCCTTAGACTTCCTCAGTGTTTTGTTATGATCACAAGAGTTGATCATATTTGGATTTGATGTTATAAAGCAACACGGAGCAGCAGATGATTGCAAGGAAAATTGTGCAAGGTTTTCAAATATCAATTCAATCTGAAAAACTCACACAGAAAGAAGAGACAATTAGAAGAATTTATTGATACAATATTTTAAGACTTTGGCGCTCAGACCTCGGCAGGAAACATTCACGCTGAATTATACTTCAATATGCATAAGCAGGTGTATGAGAATAGGAATGATCCCCCCAGGCCTGAAACTGGTGGTGGAGTGGAGATAGAAGAAGTTTGTTTAGTCCATATGATGATCTGCTTGAGCTAGATGTCCAATTTGATAAACACAGGTTTGCATGATTGTCCATGATGAGCAAGCTTGAAGCGACTGTGGAGAGGAAAAACTCCCCTTTGGGAAGAAACCTCTGGCAGAACCAGGCTCAACATGGCGGTCTTCTGCCGGACCGATTGAGATATGACAGTGAATTCTGTAGAGTCCAGGAGGAATTACACTCTAATAGGAACAAGGTTGTAGGAGCACATAGGAAAGCCAGATGGAGCTGCTATGATGGTGGAGAAGGGGATGGAGGTGGGTTGAAACCGGTCATGGGTTGAGTCCAGATCAGACATCGCACAGCGACTGCTTGCTTGCTGGGTAGAAGTTGAGCTGGATTTAAAGTTCTTTTAAGACGGATCCAGGACACTGATTGGCTTTGAGGAGGAGCAGTTCAAAGCTGATTGGCTTGCGTCGGAGGCGAATGAGTCCCTGATTGATGGAGGTAAGCAATGAGTTTCTTCAGACTGAATTTCCGCATTTAGCTCCATTTCAATCTGAAAAACTCACACAGAAAGAAGAGACAATTAGAAGAATTTATTGATACAATATTTTAAGACTTTGGCGCTCAGACCTCGGCAGGAAACATTCACGCTGAATTATACTTCAATATGCATAAGCAGGTGTATGAGAATAGGAATGATCCCCCAAAAATTGCCGAGGTCTGAGCATCTGTATGCTCATAAGCCGGGTGACTATAGCGAAGGATAATAGAATGAATAATTGAACTGCCAAGAAGGTTTGCAAACAGCTTACCAAGTCAGGCCGTGGTTATGAAGGCCTGCGAGCAGGCCGTTGCAGTGAAGGCTTACCCAAGTACAGCGAGATGAATGGGAGATGATGATTGGGTGAACGATAAGGTAAAGATGAATTTATCAGGGATGCTTGATGAATGATTTCTTGCGGATGATGCACATAGATAAATGAGTGATCATGAAGAGATCCGAGACAGGTGAAAGGACACATGACAGGATGCAACAAAAATGCATAACGGATGCCTGTCGGTATGCATGAAAGGTATGTGACAGGGTGCATGATAGGAAGAACACAAATAACTGCAAATAATATGAGTGAGTTTTGAACCACCACCAGTATTTGAAGTTGAATTACCTTAAAGCTGATAGAGCATTGAGCATGAAAGGACCAATGTGTGCCCAGAAGCAGAGAACTTGAATTGATACAAAAACAGGGCTGTTGCCATGAAGACTTACCAAAACAGGGTCGTTACCACGAAGACTTACCAAAGTTCTGTGAGATGGAATGTTTATGATGCGTTTCTTGCTGATGCGTTTCTTGCTGATGCGTTTCTTGCTGATGCGTTTCTTGCTGATGCGTTTCTTGCTGATGCGTTTCTTGCTGATGCGTTTCTTGCTGATGCGTAACTTGCTGATGCGTAACTTGCTGATGCGTAACTTGCTGATGCGTAACTTGCTGATGCGTAACTTGCTGATGCGTAACTTGCTGATGCGTAACTTGCTGATGCGTAACTTGCTGATGCGTAACTTGCTGATGCGTAACTTGCTGATGATGCACATAAATAAACGAGTGATCATGACGAGATGCAAGACAGGTGACAGGACACATCAGAGATGCATGACAGGATGCATAGGAGAATGCATAACGGAATGCATGAAGGGACGTATGACGACGCAGGACCAGACGCGACAAGACGAGTGATCATGACGAGATGCAAGACAGGTCACGGGACACATGACAGGATGCAACGGTATGCATAACAGAATGCATGACGGTATGCATAAGAGAACACATAACAAGACGCAGGACCAGACGCGACTCCGAGTGATCATGACGAGGTGCAAGACAAAAGACAGGACGCAGGACAGGATGCAACGGGATGCATAACAGCAAGCATATCGGTATGCATGAAAGGACGCACAAACGCAGGACCAGACGCAACACCGAGTGATCATGACGAGATGCAAGACATAAGACAGGACACAGGACAGGATGCAACGGGATGCATAACAGCAAGCATATCGGTATGCATGAAAGGACGCACAAACGCAAGACCAGACGCGACCCCGAGTGATCATGACGAGATGCAAGACAAATGACAGGACACATGACACGATGCAACGGGATGCATAACATGATGCATGACAGAATGCATGAAGGACGCATGACATGACGCAAGACCAGACACGACCAGACGCACAAGAAATGCATGACAGAATGCATTACAAATACGAAAAGAATGCATGAAAGGGTACTTGACAGAATGCATGATAGAGCACAGGACTACAAATAATATGAATGAATTTTGAACCACCACCAGTATTTGTAGTTGAATACTTAAAATTAGAGGGCATTGAGCAGCTAAATGAATGGATGCCCAGAATGATATACGAGGCATTATGGTGACCATGCCCATTTGTTGAAGTGATCAGGAATCTGAGAACCAACAATTATATAGAACTCCCCCAAAACCTACGGATGGCAGCATCCGTAAAATCTTTAAACATATCTTCAACAGAACACATTATAGAAATATATATTTCCGATCCAGGCGAGAAGCAGACCAGACTAGAAGTTCAGAACGCAGCTCTCAACCAGAGTATCCTGTTCAAGAAGGAAGAAACAAAATTAGTTAACTTGAGCTGCCTGGAAATGAAGCATGCCTCTGGCAATGATGCATCTGCGAGACTGAGCTGAACGAGCGAGGAGGCAGCTAACGGAAACACTGATATGGAATGAGACCAATATCATGTGAATTCGAGAGCTTAAATGCAGGAAGCCATGATGAAACTAGGTTGAAATCCATACCTAGAACTCGATTTGCAGGTTAACAGGTTTAATTTGAGAGGACAACTAGGAATAGTGAAAGAAGATCTATTTGAGGAAAGTGACCATAAGATAAATGGATGAAGACGGGCAACACTTCTTAAGACATAATTATCAAATAATATTTGCTTAACTTGTGAATGCGTAGAATGCCGAACACATACTAAATGCTGTCATGAATCGAATAAGCTTATTTAGCTTATTCCATGGCGTTTTAAATGAATTTAATACTTTAACTCAGATTCTGCACTGCATTCTGACAAAACTGATGATCTTCAATGTTTATTAGCTTAATTATCCTCACCAGCCTGCAGACAAGCTCCGTAATTGAAATACTATCACCAGACAACAGCACCCGCAGTGACGCTCTCCGGATGTTCATCTTAAAATAAATTCTTGAACCTGAAAAAGAAAATTGTCAATCCCTAAAGCATGAGCAAATGGCTGTTAAAAGATCGCCAATACTCAAATCATTCCCCAACAGCCCAGCTGACGTTCAGACAATACCTACAAGAAAAAGCATAAAATAACTTTAACATGTATAATTTCACCTGAAGTAATTGATTGGCAAAACTTTGAAATGACCACTGAAATGACAAGAGTGACAAAAGTGGCCTAGTCAGCATAAATAAAAGTCTGAATCCAGTACAGACCGGTCCAAACAGACGCCGAATTGCACCAGAGTTGCAGCGGTTTTAACAATTGGTATTAATTACTGGATTTAAAATGCACTTCTGAAATAAAAATGGGGTAAGTATCAACTCAACCCTACTGTCCGGTTAAACAGAACATAAATAACATTGAAGGTGCTTGCAGAGGATTGCCAATAGTTAGTCTTATGATGACGAATCAGAGGTTTGAAAATGCTGAGACATTTGCTAGTACAGCCTGCAGGTTGATGATAAAGGAGAGACGCGTTACCATATCAAAAGGTAGTAAGAGTACACAGAATGGGAAATTAAATAGAAAAGAGGAGAGTGATAACAAGGTTAAGATTTAAGCCTACAAACTTAATTTACACTTAAAATCAAAGCATACAATGGCAAGAAATTACTGTAGAAAATATAAACAATGAGTTAAATTAAAATGATATAATTTCGAAATAAGAGAAGATATATGGAGTCCATTACGAACCATACTCCAACCAGTAGGTGGCAGTAATGTTACTACAAGCCTGTTGCCAACCGCCAAAACCAGAAGAAGAAAAACGACAACAACATTAGAATGGATGGGATACGTTCTGCCCAAATAGACGGACATACAGAAGCGTAATGAGCAAACGCGTTCAATATAAATTAAAACATGAGTGGATACATATTACCCTGAGCTGCTCGGAGCGGGAATGAGTGAGGAGATCCGGCTGAAAGTTGCGGCAGGACGATACGGAAAGGTGGGTCTTGCAAAGCCGATCAAAACCAGAGAGATCCCACGGTGACGCGGAGTCCTCCCCAGCGCGCTACGAAGCGGAGCGGGACCAGAGCCGAAGCAGAGCTGAGACGGCGTCTGCGCCAGGAATCGGATATGATGGGAAACAGAGGTTGGGTGACGGAATGAGATGCCACAGGCGGAAGAAGGCCAGCTAAGAGAGTGAGTCCAGGTCAGCGCTGTTTAAGATATGCTGGAGTGAATATAGCAGTCGGAGATGATGTATGCGCGGCTAGATGCGTTCCCAGAAGCAGGAGGATTTGAGGATAAGTTGTTATCGTCTTGAAACCGGTCATGGGTTGAGTCCAGATCAGACATCGCACAGCGACTGCTTGCTTGCTGGGTAGAAGTTGAGCTGGATTTAAAGTTCTTTTAAGACGGATCCAGGACACTGATTGGCTTTGAGGAGGAGCAGTTCAAAGCTGATTGGCTTGCGTCGGAGGCGAATGAGTCCCTGATTGATGGAGGTAAGCAATGAGTTTCTTCAGACTGAATTTCCGCATTTAGCTCCATTTAAAAAATATGTAAATTCTTTAGCCCCCTTACTGTAACGCTAATTCTTCACCATAAAATACAGCAACCATTAGCCCCCAGAACTCACCTAATAACTCAGGAAAACAGCCAAGGGAGCAGGGACGTGCAGAGACCGTTGGAGGGGCAGGTGCTCAAAGTTAAAAGTGGGCACATGGGGCACGGATTTAAAACGCGATACAGAAACATACCTTGCTATACATCCGGCTGAAATGTACCAACCCATACTATAAAGAATGTAACATGGAATCAAGGGCGTAGGTTTGATTTGAACTTTAACCCTAGCGACACTTCATTGCTCTGACATCATTTTTACTTTTTTGGTGTACCAAATTACCCTCGTAATGAAGTAATATTTTATGGATTAAGTCCCTGATGATAACAATGTCTAGCTCCGCCCCTGGTTTGTACTAATTTACTAATAGACAGTGTGGAAATCTTTGTACAATAAAAGCAATGTAAATAGTGTTCCTCGGTTGTATTTGTCGCAATTCTAATTCTAGAAGTAGAAATAGTGAAATAAATAGCACTATCATTTTGTGAAATCCTAATTACGCTATTATAAATAAGTAAAAGTCTAAACAAAATATAGCAGTTGTTTAGGCAGCATATAGTGTTGTTGTGTTGTATATCATATAAAAGAAATATCACCTGCTATTTATACCTGAACTGCATCAGAGGGTCAACAAAAACATTAAACAATAATAGCAACGAAATATTGGTAAAAGGGAAACCCTCACCTTTTCTTTTTCAGGCAGCTGTGGCTAAGAATCAGAATTTTTAATAGTCTACAGTCTTTGCTTTTCCATCTTTCCAGCCGGCTTCAGAACTCCAGCCTGGCACAAAATATTTAGTTTTATAAAACAGATTAGGTTTCTGTTGATAAATGCATTATACTTCAGAAATAGATGCTATTTTGAGATGCTAACGTTGGTTACTTACATTTCTCAAGTTCCATAAATCAAAACTCTCTCGCCTGCTTCTTTACAGAACTGCGCTCAGCAGCTTTCACCTATTTTACTGCAGATAATTAGTTTCTTAACTGGGACTAGTTCCGTAGCCTAGTATTAATTATGGTAACCACAGTATTCCTGTATGACTCAAAACTGAAATCTCCGCTCCAAGCAAGCACGCACACGGACAGACTAGAAAACAGCCAATCAGAAAGAGGGAAGGCGGGATTTAAAGCAGTATAACCAATCACAGTGGAGTTAAACAGCACAGAGCACAGTCAAGTGTGCTGCAGATTTAAAGGGGCAGGACCACTGAGCTATATAATACACTGGAGTGCTGATTTTGCCGAAAAACTGAAGTCACTGGCCGCCATCTTGCTACTCCCTACTCTCACAGAATCCCATAGGATTTGGTTGCAACAACAAGCAGTTTTCTGGCTGAGTGAAAACGTTTCACAGGTAATTCTACAGTCAGTGGATGTACTAACACTATTAACTACTAGGAAATTAGGTGCTGAAATATTTTACATGTTATTCATATTAAATATATATATATATATATATATATATATATATATATATATATATATATATATATATATTTAAATATATATATATATATATATATATAAGTATGTGTATATGTATATATGTATATATATGTATACACATATGTAAATATATGTTTTTGTACATTGTTATTTATATATTTATAAATGTTAAACATATTATTTAAATGAATAAAATGCAAAATATTTCAGCACATGACTTTCTCAGTACTTGATAGTTTTAGAACATAAAATAAAAGTATATGGCATTTGACATTTTAAAAGTCTTAAGCCCCCCCTGAACATGAGAAAATCCTCGTAATTCGATGCTGTAGCGCACATATTCCCTAGTTACTGGGGGGAAATAGGGAGTACCAATATGGCGGCTGGTGGCTTCAAAGCGACTCGTTCAAACAGACGGTGATTAGCACTCCAGTGTATTATATAGCTCGGTGGGCAGGACAGACTGGCCAGCGTGAGGCAGCGGAGCTGGGAGCTGCGAGAGGAAAAGTAGGGCAGAGTGAGGGTACGTTATGTGGATCATGTAACCAGCCACGGTATATCTAAATTATTATTCTTTTGGACATGCACCATGCACACACACACCAACAAACACGCACACATAAAAAAAAAAAAAAAACTGACAAAAGGGCACTTTGGGCACCAAGGGACAAAGGGGCAGGTGCTCAAGCCCCCTCCGCCCCCCCCTCTGCACGTCCCTGCAAGGGAGCAATAGTAACTCTGGAGGAGCAACTGTGGTAGGGGAATCAGTTGGAGGGACATCTATTAGTCATACACTCCACTAATCGGGCCTATATGGAAGAGTAGGAAGAAGAAAGTAGTTAAAAGAAAACCAGAAAAAGTCTTTTTTTGTAGTTTGGCCCTCGTCTCTTAGAGGGAAAGCAAGCATGTGGAAGAAGTTGTTCCTGTGAAGCACTTTGTGATGTCAATGTCTGCAAAAGGTGCTACAGAGATAAAAGTTTTAAGATGAGGCCAACATGGAGCATTTATGTCCAATGTGTGGCAAGAAAATCATGACGGCACATAACCCTGATCACACTATGGTGGTCACACCTTGAGGGACTCTTTACTTCAGCAGACATAATGAAGCTGGTCAGACCTGATTGGGAGATGGAGCCAAACTGAAGGAGATCCTGGAATAAAGCATCTTAGAAGCTTCAAGAGACAAATGACCGGAGTCGAGGTTTATCTCTCATCAGAAAAGTGACCCTAAACATGCAACCAGAACTAAAATGCGATGGGTAAGCTCAAAGCATATTTATGTATTAAAATTGCTCAGTCAAAGTTTAGACCTTAATTTGATTGTGAATCTGTAGTATGTCTAATAATTATGTTTAGTTTGAATAAATTTGAACAATTTAAAAAAAATCTGTAATTTAAAACTTATATTAGTAAAATCATTGAAAAGCATGCATAACTTTCCTTCTATTTCACAATTATGATCTACTTTGCCTTGGCTGGTGACATTTAATCTCAATATAACACAAAAGCGTCTGACATACAAGTATGAGGTTGTAAAATGATGACATGCGTAAATGATCAGAACATGTAAATAGCTTTTAAGCCCTTAAAACACACTGACACTGAGAGTTACCTTAAGAAAGAAGTCAGTGTCTGCACCCTCCAGTCACTTGACATAGTGCATAAAATTATTTTAGCTTATGCATAGGGCAAAAAAGATAAAATGATTACAGTTACTCTTTATGAAGATCCTGCTTTCATAACATCCACAGATTACATGCATCCTATTAACAACTGCAGTTATACTGTACTCAGGAGGTCAGCAAATTCATTTGGAAAGAAGCTATTTAGAGACTAAAAGTTCGACTGGTTTTAAATATGTGTATAAACTTGTTGTTTGGCCTAAATTTCGAAGGTGAACATTAGGTTTATTTCTTATTTGATAAACAGAGCAACCCCCCTCGGGAATCTCTCAGAGTCCCAGTGTCGTGACTGTGACATAAAGTCGGAGCTTCCACACGTTGATGCAGATGGGGGAACAGAGCGAGGAGAGCTTGTAAGGTCTTATGAAAAGCTTTGTGTGTTTTATCTTTCCACGGACGCCTAACAAGGAAAAATCAGAAGCACAGACACCCTGCTCTAGTGGTGATGTGAAATTAATGTTGTGTGCTAATGTGCACCTGTCTGTTTTTAATGGGGAAAATAATTTACTTTAGACTTGAATTAGCATTTTCCTCGGGATAGTAATAAATCTAATTTAACGCACAACAAATTACCTCTGGAGTTAGGAGTAAGTCCGTTTAAGCACGTATTTAAATGGGATACAAAGCAGGCCACTTTTATTACGCCTGAGTAAATGAACCTGTATAACAGTATATCAATAATTACATCTCCTGCTATAGTTTACATGAAATTGTAAAATTAATCAAGAGGTGATTAATCAGATCCTCTCACTTCTCATGTGTGATGTCATTCCCAGATCCTAGTTCTGACATCAGAGGTAAATGGAGAGACCTGGAGCGTAAGTTTAGTCGTTTACCACACAGTTAAGCTCGTTAACTAACAGGAAGAGCTGTAGCAGAATCTACTGGATGTGTTTAAACATGGAAATGTAATACACTGAGTGGGAAAACAATGTAATATCAGCAGATGGCAGTGAGTTCAGAGCTCTTCATCCCATGTGGCTCAGAGCTACAAAGCAGGATGCAACTCGATACACACAAACATATAGAAAGAGCGTCTCTGATAGGGCGTTGATGTGGGAAAACAGGAAATGACCAAAGGACAGATCTGAAGGGAGGTTAATAAAAGGTGGTGGGAAAAACAGGAGGACTGAGGTGTGGCGGTATCAGCAGGTGTTTCTTGGAAGGAGAGTTTGTTGTTTCAGGAGGATTGTGGGAGTTCCCTGCTGACTGGTCTGATGCACCACTGCAGGGATGCCGGCAGTCTGGATCTGTGGTATTTCGCGAGAAAACATACTGTTCCTACATTCACACATAACGTTTTAAAAGTCAGATTCCTGCCTCGGGACTACAGATGAAAATGAGCAACTATGCTACGATCTGGCTCATTTACAGTCTGTACAGAAGTATGTGATTGTTCACCGTCCTGAATAAATAAATTATAAAAAAAGAACAAAAAAGAACAAAATATAGCTAAGAAGAAATGCATGTTAAATCACTGCCAAATAAAATAAGAAAAGGACTAAATGAAGTGAATTGACAGATTTCAATGAGAAATACAAACTAGACGTTATGCAAGTAGTAATTATTACTGGTTTCGATTTCGAGGGACACACAGTGCCTGGTAACACATTTATTGCCTTTGAAGGTTTTCACACTTTTGTCATGTTACAACCACCAACTTTATTGTATTTATTTGATGTTGTAGACCGACGCCAAGTAGTGCATAGTTGTAAAAGGGAAGGAAATGAATACGTGGTTTTCACAAATAAAAATCTAAGGAGTGTGCTGGAAATTTGTATCAAGCGTCCATTACTCTGATACCCCTAAATAAACTCCAGATTTGCATGAAAACAGTAGGGAACAAAAAGCCTCATGAACCCAAGGGACACAACAAGCACAAGACATGCCAGTCCACCAAAACCAACATGTCAGGAATGGGAAGCTTCCACAGGAGAAGCTGGCAAGAAGACCATGGTATCTCTGAGGAAGCTCCAAAACTCAACCACCCAGGTGGGGAAATCTAGAAACAGGATAACCTTTGATCATGCACTCCTCAAATATGGCCTTTAGGAAAGGGTGCTCTGGCTTGAAAAAATAAAATGGTCCCACCTGTCCAGACTCAAGGTAACGTTTCAAGTGTTCAATTTTACACAGCTGATGATGAGCTAGCACTTGCGTGATTATCTCGGTGCCTTAGCATGTCCTGCAGCGTGTGAGCACTTTTGTTCATCTGGAAGTTTAAGGAAGAGTGGCCAGATGAAAGACATTGCTTTTAAAATTAAGACTTAGGATTCCAGTGCTGGTGGCCTTTATTTACAACAATGAGGCAGCAAACAGGTGGAAAGAGAAAGGGGGGATACATGTACAGCTCAGGAAATGTGAATATTGTTGAAAAATACAATATTCTTTATGTGTTAGTTCTGAAAGTGAATCTTATGTAATACATAAATTATTAACAGAATTATACGTTTCAGGCCTTAGTTTTTATAATTTTGTAAATTGTGGCTTACAGAGAGTCAGAACCCCCAAATTCAGTGTCTAATAAAAATACAAATACTAAGAATAATGCATTGCTTATTCATAGAAAGTTGAGTGAAAGGAATAGGTGTTGTAGTAAAAGGTGCACCAGCAACAGGGGTCACTGCAACCTTGAGAGGATTGTCCTAAAGAAATTCAGCCAAAAATTTGAGGCGTTTTACAAAGAGAGGACTGAAGCTGGAGTCAACTCACCAACAGCCACTACGCACAGACTAATGCTACGCACGGGCTACAAATGCTGCATTCACTGTGTCATGCAACTCCGTAACCAGAAACTGGACTGTTGCTTAATGGTTCAAAGTCCTCTCTTCAGATGAAAGTAGATTTTGCTTTTCCTTTGGAAATCAAGGTCCCAGAGTCTGGAGGAAGAGTGGAGAGGCACAGAATCCACGTTGCTTGAAGTTCAGTGTGAAGTTTCCACAGTCCACACAATCCAATCCACTGGGTTTTCTGAAGTCCAGTCTACGCAGCCATTTACCAGGACATTTTAGAGCGCTCCATGCTTCCTAATGCTGACCAGCTTTATGGAGATGTTTTTATTTTTATTTTCCACCAGGACATGGTACCAGCCCACAGCAATTTGGGTTTTCATTATCATGATAATTACAAGACATACAGCCTTGAAATATTTCGCTCTGTGTAATGAATCTGTATTATGGTTTTCATGTATAAAATTGAAAATCATGTAACGTTTTGCTCTACTTTGTGATGAGCAGCTCTTTAGACCTTCCACATTTGCGGCCATTAACTTTAATAAAAATGATAAAGAACAGGGTAATATTTAGAATATACATGTTTTTATCATAATTTCCTTTAGCTCAACGAGGGTAAAAATGGTTATTTTGACTATAAAGGTTTCCTACTTCTGATGCCGCCCTTAAAATCCCAACAACATACTCCGACGTTGGTGATTGGAATGTGACAAAGCGTTTAGAAGTTCAAGTGATATGAATACTTTTGCAAAGTACTGGGATTATTTGAGTCAACAGAAAAAAAAAAAAGTGTTCACGTTGATTCAAAAGGCAGCCGCTGAAGAGAAATCTGATGGCCCCTCAGTTCACATAGCGAATGTGTACGAAAGCCTGGGGTGGGGCTGCGTTTGTGTGCACACCTAACATTCTTCCTGTAATATAAAGCATGACATAGGTGTTACAGTTGGCATTGATGTATGGTTCTTAAGGTAATGAGCAGTGCAGTTTGAAAATCAGGCAGTTGTAAAGCTGCATAGAGAAGTAAAGATTCAAAAGCCGGTGAGGAACCCCTGATAGGTAACTTTACCATCTGCTGCAAGTTCCAGACAAATATTATTAATAAAGCATGAAAGCCGTTTTTTATTAGGTACCTGAAAGCAAAAATGCTTTTCAAGAGCCACTGTGGAAATGCGTCACCACGGCGTCCTGTCACCATAGTTTGGTCTTTTTCAAAATGTGACACAAGATGGAGCCAAACTCTTCAATAAAGCACGGAGGGCCTTGAGCCAGTAGTTGGATGGAGGCAGGCTCACAAAATGTTCAGCTGGGGTTTTTTAGTGACTTGCTGAAGTATTCATACCTCTTCAGCCTTTTCACAATTTGTCACAGCAAACCAACACCTCAGTGAATTTCATTTGTATTTCATGGAATAGACGGAACACAAAACTATTTAGTGGAAGGAAAATTATTGGGGTTATTAAATAAAAAATCTAACGTGCTACATGTATTTGTATGCGTGCAACCATTTTCTTCCCAAGTCAACAAGAAAGTAGGCTAATTGGAGTCCACGTGTGCATAATTTAATCTCAAAACAAATATTTTTTTCTGATTTCTATTGGTAAAAAAACTGTCCTCCATTTCCCCTCCGCTCGCTCTGTGTCGAGAGGCTTGTTGTTGTTGTAACATAGTAAAATCCAAAAAAGTGAACTCATTTGCAAAGAACTGTATGCTGAGATATTACTATTCAGTACACAGGCTCACCAGTTGATTTGACGAGACAGGGCAAGTGAAAAGATGCAGACATTTTTTTCCTATTCTCTCTAATCTTTAATAAAATCCGTGTAAAACGAAAAGTGATGGAGCTAAAGAGCTTTGTCCCCATCCCCTCTGTTTCTGTCATTCTTGCTGTCCCTTGTTTCCTTTCATCAAACCGCTCTGAAATCTCCCCCCCCCCCCCCCTGCTATAAACTTCTCCACACCATGACAGCAGAGCACAATCGCATTGGACCTGGCTTTATTCAGAGCACGCTCCTCTCTCCCGTCACCCGTGGTCTCCTGATTAGACCCCCCCCACCACCAGCACTCAGCAGTCGCTGGGACTCGCACCAGCCAGCTGACAGCCATGGAAGCAGCTTTTCCCAGGTAGAGGAGCAGCTCTGCCTGAAGACATGTAAGCCTAATTATCCCACTTGTCTTGGAGGTGGGGATTACCCGTTGGGCTGCTTCTAGATGCTTCATTTTCCGTTGAGGAGGATAGCTTTTAAAAGCACAAATGTGGTAGCCTCCACCACGAGCTCCTGTGGGAATAAATGCTGTTTTTATCACACTACACTCTAAAAGAGCTGAAAGAAGTAGTAAAAATACTGGGCTGCGATGAGGCTCATTTGTCTTAAAAGTACTTTTTCAAAATAACAACCTTTAAGTCCTACACATGCTTTTTATCAAGCCACCATTTGTGTATTAAAATGTATTTATCAGTTTGATGCTATATTCTAATCTAAAATGTTGTGTTTTTGTTATATGTAAGAATTTTTTTTTTATTAACAGAAATAAGGAACTTAAAACAGTCTGTGAGTAATGAATCTATATAAATTGTTTTTCTTAGTTGGGTTACTGAAAATAATTGACTTTCACAGCATGCTGTTTTTCTACAGAGGCCCTCGATTTTCCCAGCAACTAGAACTGATCACGATGACAGTTCTCGCCTGTAAACATTGTAATTATTTTTTTATTTTCTTAAATCCTCACATTATTTTGCAAAAGTGTTTGTGTATCTTGAACTGTTTCAGAATTTGCCATGTTACAACCTGAAACTTCATTGCATTTCATGCCTTTGATCTGAATCAGTTTGACCTGCAAGCTGAATTCTTGTGCGTTCAGAAACACACGCAAATCCATCTGGTGGCACTCCCGTGTCCACCGTTTGTGACTGAACAAAAACCGATTCGGGCCAATCCCATTGCAGTATTATGTTACTCGCCGAACCAACAAAAGGATGGCAGGTGGACGCGCACTTAGCTGCTGCCATCACATCTGTTTTGTAAGCGGACAGTCAGCGTAGAGTCTGCTCAAGCATTTGGCAAATGTAAGAGCATGGATGGAGCTGAACTTTATTTAAATTCTGAAAAGGACAGAGGTTATTTTATTTGCAGTAGTGCTGTTGTATCACTGGAGTCTCCTGGCCTAATGTCTGTTAGGGATCTTGGGGTGAGCCTTGATTCAGATGTTAAGTTCAACACGTAGGTTAGTGGTCATGTCTGTCTTTTATCATCAGAGGCTTATTAGTAAAGACAAGGATGACTTTCCTCATGATGGCCTTGTGTGAGTTATTAATGCTTTTCTATGACTGGACTACAGCAACTCACTCTATTGTGGGATTGACCAGTCTCTTCGTCGCTGTCTTCCAGTGATTCAAAATTCATCTGCCTGTCTGCTAACAGGGACAAGATAACATAAACACATCACCCCCATTTTGTATTCCTTCCACTGGCTGCATGATTCTTTTAGAACTGTATAAGATTTTGCTTTTTTTTTTAATTGTCATAGTGGTCTGACAGCTCTATACCTTATTGAACTTTTACATCCACACATCTCTGGTAGAACTGTGAGATCTCGGCCAAAAGCTCGGCCAAAAGCTCTTCGTTGTTCCCAGGACTTGGGTCATGACTGTCATGCTTTTTGCCAATGATTTAACCCACATCCAGAACACATTTAGGAGATCAACATAGTTTTTAAAGATTTATTGTAACAAATGATGCAAGTTATCAGGAATCTGGAAATGGGAGCTTGTACCGGGGGCAGCAGAGGCTCTAGAGAGGAATGGACAGTTAGGGACTTGATGAAGAGGAATGTTGCAGAAAAGAAGGATTGGAGGTTTACTGGGGTGGAGGTGGAGGTCTGCCAGGGAGGAAGGAGCGGGGTCTGTTCCAGGAGGCAGGTGAGTCTTCAAATGGATCTGGATCTTGAGAAGGGAAGCACGGTGGAGGGTTAGCAGGGCGTGATCGCAGGAGGACTGAGGCCAAAAGCCTGGAGTCTGTCAGCTAGGACTTGAAATCTCTTTTAAAAACTCATCATTTAAGCTGACTTTTAAATTCAGAGAGCACGACCATTTGGCCAGTTTCTTGTGTGCTTTTATTGCTAATTTGATTGCTTATGTTATCAACCTTGTATTTTATCGCTCATTGATTTTTGTTAATTAGTTATTATTATTTAGGTGAACAGCACACTGGTTGCCTCTTGGTTTGTAAAGTGTTTTATAAATAAATACAATAATGACAGTAAAAGGGACTGAATACAAATCCAGGTTTCAGATTTTAATGTGCATAAAATATGAAAAGGCATTTTTTTCCAGTTCACCTAATGCTCTACTTTATGTTGGTAGATCACATAAAAGCCCATTAAAATAAAAGTTGAAGATTTTAATGTAGCGAAAATAAAAAAAAAATGTTCAGAAAGGTTAAATACTTTTACAAGGCACTGTCGTCTCAGTTTTGGTTAGTGTTTTAACTGGGTTTAGGATCCAGATTTGGATGAAGCAGCCCAGACTAGACTAGTTCAAAAGCTATTTGTCCATATGTAAAAACATGCTCAAAATAGATGCTCAGGATTTTGGAATGACTGTATTTGATGCTATCTATCGCTTTGATGACTTGATCCTCAAAAATGAATCAGAGAGAAGCTGAAAAGTGAAGCTGGTCTCAAACGGTTGTTTCCAACTAATGCGTCCTTCCCCTCCTACCTCCTCTTGTGCATGCTAAAAATTAAAATGCTAAAAATTAAAATGTCACTTTTAAATAGGTTTAGTGTGACAACTTCTGGGCTTTTATAATCTATTTGTTACAGGAAACATGTCATGTTTTATGACGTGTATCTTTAGACGAATAGTAGGAGGAATTAAACACAAGACTAAAACAGGCAGACCAGAGAGAACTGGCTGTGTAAAACTCACCATTTACACTCATCCTTCCCCTCATTTCTCTCTGCTCCCTCCTCTCACCTTCTTCAGCTTGCTCTGACCCAGCTGCAATGGAAGTATCGTGAGGATAAATGTCACTTCTCAGCCTTCTTAACCTTCTGCCATCTGCTTCTTCACAGCTTGAGAAGGGAACTCCCCAGGAATTTTTGTCACTCCACAGCATCTTCCCAGACATCTCTCTTTTTGTCTTTGAGGAACAAAAGAAAGGACTTCACATGGTTGACTGCAGGGTCAGAACACATTAGTTTGGTGTAAATGTACCGTAGAGGCCGGAAGCCCATCAGATTTCAATTACAAAGGACGCAAAGTGAAAATCTGAAGTGTTCCTTTGATGATGTGAGCTGCTGGAAATTTTCCAGACCAGCGGATGGCTGAATGGCACAACACCTCTGAAAGGGTTCTGCAGACACAGACGGGGCACTTCAAATCAGTGTGATACTTTTTGATGTTAGATAGGCCACTTTAAACTGCAATCAGAATTTGGAAACTTGTTAAATCATAGATGAAAAAAGCTGCCATTACTTTCACGCTATTCTAAAACTCTGCCTTTAAGATTATATGCAAAAGTAGGGAAAGGATGCATACTCACACTCAATTTTATCAAGCCCTGACCTAAAATCTGACTATGAACCAGTAGATCAAAATGCGTGGCACCCGTCCAGGATGCCACGGCTCCAGCAAGGTGCCACACCCACTCAGAAGGTAAAAAACAAAACTGTTTTCTTTTCTCGGTAGCACAGAGAACTGGGTGACCCAGTGCCCAGGTTGGTGCAGTTTGTTACTCTTTTTGAATCCATCTCAGAAACTGAGATGATTTTCTGCATTTTGATTGGTTTCCAAATTCTACAACCGCATAAAAGATACTCCCGCAGCCTGCCTACTGTAGGCATCTAAGAGAATAAAAATGTTGGATCATGAATTTTCTGTATAAATTCACCACAGTAATATATCACTGACAATATTAACAACACATGATGTATACGTTTAGGGACAACCGAGGTCATGTATGTACTCCACAGTTCAATTGAACGAAAATGAAGCTATGACAATAGAATCACATGCTTTCAGTGTAAACACCCATCATGATTTGGCCTTTTTGTTGGTGGTTTTGGTGCTGATTGACTTGTTCTTCAACAATCCATGCTCCACTCTCCTCAGCCACCGCTCCCTTCACCTGCTGCAGTTAATCAGGCTAAAGCCACTTCACCTGTTACTCTGCCTATTTAAGCCTGCCTCCCACAACCACTCCCTGCCACATCATCTGATCTCACTGCTCGCATGTTTGCAACCAGTGCAGATTTCTGGAAGTTAAAATTAATGTAAAAAGATTGAAGATAACTATTAATTAGTTCAACTATTGAAAAAAAAAAAAAACAATTATCAGATGTTCATGAGCTAAACAGTACAGGGTTGGAATCATTACCTACTGCTATTGAGGGTTCGAGGTGGCCTAGATTTGGGGATTCAGTGAGAAAATGTTTATTTCAGTTATTAGAGATTTGAGACTTGACTCTGAATTGGGGGCCAAAGACTTAAGACTTAACTTGGACTTGGTTATCACTGACTTGATCTTGTGAAAAATGACTTGTGGACTTCTCTGATAAAAGCTAGGTTATAGAGTTGAATTAGGATACAATCCTGTTGTTTTGTAATTTGTTCATTGAAAACACAATTTTTTTTTCTCAATACACCTAATTAGCAGTAGGGGGTTTAAGTATTTCCGATGCAACAATAGGCATCTGGCTCACCATTATAATGCTGGTTCAGACCGAACATGATTTGAGCGTCAAAAAGGCGTCCAACGGCCCAATTTGGATGCTTTTGCAGAGCGTTTTTCACGCTCTGAGCAAAGTCTGGACAGATTTGTCTGATGCGTGTATGGAGGAGCTACCCTGTTCTTTCCCTCAAATGCAGGATAATATTTACCATGTTAAAAATTTTGATAACTGACCCAAGAGCCCATCTTCCTCACTAATCCCCCTCCAGGCAAGATCCTTTACTCTCTCTGTAGTGATAGCTCGACTGATCATAGATAATAGGAGGGGCACAAACAGTAATGATGAATGTGTCCTCCGCTGTGAATTTTCTGGCTTTTCCTGGTCCTTCTGTCCCGTCGGAAAATGGGCCTCTACGTCAGATTACGAAGTCTTTATGACTGGTTGATGCTCGGCGTCCAGATGGAAAAGTTCCAATTTTCCAACTCTAATACCTGCCACTCCGGACGCCCAGACGCTTGAAATCTTAAAACGCGATGAGCCCGACACGTGAATCGCGTCACAGGATCTCTCGATGCCCCTAGACACGCGTCTACCATAGACTTTAGACATTTAAACCAGAAGCCCCTACGCTTAAATTGCATTCGGTCTGAACGCAGCATAACAGTGAGCCTCCTTTTTGAGCTGCTTCCTTGGAAATTTGAAGAAGCAAATTGGATGCTTTTGGCAAAGGTGTCACATTTTTGCAGCTATTTCTTGGTTATATGTTGTTGCAATAAATACATGTGAAACTCACATGATTAAACCACCATGATGTAAGTTTTTATCAGGTGCCCTTTTGCTGCCATGAATCAGGGAATATTCTGCAGTATGCTGAAGGATCCTAGTGATGCCCTTGAACTGTGTGTGCTTAGTTATGATCGTTTATCTTTTTATGTTTGTACATTAAAATGGCAGTGTGATGGGGCGGTATTTTCTAAACCTACAAATTCTGTGAAAATGTTGATGACAGCAATATTTTAAAAGAATGGGCCTATCAGATATTTCCACAGTCTGATCCAAGGTTACAAAACAGTGGGAAATATCTTCAGCCTTGCAAACTGCAGGACACTGTTCCTGTTTCCCAGGAATTTGCATTTGCTTTAGTTGATTATGTTGCTCATCAATGCTGCTTAAACCATTATAAGTTTTTAAACACTGAATACTAAATTTGACTTCAAAGGCAAAGAGAACGTTTTTCCTTACATGTTTTTGATAAATACCCAGATTACTTTGACAGACTTTGTAGCAAACTTTCAAATATCACCTCAGTTCAAAGTATTAATAATAATTTGACATTTGACTATGAAAATAGTTTTCCTTCTAAAGTCAAGATAAACCTAAGCTCTGTGGCAAGAGCTGACCCACAGAAAGCTCTCGCCAGCCAACAGTTTCACCTGTTTAGTAACATGGATTGTTGTTTAGTCTACAGTAGCTTGGAAAGGTATGCACAGCCCTTCAACTTTTTGTCACTTTGTCATATTCCAACCACAAACTTTAATGTATTTTTTGGGGAATTGTATATAATAGACTAGAGGTCTGCAACCTGTGGCACTGCAGAATTCTGAAAAAATTCTGACTTTAATCTCAGAATTCTGACTTTAATCTTAGAATTCTAACTTTAATTTCAGAATTCTGAGAAAAAGCCAGAATTCTGAGATTAAAGTCAGGATTCTGAGAAAAAAAAACTAGAATTCTGACTTTAATCTCATAATTCTGACTTTTTTCTCAGAATTCTGAAATTAAAGTCAGAATTAAATAGACTTTTTTTTTTGAATGGCCTAATTCTCTTCCATAATTTCCCTAACAGAATGACACTAAAAGTACTAGTAATATATATTTTAGATCTATCGTTCTGGATTTTGACGTGAAAATAATGTGCTTTTCAAATATTATTTTCCACAAATATTAACATTCTCTTTTTATCTTACCTCTTTTTTTGCAAAGGTTTTATGTTTTCCTTTGTGGTAGAACCTACAAATAAAAAGTGTTTCTTCAAAAATGCCAAATTTTCTATTGTAGATTAGAAGAAGAAATTAAAGTGGACTTTTTTCATAAGGTCATGTAACATTTGCGGCTTTAAACAACTTATATTTTGCTAGACAATAAGCCAAAAATATCTATTTGAATCATAAAGGTTGCAGATCCCAGTGATAGACAAACACAGTGTAGGAAATAATTGTGAATTGGAAAGGAAATGGTAGACGGTATTATTTATTAGGTGATTACGAAATCTGAAAAGTGTGGTATGCATTTGTATACAGCCCCATTTATTCTCAACAATTAAATAAAATCCAGTGACACAATTACCCTTCAGAAGTCACCTAATTAGAAAAAAAATGGAACAGAAAGTTTATGACACAACAGGAAACATGTAACAGGAAAACTACCAAGGCATGGTAGTCTACCTAAACTAACAGGTTGGGTAAGGAGATCATCATTCAGAAAAAGCGGCAAATGGCCCATGTTCACCCTGGAGCTGTGGAAACATACAGTTTGTCTTCCTCTCCACAATTATGCACTAGTTTGTGTCAGTCTGTTACGTCAAATCACAATGTAATAGTCTGAAATCTGTAGTTGTAGCATGACAAAATGTAGATAGGTTCATGAGGTTTGAATACTTGAGGCACCTTTTGACACCAAAGGAGAAGAATCTTTAGCTAGGATCCTGATGAATTTGCCAAACATGTTTGTTTCATTATTCTGTTTTGTATTATTTTGGTTCTACTACACTACTTATTTACCTTATTTCAGTGCATAAGTACGCTTCTAAATTTTACCCCCAGTCTGTACCTGGACTTTTTTTCATGTGGTGCGTACCGGGACTTCTACCCGTACCCCCCCCCCCCCCCACGACCTCCACACCTTCAAAATTTGCCTCATAAACCCATTGCCTTGGTGCACAATGGTGTGCATTTAAGTGGATGTGGGTGCTTTGCATGGGCAAAGAGAAGACAAAGAAAATAGCCATGGCTGTGATGTTTACATGGCTCCAACGGGGGCTCAAAGAGGACCTGAACTGCAGCAGAGCTGACTGATAACTTTGAACAGACCTTCACTATACAACAAAACAGAGTGGGACTCAGCTGGCATTAGTGCATCCAACAGGAAACCTGCTGCTGCACAAACATTTCGGTAAGATCAGGGGAGGTGCTGGCTATTTGGAGGCCCTAAGCACGAATACTGTGTGGTGCCCCCTCAGCTGGAAATAAACTATAAAGCAGGATTTGTCAGTGCATTTATCTTTATTTCCAAAATAATGTCTCAATATTATTGTTTTGAAAACAGTTGCAACAAGTAATAGGAGAAATAAAAATCCTGAAAAAAGAATGAAACATTTTGTATCAACAATGGTGCACACACAAGATAACTATGTTTTACCGATCAAGGAGGAAAAGTCATAAAGAAAATAGATTTTAAATGGGATTAAAATGAGAAAAAAGTACAATGAATAAAATGCAACAATGGGGAGAGTAATACAAAACTAGGACTCATTCTTTAAAGTGCTCTTAGAATATAACTTATTTTTTGTCCTGCTTTGACATGGAACCAACAACCCCCCCCCCCCCCTTTGTTTACAAATATTTTTTTGGAATAGTGAAAAAAACAAATGAGAAAAAGCAAGAAGTATCTCATCATTCTAAGCACTCTGTGTTCCCTAATTTCCCTTCTAAGCATGATGGAAAAATGAAGTGAAAAAACCTCTTTAGAAATAGTTTTAGTCCTGCGGAATTATAAAGTGCTGAAACATAAATGTATAGATTTTAAAATAAATGATTCTTTTATATCCTGCACTGACACCATGATTGTTGCAGAATAGCAGTAATACACCAGCAGTATCATAACTAGTCATTTCATTTGGATGGCTCATTGCAATAAAATGGAAGGCAGTGAGGAGTCCCAACTGGACAATATCTTTGGAGTCTGCTGCCATATCTAGAGAGCTCTGTGATTGTCAGCCAATGGGGGCCTAGAGTGACTGTGCTTCCTTTGTTGTCATGCTTGTGTTCTGTGCTTTTTTTCTGCTGGCATCATCCACTTATAACGTCAAGTTATAGGAGCTGCTTGAAATGTATACTCTGAAGGCTGCTGCTTTCATCCGAGTGAGCATGGTTTTCATTTGGTGGGTGTTCATGTGCTTCAAAACCTACAGAGGCTCCAGTGAACAGTCAAGCTCTATCAAAATGCAAACACAATTAAAATTCACATCAGAATCAGAATATTTTATTTGTCACCACAGCGAAATTTCTCTTTGGCTACTCCAGTTCACATTTCACATAATGAAGGCAAAAAAACTGACAAACAAACATGCAATGAACAAGGGCTCAGGAAGGTCACAGATAAAGAGAATGAGGCAGTACGGTGTTTATTGAACAATGATGATTGAGGCTTCGTTTACAGAAATGTGCATTTAGACATCCATAGATGATATTGTGCAGTAGGTGAATTAAGGTCAATTGTAACGTATGACGGGCTAGTAACAGTGGGGGATTTAAAAGCGTTGGACTGCAGTCTCCCATCAGGAGGCGATTGCCCTCACAGCTCTTGGAAAGAAGCTGTTTCTAAGTTTATTTGTTTCAGCTTTTACCTGATGGGAGAGGGGCAAACAGCTCATCGCCTGCGTGGGTGGGATCAGTGGAGATGTGTCGGGCCCTTCTCTGGACTCGTTCTGCATAAGTTGAGTCTAGATCCTGCAGACGGCATCCCACAATCCCCTGCGCTGTTCTCACCACCCGTGCTAGGTCCTTCCTATCCTGGACTGTGCAGCTTCCATACCATACAGTTATGCTGACACACAAAACACTCTCTATGGTAGCTCTATAGAAGTTCTTTTGCAGTTTAGTGGAAAGTCCAGTCCTTTTCAGTTTCCTGAGGAAGAAGAGCTGTTGTTGGGCCTTCTTCACAGTCCAAGAGAGGTCGGAGGAGATATGAATGCCCAGGAACCCAATGCTGTCCACACACTCCACCACCTCCCCCTGCATGTAGAGAGGAGCGTGCTCAGTCCTCCTGGACCTCCTGTAGTCTATTATTACCTTCTTGGTCTTACTGGTGTTCAGGATGAGGTTGTTCCTGAAGCACCACTGTGTGAGATTGCTGACCTCATCCTTGTACTGTGACTCATCATTATTGGAGATGAGACCCACTACAGTGGTGTCGTCCGCAAACTTCACCACTGTGTGGGGCTGCAACAGCTTTATATGCTCCTGGGATGTTTAAGCAAACTTGATCTAATGCATTATTGTCCTCAAGAGCTGGCTAAGCGTCAGCTCTCGGCTGTACGTATGTCGCAATGATTATCACAGAGCTGATGGGGGGTGGGGTTAAGGTTTGTGAACTCCCGGTTTAGGTTGCAGTTCCAACAGCTCCTCTCTCCTGTATTGTATTAGCGCTTGGAGTGGTGATAACATGAATTGGAACACAAAAACAAACAAAATTAACCTGCACCAACATCTTGCACAATACAGTTGTTCCAAATGGTAATGGAGCAACTATGCAATACCTTCCAAATCCATCCATGAAACAAATATAATGCTGTTGCCACTGTTTAGGGGAACGTGTGCTTTAACCAAAACATTGTTGATTATAATGTCTTCATTATTTGAGATAAGGGGAGTTAAAACACACAAATTAAACTCAGGTTGGATTTTAATCAGAATATTGTGAATCTCATGAGTGGGATTCCCTTGCACTTTATGGTGCGAGAGATTCTTCAGTTTACAGTGCATAATGGGATTTAATTTACAAATACGGAGAAATTAAACTGTTGCCAAAAAAAAAAAAACAGAAATAAAATTGCATAGTTTTATTCAAATAAACATTATGCAATAAATGTACTGTTTTGATTAAAAAGGCAAAGAGTTCCTATTATTTACCTGAAATCAGAAATGTTTTCTGATTTCTGCCCAATCCTATTCAGAATCAGAATCTGCTTTATTTTCCATGTATGTCTAAACATATGAGGAATTTGATTCTGGATTGTACAATGATCATGGTGTGCTTACTTACATACAATAATACAATAACAATAATGCAGTAATAAAAATCAAACACAAAAAGGGGACTGTATCGTGCAGGTGGAAAGGTTCAGATCACTGTTCTGAGTCCGGTTAGAACTCCAAAAAAGAGCTGTTCATAATCTAATGGTTTGCTTGGTCGCCTCAGTCTGCCACTTCTGCTGAGCTTGGAGACCTGCAGGTAATGTCGCCAGAAATGATCGACTAGGATTTGGCTGCGTCTCCGTGTTAGAAAAGCGTGTTAGAAAATGAATGATGGATGGTCTGGGCTATTTCCTTTTCCTTGCCATCAAGATCCTTCTCAACTGGCACCAGAAAATGCTGTTATTGGGCTTTCTTCGTCTGGAAACAGATGCATACAAACATCTTACGAGCGCAGCCATGATGAAGTGGTTGAACGCGCTCAGCTGACAATACTGCAATCTGATTGGCTGAGCAGCAAAAATCTAATCACGTGACCTCTTGGACCGGAGCGCCACAGTTTAAATTTTTTATCGGCTATAATTTATTAATGTGCAAGTGAAAACGTGGGAACATTGGTGTTTTGAGATCACTGCTATGTGTAGCAACTGATCCTGGTGGAAGAAAGTTGCCCCCTGACAGTTCATACGAAACTTCTTAAGGAAGCGTCCTACAGATTCTGGCCCACGGACTACAGGGAGCAGAGGGGAGATCTCCAGCAGGTTAAAGACCTTGCTCTCCTCCACATTCCAAAAAAGTAAAATAACAAAACAACTGGACTTTTTTTTCTGGAGTAGTGTGGAGTTGCAACTCCACACTACTCCAGACATTTTGAATTGAAAAAGCTTTCTGTATAGGAAGCGAAACGTCTTCAAACTTCAAAAAAAAAAAAAAAAAAAGCCCAGTTTTGTTTTTTTTACTTTTTTGGAATGACCATGACCTGGATGACTGAAAATCTTCACCAGCATTCTCCTCCACATTCTGTTTGAGGATGCCGCACAGATGCCCAATAAGGTTTAGATCTGGCCAGTACCTTTAAGCTTAGTTCATTTACAAAGCAGTGGCTGGCAGGGACGTGACCAAGATGACCCATTTACCCTTAATCAGTGATTTTGTCCAATATAAGTATGTCAGCCTCTGAGCCCTTTAGTGCCTCTGAGCCCTTTAGTGTCCTGTTGTCTCCTGGTCAACTGCTTTCTGCAACTCCAGCATCTGTAATCTCATAATCCTTATGTATTTTAAACATACTTCAATCAAGAAGCACAGCATAGAACAACTTCAACATTTGTTGAAATGAGTCCTTAAAATGAGTGGAAAGAAAGCAGTATTAGTAGAAAGGTAGAATATTAGCCTGGCTATAGCTCTTGTTATGTGGCGCAATAACACGAAAAAGGGATTGTGTTGGGAAAAAAGCTAAGCCCAAAGACACTTACAGTAAGCAGACCATGCAACTCTGAAGCTCTCATAAACACATGAACACACTGCAAAAACGGAACTAAAAATAAGTACAATTTTCTTAAAATTTGTGTATCTGTCCTTGATTTGAGCAGGTAAATACGATCATCTGCCAGCAGAATAAGATTTTTGCACTTAAAATAGGAACAATTCATCTCCATCATCTTATTTCAAGTGCTAAATGTCTAATTATCTTAATTTAGGGGTCAAAATACTCATTCCATTGGCAGATGATCTTATTAACCTGCTCAAATCAAGGACAAAAACACTATGTTTAGGAACATTTTTCTTATTTTTAGATCCGTTTCTGCAGTGCACCCCTCATGGATTGTATGATGTGTTTTTCATTCTGCTGAGAAAAAGCCAAATTAACATAGCCAACCTGCACAGACGCTGCAGTCACTGGTATTATGTCTGAACATTCAAGTGTTGGCTCCTTATTACAGACGAAATATGGAGAGCACATAGGTGTCTATGATCAGATTCCATAGTAAAGTCCTCTCGCTTAAAAACTAGCATCCAACACTGACATTTCTCGGCAATCCTCTGGATTTTGGAAAATGAATGAAATATCCATGTGCTCACGATCATATCGTGAGTCACTCCAGCAGATATCAACACAGCAATGTTCAATTGTTATTATAATATGTCTGTTGAGGTGATATTCAGGACAGATCTGTTCACTATTTGACTCATGCAAGTAAACTATTAAAGCTTTACCGCTTTACTGTTTATCTGTACCTAATATGGCCATGGCGCATGCACACTGGCCTGTTCTAAATTTAGTAATTAGGCAACATTTGAGAAAAGCCATATAACATTTATTCTTACCATATAATATGTTTTTCAGTGTGAGAATAGATTGCTGCAATAAATAATCAAGTTATTTTAAAGCTTTTAACATACTTTTACTGGAGGTGCCAAGATCAGCACACAATTAGTCAGGATCCTTGTTAAGTCCTCCATACTTGTCTGAGCTGGTACTGTTAGTTAGTTGTGGTTCAGTTTGGATTCTCTATATCTTTACTTGGCAGAGTTTTTTTTAATCAATAAGGTTAGTCAGGATTCTGTTCTGACCTCCAGTATTCCCTTATTTACATTTAAATAGTTGCACATTTAGGTGAAGCTGTTTAAGAGCCAGCTGTAATGCTAACAGCAAAGCAAGCTGTAATTACCCTATACTCTTCTGTGTAACACAGATGTTGAATTTTATTTAAGTGCTTTTACAGTCAGTCTCAATTTACTCCATTAGTTTTAATAGTCCCCCATCAGCAGGCCGTAAATGTGCTGCACAGGATGAAGATATGTTACTGCTGAAGACCTTGCTGTCTTTGTTCTATTAAAGTAAGCAGTAAATCAAACTGACATATAAAAGGTTTGCTCCAGAACGTTCAGTCCTCTAGCACCCTGCAACATTTATAAATACCCACCCAAACTGAAGAATCTCAATAATATCTGGATTAAAGCACGTATGCCCATATGTGCCTAATGACTGAAAGTATATTTATTTTGATATAGTTCAGTCTCCGCGACCCCATGAGGGATAAAGCGGATCAGAAAATGGATGGATGGATAGTTCAGTCTTTATTTTCACTTTACAACTTTCCCATTATACAATGATATTGTATCAAGGATCATCCTTTAAATTTCTTATACTTAAAGGGGTCAAGACAACAAATATATTTTTTCTGTGGTGTTGGCGGTATAATTTGATCTGATGTGCGCTGATGAGGCCATGAGAATGTCAAGAGTGGGCACCAAAGGCCTTGCTCGTGGGCGTTCAGCTTTGTTTCTTTGCACAAAAACAGACAAATAAGAAAATAATTTGTTATGTTTACGTCATTTATATTCTCCAATCAGAGCACACCTTCAAGCAAACACCCATCTCACTCCTCTCCTCCCACAGCTGATACACCCGCCGGCTAATTTAATTGCGTGAGTTGTGCTAGTATGTCTGACTACTTGAGAACAGGACGGCTACTGAAAAGGGGAGCTGTTATGTCCGAGGGTGGTTAAAAAACAGATGGAAATTTCCACTTGCTTCCAAAGGACGAGAGACGTACATTTATGGGGAAGTACCACACAATTGTAACTCCTATTTGAGACTTATGTTCAGTGGACTTTACTGAAGACTGTTTCCTGAACATGGATGAATTCATGTTGGGGTTTTTGAATAAACTGGTGACCACCAGTTTGCTTGAAAACGTATGTGCACTGTCGGAAGCAGCTGCGCAGCGAGCTCACACACAGCTGCAGTGGACCATGGACGTCAGTTCCACTGTGTGGATGATGAATCTCGCCTTTGGTCAGCTCGGCCTCGCCTGTCCCACATCCTGCAACACGAATACTTCCACCAGCCTTAATACCATAATATAAAATTGTGACGGAAAGTTGCACCGACAAGAGAGGTGTGGATGGAGCGGGCGAGGGCATGTGGGGGCGTGTTTGACCGGTTTCCCAAATATGGTTTAGCCAATCAAGGTGAAGTCAAGTAGGTAGGGCCACATGTCTTTACTGTACCCAACCCTTTTACTGAGGAGAGAAATCTGCCCTGCCAAAACAACCTCCTACAAAAAGCCGACTTTTTAATGAAATTCTTTGGAGAATTTAAATATGCAGCAATATCAACTAAATTAAATAGTTTATACAGTGATGTCACCACTCATTTAAAGTACCCCTAAAAGTGACACAAATATAAGTTATATATTCAGTAAATACAGGGGTGTGAGTCCAAGAAAAGTGATCAATAATGTACAGTATTGGCATATTTCACCTTGTCGATTCAGTGTTTAGGAGTCTTACAGCCTATGGGTAGAGCAATAGTAGGCACAGTCACATTAATCCACAAACAGATAATTGTAGAGCTAACTTTTCGTTCCTCGCATTATCGTTCACAATAACTTTAGAAACTTTAATGACTAGTTAGGATCCACTTTATTGGGTTTAGATACCTATAAGTACGCTAACAACTTTCAAGATATTCATTTGTCGTTTACGTCACTGTCCTGGCTCTCACTACACATCCACACAGACCATTTAACACAACAGTAGCAGTCACAGCTCTACAAAAACAAAAAACGTTAGCACAATAGTTGTGCTGTTTTCTTCTTACCTTTCTTCTTCTTGTTATGATGTGGTCCTAATATTGTTGCCCCACATTGCTCAAAAACAGATGCCAGCATCTGCATTTTTTTTTCTATAACAGTGTGCAGCTGTGTGACCCTAACCCTTTAATTAATAGTGCAACTGAGATTTCTGGAGTTTTTGTGGAAGGACACTGGACTTGGAGCTGGAGTTTTGGGTCGCGACGTGGCTCAGCGGGACCCTTATTTTTCCAACACATCACTACAAATACTGGCTGGCTTACTGCCTAATGGCAATCCTCAAGGGACATTTAATCAGCACGTATGGGATAGGAAAACGTGTTTCTACATAGCAATGATGAAACCTGATTTTTAGTTATGTTTTTCAATTCAAAAACAGTGCACATTAAATGTAAAAATATTGATATTATTGGTGTTACAACATTAAGCAGCCCAAAAAGACATGATTTATTGAACATTTGTTAGAGTCTGGTGACAAAGGGGAAAACAGACTAGTGGAACCTCAGTGCTCAGTCCAGTGTTCCAGGCTTACAGCTGTTTTGCCTTGTCTGAATATTATAAGCGACTTTGGGCATGTTAATTTTTCGTGTTTCATTTTTTGTTTAGGATGCTGCAGCCTGGGCACAGAGGAATAGAAGATTCTTCTGAAATGCTTCCACTGACATGTAAAAGTAAAATTCTTACAGTTTATCCTAAGCTAAAACAGCTTTACCCTCAAAAACGCATTGGTGTCCACATCTGTCTAAAGACGTGTCTCGGACTGAGTGACTGCCATTGGTTATCGGCTCTTCAAATTTCTTTATTTATCATCAGTTAAAATAATTAACGCTTGTGAAGCTAATATTTTTGTTCGCAGAATATAAGTTTGTGAAGCTAACTTTTTGGTTACCTGTGTTCACCACTGGGTAGAAACTTTTGAGGTGAATAAATGCTTTTGAGGTGGTTTGTCCTACACCTACACCTCCTACCAGAGCACAAAAGCTTTATGAGTCTCTGACCAGGGCGTGAGAAGTCAGACGAAATTTCCTTAGTCCTGAATAGACAGCAAAGACGTCATCAGGGGCGTTTCCCGGGGCCTGGTAGGGGAATGTGGGAGAACCTAACTGGGAAAAAGCTTTTTATTTAGACCTCTTGAGTATTTTGGCACCTAGCTTGAAGCCAAACACTGCAATAAGTGCTTTAAAATGTATTTATTTTTAAAATTAAATTTAAAACATCTCTAGCAAAAAGTATGCATAATATATTATAAGCTTCGTTCAGGGAAGGTAGACAACCTTTCCTTTATTAATTTCACCGAAGGTTTCAGTGCGTCTCAGAAAGACGCAGGTACATCATCGACGTACGCAGACTTCCTCCTTCGCTTTTGACCTAGAGTAAGTTAGCATATGTGACTTAATCTTTTGTCATTTACGTGTAACTGTACTATTTTACATTTTCTTTAGCTCCCATGTATTAACTTGTAATTGCTTTATTGTTTCATTCCTTTTCTTTCTCTCATATTGTTTTGTACACCACCTTGGTCAGCTGTCATGTTTTTTTTAACTGCTTTAGAAATAAAGTAATATGGTGTTATGAGTGGCAGATCAGTGAACCTGATTTTCAAGCCAGACATGGTGTTGCGCTAAAAAGGTTTATTAATAAATAAAACAGAAAAAGGAAACACTGAATGATGGCAGGCAAAAGTAAAGAAAGGAGCAGGCTGTCCACAGCAGGAAATGACAGGCAGGTAAGGCAGGAGTCAGAGACCAAGTCCGTGAGGCGAGCTAGGGTCATACATGGGTTGGCAGGCAGGAGAAGGCAGACAGGAACCAAGGGCTAGGCTAAAACTGTGGTCCAAATAGTCCAAGGTTGTATCCAGAAGTCAGAAGGCCGGTGAGGCATCCAGCGAGGGCAAGGCGAGACACGAAAATCCAGGAAATAGAACACAGTCAAAAACAGGCAAAGTGACGCAAACACTAACCCTGGATGGCAACTCACACAAGGTTTGAAGACGATTTGACAGAGAATGTCTATGGAAGGTAGGTACTTAAAGGCATGGGAACAGGTACAATTAGTGGAGGTAATTATGATAACGGCACTAAAATGGAGTGGAGCAGAGCAGAAAGTAGGAAACAGCCAGCCCGCCCCCAAAAAACAACTAAAACAGGCAAGAAGCATGACATATGTTATATTATGGTATCCTTTAGTTTGTGTTGGTCTTTGCATTCGAACCAAATAATTAAAACGTTGGATTTACAAGGTTACATGTGGGAGAAAATGTAATCTGTATATGTTCTCCAGCATGTCTGTTGAAAGAATGTAGAATTTTGTATGGATTTCATGTATGCACATTTCAAAGGGATGGACAATTAATTTTTATTTTAATCTTTCAGACCTTACACTGGCACTAAATAGTGAAGGAAATGAGACATCAACCATCTTCTGTTCCTAGGATGGATACTCTAATTTGCTGAATTTGGCTGTAGATCATTCCAAGAGGAAATGAGGAGAGAAAGTATATTGTGTAAATTAGGTACTCTCCTGTATCTTTAGAACATCTGAGGGTTGACTCGTGAGCCTTTCTCTAATCTGCTCTCATAGTGCAGAGCTTCTCAACAACCAGCCATTGTGTTTATGTTGAACTGATGATTGTATTGGATATATTTATTGGTTTAGGTATTCTGTAGAACCAGGTCGTATTCTGCACAGCGTGACAAGGTCAGGTATCTCTTTGCTTTGTGTGGATCAGCTGAAACACAGCAAAGATAATCAATGTCCGAAAGTGAATCATTGCGTTCATTATGTTTTTGAGTGTGCCAAACCGTGTTTGTGTGTTCAAGTGGATATATCTGCTCCCTGGTCTCTGAGCCAGCTGCACGAGCCTGAAGAGAGATAAGAAGCTCTATGTGCTGGGCTTGTCTGACATCACCTAACCTCAGGATACTTTCAGGGTACACACACACACACACACACACACACACACACACACACACACACACACACACACACACACACACACACACACACACACACACACACACACAAACTTCCTTTGCAGCGGCCTGCCTGCCGAATAACCTTCAAATTGCAAGAACCAGAAAGGTATGGGGGCCAGATGTGTGCTTATTTTGAAAGGTTACTTAATTTCTATGGTATGTAAAGACAGACCAAATAATATTTGGTATTATGTTTTGTATACCTTTTTATTTCGTTAAATGAAATGAAAAGGTATATAAAGAGAGAAATTACAATTAAAGATAAAAACATTTATTAGAATAGTATAGAGGCAAATCAACCATGATGTCTCCATAATGTCCTGAGCCTTCAGTATCTCATCCAGCCCTGATGCTCTGCAACATTTTGTCTTCCTTGTCTTGAATTGACTGAGATCTTGCTTTTATGTCTGCTCCACAAAAGAAAAACACAACAGGGTACATCCTATATTACAGACAAGGAAACAGCCTGGAGAATATCATCATTTGATGGCGGACCTCACAGCTTATCCAGATAAATGGTTGTAGTGCTAAGTGACAGTGACAAAAGTTGAACATGGTTGAACTTGTGTCAACCATGTTTTTATTTATTCTGTGAATTCCTTAACCTTGACATATTAGTATTTGCTGTATTTCAGCTGCTGGTGTTGTATGATTATATGTAATGATTTTTTCCTACTGTTTATAGATGAACTGTGGTGTCTCCTAGATACAACAGTGCACCAGAAGAGACGAAGCTCCGATGCCGCGGCAGATGCCATTTTAGAAGTGGAACGATACCTGCAGAAACACAGAAACATATGTATTCCCACTTGTACCACATGGCACAGAGTTCCCTTCACCAGCATACTCAGTGTCTTGTGAAAGAACATTGTCCAAGGCTGGGG
Source organism: Fundulus heteroclitus (assembly GCF_011125445.2). NCBI lineage: Eukaryota > Metazoa > Chordata > Actinopteri > Cyprinodontiformes > Fundulidae > Fundulus > Fundulus heteroclitus. Next base: position 6,202,415 of record NC_046365.1, read on the forward strand.
AGGTCATCAGCTGATGAAGAAAATGCCTTATACCACAAACAAGGAAAAACGTATTGTCCTTGAATAAAAATAATTAACACCAAAATACCTATCCACCAGAAATTTCACATCTTGTGTGGCACAGTCTGAATGCTGAGGGAAATTCTGTGTGCAGCTAACTATGAAGGGTCTCAAAGCAGAAGTCTCAGAAAAAGAGAATTCAAGCCTCAAACACAAAGCATATAGTACATTTTAATTGTCAAATCACTTCATGACCACAGATAGTCAACATATAAGATGGATTATTTATAATTTTAAGGACTAAAAAGAAATGACACATGGGTTTGATTTAAAAAAAGAAAAACCTTCTTGTTATAAGAGAAATCAGTTTTAATATTTCTTTTATCTTTGCCTGGTTTGGACACAACACAATTAAAGCTTGTAGGAAGTGAGGTACAGGAATAAAAGTGACCGGTAAAACAATAGGTATTTGACAGAATGCACTCAAGGTCTAACCTAATATGAACTTTATTGTCTTCAAGGTGCAATTTGTTTTGCAGACAGGACGAACAAATGCAGAGGAAGTGGAAATACAATTGATAAAAACACTCAAAAATAAATGAAAAAAAAAAAAAAACACAACATTCGTGGTGCAGCCAGAGTTCAAAAATAGACTACTACAGTCTCTATGTAAGCCTATCAGCTTAGGCTGACACTAACAGGAACAAATTAAATGTATTTCTGTTAAATTGTGACAGTTTTGTATTTTGTGGGATGTTGAATGTGAGTTAAGTGTTTTATTGTATTATTGTTTCTTAGGAAGACCTACTGCAAGGTTCCCAACTTGGACAACAGTGGTGATGATGATTCATCCATTTTTTTCAGTTTATCCAACATCAGTACAGACCCGGCTGCAGAAACAAATTAAAGGGAGGGGGCATTCTATTTTTTTAGGGGTGCACTCTTTTTCAAAAAATATTTTATATTCTTCATGTTGAACAGTGGTTCTGTGATCTCTCCTAGAGTGTTGAGAATAAAATATCTTAATAAAATCCCAAAATCTAAAAAAAAAAAAGAAAGCAATGGTATTGCCAGATTGGGTGGGTTTCCACCCAATTGGGCAGAGCTGGAAAAAATAGCTTATGGCCGGGTTGTAAAAATTTGTGAAGCATTTCACAACATTTTATTAGTTTTTTTTATTAAGAATTAATAACAAAGTATATCAAGAAACGTCCACATTTTAATAAAATGTAATCTCCATGAACTCGTTCTATTAGTCAATTTATTTTTGAAAGAAGTAGGAGTATAGTAGAAGATGTCATCACTGAATAGTTTCTGTTTAATCATGTTTTACTATGAAATTGTACTGGTCAATGTTGTAAATACTCCAAATGGGGTTGAGGTGTATTTTTAAAATGTTTCATGGAGTGAGGAGAAATGTTAAAGGCATATAGCCACGTAATATGCTTATAAAAAAAGAACAAAAAACGTTTGATCATAATAAAATAAGGTTATATACACTATGCCTCCATAATGATAGTGTTTTGATGGGTTTTTTAAGTCGAAAGATAATTTGCTCTCAGGCACGATTAACAAACATAAACATAAACAGGAGTGGCGCCATCTACTGACAGTAACGCAGAACTATCATAATGCTTAATTAATAAATCACTTGTAAATAATGCTGGCCCAGCCTGACTCACTGCAATGCCTTGCAGTAAAGCAGCAGCTCGGTGTGACCGAAGACCAACTGTTATTAATTAAATAAATAAATCTACAAAAACTTCAGCTTCATATCAGAACATTTACTCACGTCAGTCAACTCTGCGGTCACATCTGAGCAATCAGCAGGTTTAGCTTCAGCTTCAGTGAACACCAACATTCATGCTGTATTCCCAGCGACATTCCAGTCTTTTCCCTCTTGGAATCACATTTTTTGTGTTTTTTTCCCACTGGACTTTGGACCATTCTTCATTGTTTCTCTGGGAGAAGCTCATAGCCGTCAGCCGCTTCCTTGTTTGCAGCATAGAGCGGCTGTGACGTTGCACAACATTGCTACTCCTACCTTGGAGCCACTCAAGCGGCAGGAATCACCTCTGGAGTCATTCCGAACAAGCTTGTCACCTATCATTATCATCATCATGGGGTTACTGTGAATGTTTACACTTAACATTCATAGTAACCCCTATATTGCACTTTTAAAAATAATATTTGAAAGCTTATGGTTTGTCGTTTAGCCACTCTCTTATACTTTATTTGTGATGATCACATGAATCAACCCATTGGATTTTATTTGGAAAGGGGTAGCATAAGAGAATATGTTTTTTATAATCCACTTTAGACCTGTCCAGGGTGTACCCCGCCTCTCGCCCAGTAAACGTTGAGATAGGCGACAGGAAACCCCGCGACCCCATGTGGGATTAAGCGGGTCAGAAAATGGATGGATGGATAATCCACTTTACATCTGGTTTACAAATTATGTCAATTTGCTACAATTAAGAGTGTAAAAAAAGACAAAACTAAAGTAGAATAATACAAAAGAAGATTTCATAAATACAGTAAATTTGAAGCCTGAACAGTTTCACATTTGCCTTCAGGATCGGATTTTTCCTGTGAACACGATTTCCTGTTTTTCTGACTTCTTTTGTGAGCTAACACTTATCCCAAGTTGTATAAGATATACATGTTAAGGTTCTGGACACGATAATTCAACTGACACTGGAGTAAAGATCAAAGATTTTATTAAAGTTCTGCGTAGGTTAGTGGCTGTTGATTCTCAAAGTGGAAAATGATGTAAATAAAGGAAACCACTAACCTGGTTTGGATCTGAGAAGTGGCACAAAATCCAAAAGAGGTTTTATGATGTAGTCCAGAACTGTGTTTTCTGGCAGGAATTAATTCCTTCAATCGACTGAAAGCAGGGGCAGGGATCCAGAGACAGTCAAGGGTCATACACAGGCAGACAGACACAAGCAGAGGTTCCAGTGGAGCAGTTCAACAGCCAGAGTTCTGGGTCCAGTCCTGGGTCCAGTAATCCAACGATTACAAGATACAGGAGGGCTCGGCAGCGAGGCAGAGTCAGGCAACAGGCAACAGGTCTTTGTCAAGATACCGAGAACCAACTGGAGAGTCAGACAAGGGCAAGGCAAACAGGCAGAAATCCAAAAACACGAACAGGGTCACACACAGAAAGGCATGCTAGCAACACAGGATGGTCTATTCACACAGGTTTTTGAGAATCTGGCACTAGAGTTCAGGAGAAGGCAGGCTTAAATGGCACCTCACACAGGTGAAGCTGAGCCAGTAATCAGGCAGTAACAGGTGCATGCAATCAGGAGAACTTGCTTTTTCCCCTCAACATAAAACAATTTTTAATATACAGAAATAAACAAATACTAAATAGAAACATACTTTTGATTGTTTTCATTAAGATTGACTGAAATACATTTTCATGACTTTTCCAATTTATAGGTCCAATAAGGACCTCCTCTGAATTCCTTGAAGGCCCTGAAAGCAGTAAGCCTATTTTCTGTTTATTAGGTTTCAGTCGTTTTAGTATCTGATGTCCTGCAAACCTGTGTAAAGAGAGATCATTGTAAATTTTCCATAATTCCAACAAATTCAATTGTATTTGGTGTAATTTCGGCTTTATAGCACCAGCTAATGCAAATACCTGAAGTTATAATAGTGGACTTGCACTGTATATACTTAGTATACGTATAAAATAATAAAAAAAGAACCAATCACTGTCCCATGTTTTATTCTTATAGAGATGGATTTCCTGCAATTTATAGATTGTAAATTTTGAATCTTCCTCAGTAACGTTGCACAATGTTGCTACTATTCTTCTGATCTGCACCTCTGTTCCAATAGAAAAACTCTACATCATTTTGCTTAAGGCTTAATATGCACTTTCCACCAAAATACTAATAAAGGCTGCATATAAGGAGCAGCTGTAATATCAAAACCAAACAAATTTCCCTTGATAGCATGTGTCTCATACTATGCTAATGTACGTCTAATACATACTACTTCTTCTTTTAGCCCACTCCGTGGTTGTTTTGGGCACATCCACAAAGGAACCCTTTCAGCTTCCACTGGGTTTTAGTTTTTAATAACTTTTTATATAAGTTTGATTACCGAGCTGGGTCTGATTAAAAAAAGGAACTGTGGCACACAGGGAATGTGAACCATATATTATGAACAGGGCAGGCCAGAAAGAGCCTTCAGTAGAAAGAGCCAGACATGTTTTATAGTAGAATAAAGTGTAATGGCTTTGTCCTCTGTGAAGTGACACTGAAAAACAGCACCTATTTTTATCTTTCTTCTTGTGTGCAGATGTAGGTCTTTCTTTTATTTAACAGTATATACACTCACCGGCCACTTTATTAGGTACACCTTACTAGTACTGGGTTGGACCCCCTTTTGCTTTCAGAACTTCCTTAATCCTTTGTGCCATAGATTCAACAAGTACTGGAAACATTCCTGAGAGAGTTTAGTCCATATTGACATCATAGCATCATGCAGATGCTGCAGGTTTGTCGGCTGCACATCCATGATGCAAATCTCCTGTTCCACCACATCCTAAAGGTGCTCTATTGGATTGAGATCTGGTGACTGCAGAGGCCGTTTGAGTACATTGAACTCATTGACATGTTCAAGAAACCAGTCTGATTTGTGCTTTATGACATGGCGCGTTATCCTGCTAGAAGTAGCCGTCAGAAGATGGGTACACTGTGGCCACAAAGGGATTGACATGGTCAGCAACAATACTCAGGTAGGCTGTGGCGTTGACACGATGCTCAGTTGGTACTAAGGGGCCCAAAGTGTGGCAGGAAAATATCCCCCACACCATTACACCACCACCAGCCTGAACCGTTGATACAAGGCAGGATGGATCCATGCTTTCGTGTTGTAGACGCCAAATTCTGACCCTACCATCCGACTGTCGCAGCAGAACTCGAGACTCATCAGACCAGGCAACGTTTTTCCAATCTTCTATTGTCCAATTTTGGTGAGCTTCATTTTTTTTTGGGTCGCGTCGCTCTGACCATTGCAGTCCTTAATGCACAGGTAATCACTCTTCGTTCTCTTCATCTTCACCCGGCGGTGTTGTTGTGCTTGTACAGAGCTCCATTAATACCTTCTCATTTCTTTGGGCACCGTCATGCTCCATCTGATTTTTCTCATTCACCACAGAGCACAAAACATGTCCACCTCCACGTTGGGCCACGCTATTGATTCGATGGCTTCCATCTCTGTTCAATAGCTGTTAACATACTCGGTATCTGCTTTTAAAGATGGCGTGTCTGATTGCAGGTCTGGAGTGGCCGTTGTTACGCAAACGGTGACTCCACCCCTTAGCCAATCAGAGACAGACAGCCTTCTGAACTGATGTCTCCAAGTCGACTCGCTGCGGTTGGAACCCCAGAGAAGCAGGTGCTAGAAATGGTAACGGTTCCACATAACCATTACTAGGGGTAAGGTCTAAAATGCAACACGTACTGAAGCAAATCACTCTACGTTGGTAATACTGGAAAAGGGGCATACGGGGTCAGGGCAGTTATGGCAGTAAAAAGGATACTACTACCTTTTCAGTCAGCTGGTTATCTTTATTCTGAACACTTTAAAGCTGCAGTAGGGAGTTCTGAGAAAACTGCGTAATTGGCCTGAAAATTTGAATTAGCAAACCTCATAGGTCCCTCCGCCTTGCTCTCTGTTGTAGAACAGAATTCCCTTCACAGCAGAGCCAGCCGTGCTGCTCTAATGTTTACTCTTGTTTTATTTCAGCTTTGGTCTAATTGTTTCATTCAAGCTTGCCTTTTGTAATCGGTCTTTTTCAGTATACCTGTCTTTGTTTTCTGAGCAGATATTGTCAGTTATCCTGTAAACCAAGTTGTTCTTTGTCATTTCTCAGCACAGCTGCAGCCCATCGGCAATCTTGATCTTGAATGATGATACACGCTGTCCAGGGGAGGGGTGTGAGCACTCCTCCTGGATCCGATTAGCTCTTTCTGTGGGCGAGTGGTTTATTTCTGGAAATGGCAGTAGGACCACTGGGAGGAGCCAGAGGATCCTAAATATTTTCAAAGATTATATGTCTCATATTTTACTGTCAGGACATAGTGACAATTTTAACAAATACATATATTTTTTTACATAAGTTACCTAATGTAGCTTTAATGCAGTGACTACATGTCACTACAAAAAATCTTTTAATTAAGACATTAACTCTCTCCCTCGTTATAGAAGCATGACAGTTCAGATCAACAATAACTAAAAGGATTGTGCAGAAAAGTGTTGAAGAAATCCTAGTATTGCTGAAACCAGGATTCAGGAACAGAGGACAGAGATGACATATAAACTGGTGAGAGAAGAAGTGTTGCCCTGCAAGCATGGCAGTACCATTGCTATAGTTTTATCCAACATCTGCCTCTGTCTGGCTGAGCTCATCACCACAATGCACCATGGGGGAAACATCCAACTGCTCCAGTGCTTTAGGGAAATCTAAAAGCCAGCCTGCTGATCATAAAGCAGCACAGAGAATAAAACCTCAGATATAAAATCATTACACTGTAAATAGTCTAGACTGTATCTATGATAATAAACTCTTTCTTCCTTTTAAAATAATCCCTGTTGATGTTGATTAAAGCATATTAGTCAGTTCTCATGTTCCCCAGCTATCACATGCTATTGTGAATCTATAAAGTAAGTTTTTATGTGACTGATTATGCCCCCGGGAGAAAAATGTCTTCGTTCCCTCCTGCATTTGGCATTTCCACAAATGTGCAGTTCTCTCCATCCTTGCTACCAGGTGACTTATTGAGACAGAGCTGAGTAATAGAGGAGAGAATAGATTCAGACACTGAGCAGCTCTCCCAATGGGCTCAGTGAAAACATTACTAAACTGTAGAAAATCCTATTACCTCCTCTGGTGCCCATTGAAAACAAGTTTGATCATTTGGATTGAGTTGAAGAAAAAAAATATCTCGATATGAGAACAAACGCAGGATAAATGAGAGAGATGATTTGGTAAAGGCAGCTGAGTGACACAAAGTGTCAGTCTGGTTGGATATATTCTAAAATATACTGTTTAGATCAGAATTATTCATGCCCCTAAAAGATTCAAATTGATTTGTTTCTGACAGGAAATGAGACAAGCAACGAAGGAAGGAAATGACTTCATCTGACTTTTAAAAATATTTTACTGGAAAAACTGGCTTGTGGAAAATGAAAAATACAGACCATTCTCAATAAGTAATTGAAAAAACTTTATATACATTAGATCAATCAAAGCCTCTTCCAATAGTTAATCAACTTCTTTTTTGCATGTTTCCACAGATATTTTGACCATTTATCCTTAGTAATGAGCTCCAAGTCTTCAAAGGACCAATAGTCAAAATTTCATAATTTTAGATAGAAATAACTAAAAAGTAGAGATGTGAAGTACTCGAGTCTTTTTAGATGGAATATGGTACGACGTCACACACCATCTCTCTGTGTTGTTCTCCAGTCTCTCGTCTACAAACGAGGCCAGCCATGTACGTGCATGTGAATAGCTGCCACTCAGGGCTTAGCCCCTCTCTACCCATAAAATACCACCGTCAGCTGGGTTGGAGGTAGAATCATGGCTTGTCACACATATTGTTTTAGTCTACAGCTGGTGCTGAACAGCCCACCTACTGGGGAAATTTTGCTTATCGCTCTTTATGCTTGACGCATCCGTGAAGCCCGTGCGGCCATATTACGTCATTTTGGTTACCACGCATCTACTCGGGCAAAAGTTTCCGTTTAACGGACCTAGAATAATTTCTAACTACGTGGACAGTCCTGCGTGGAAAAACATGGCGGACGATGCTTGTTGGAGGAGCACAATGCTAGCCTCTAGTGTCTAGAAGAATAATGTCAGTTCAGAGGAAGAGCCGAACGGAGCATAAATGCTGCAGACGTTGTGTCCGCATGTCTCATTTCCGCATGGAACGCATGTGCGTCAAGCATGAAACAACCTTAAGGCGACCACTCTAATCTATTCTCCCCTCACTAGATTCCCTGTCAGATTCAAAACTCTGGTTGGGTCACTTCAAAATGCTAATATTACTTTTAGTCAATAGAAAACATGTTTGTTAAATTAAAATATTATTGCAAATCTAAATCTGCCAGGGATATGAATAATTTTAGGCTAAACCAAACACATCCAGGTGACTCTTCTGTATAGAACATGATGTTGGTGGTCTGTACAATTGAATAACCATAGGAATTTGAACAAAAGTCTAATAAAAGATAAACCTTAAATAGGGATGCTATATTCTGTTATTTTGAAGAAGAATTTGATAAAAGATGGTGCTGTATTACACAAAACAAGATTTTTAAAATAAAGACCAGATTTCCTGTCCTGTATGGGCGACCTTCTGCTTGCAATAGAAACATTAAGTAGCTAAAACCGCCAACATGCAAGCAGCCTTAGTTGACAAGTTAGGAAACAAATTGTTGTGAAAAAACAGAGGAGCAAATCTATCTGCATTAACACACACCACGGGATTAGAGAACGAAGATCTGACACATCTGCAATTACTAACTATGACTCAGTACGTTTGATGCATGAGTGTATATTTTGACCTTTTGAATGTCATAACAATGAAAGTATTGTTATTATTACACTGTAGTAAAGGGCAGTTCATAGCTCTCATTGTACTAAAATATTGACTCAAATGTTCCTCTTCCTATGTTAGATGATTATGTTTCACTTGTTCATACTTCTAATCTATTTCATCCCTAAGTCAAATTTTGTTTTCTGTACTCTGCAACATTCAAAAAATGACAGCTTGTGGCTCATCAGTTGTGTTTCCTGTACTTCTCTCCACTGACCCCGGACTCTGTCTTCAACCCGATATGCCTGTTCATTTAATCAAAACAGACAATTTATATCTTACCACTGTGCAAGAGGTAAATAATTAATAAATGGGTTTTTTTAGCACAATTGTCATCATGTGTGGTTATGTAGCATTGGACAAACATGGAGAAAACATGCAGTTTAACATATCTCTATGGTATGGAAGCTGCATAGTCCAGGAGAAGAAGTACCTAGCACGAGTGGTGAAAACAGCGCAGGGGTTGTGGGATGCCGTCTGCAGGATCTAGAATCAATTTATATAGAACGAGTCCAGAGAAGGGCCAGACACATCTCCACTCATCCAACCAACCCAGGCAATGCCCTATTTGCCCCTCTCCCATCAGGTAAATGCTTCAGAAGCCTCAAAGCCAAAACAAATAAACTTAGAAACAGCTTCTTTCCAAGAGCTGTGAGGGCATTCGCCCCCTGATGGGAGACTGCAGTCCAACGCTTTAAAATCACCCCACTGTTACTAGACCGTCAAACGTTACAATTCACCTTAATGTTACTGCCTACTGCACACTATCATCTCTGAATATCTAAATGCACATTTCTGTAAACAAAGCCTCAGTCATCATTGTTCAATAAGCACCGTACTACCTCATTGTTTTTATCTGTGACTTTCCTGAACTCTAAAAAAAATAAAAGTTTAACCCTTGTTTATTATTTGTTTGTCATGTTTTTTTTTTTGCCTTCATTATGTATAATGTGAACTGTAATGTGAACTGGAGTAGCCAAAGAGAAATTTCGCTGCGGTGACAAATAAAATATTCTGATTCTGGTTCTTTTGATTCTGATTAAACCAGCACCGTCTAAGTTTTGACCCAAATATTAGCTTAATTTGAGATATATGAACTGCTATTTACGGCATTTGGCACGTATTGATGCTCTGTGTGGGCTGCCCTTCTCAAAAAGCCCACTATGTAACTTGAGAGAGTTAGAGCCATTGCTGAATGGGCCATGTGACCTAAAGCAGGGGTTCCCAAACTTTTCAGCCTGCAACCCCCAACATAATAGTGTCACAGATTGGTGACCAGTTTGTGGGATTTCAATAATAACAATAAAATCATTATATTTAGAAAATACACTTTCAAATTAGAAATAAAATAGGATTTTATTAGAACTCTCTGAAAAAGTGCAGTTTTCCTCCTGCATTAAAATGAGGACTGCTGAGCATCTTGTAAGTTATATTTTTATACTGGTTTCACAAATAAAGAAATGCAAAAGTATGCTTAGCACATCAGCATCAAATCATCTTGAGACCCCCAAGAGGTGTCTGGCGAACCCCTGACCTAGAGGTTATGTAACATAGAGGGCAGCTTTACGGCAGTCTGAGCTCCCCTTAAACATGCGAGCAAACCTTATGTGCTTCTGCTTATCTCATCCTTGAGTCAAAGTTTGTCGAGGCTAAGGGAAGCAAAAAGAGAAAAACTATTTCTGAGGAGGCCAAAAAGAGAAAGTGACTCAGAGATTGCTCCACAAGAGTGGATTTTGCAAAATAATTTGCTTGTTGGTGTTTGATTAAAGGGCTATCAGAATGCAAGACCCATTCTCTTTTTGCATCGTTATTATTAGACTAGTAAGTTATCTTTTTGCCTGTTGTATACCGAATATGTCAGAGACTATATTTATGAGATTTGTTGGAGCTAAATGTTAAGCTACCAGGCTAGAAGTTGTTGTTAAGCAACAAAACAGATAAGACACTTATCGGCTCAGATAGTTTTGGTTCTCTGGCGTAGGATTTAATCTAGAGGGTGAATGTAGCCTTGTCTTTACAAGTAACTCCATGACCTTTCAATCTGCTGATTACAAATCACGGATGGAGAATGTTTTATTCTGTAACAATGGAGTGTTGTCAGTGGCCTGCATGGCCGCAAAACCTGGATGCTACAGGTCTAGCCCCTAGTGGCTAAAGGTTACATGTTGCTGCTTTAATCAAGGGAAAAACACAACTACTAACCTAAGGGGAATAAACTAGAAAGAAAAATTCCTCAGTGAAAGTGGTTGTCAAACACTGCTAGAGATGTCTTTGCAGTGTCTAATGAAGGATACTGTTCAAATAAATAAGACAATTAGGCCAAAAGTAAGGCAAAACATCCATGTTGAACACAGGTGGTGCCTTAAAGTATGAAAAACAGTAAGAGAATGTGTGAGAGAATCTCTCAAACTATCCGGGTAGGAAAACAACCTTACCAGACCTTGGGTAGATAGTCATGAAACTATGACGGATCTTTACACGATCCAATCTGTTGTTGAAAATGAGCAATTTCAGAAAAACAGAGGAAGCCCCAGTTATTGCTTCTGATCTCATTAGAGCTCTATTTGTAGAACTTCAGTATCACTGCATCAACAAGTTGAAATTAACTTTCATCTAATGTTTTGTGCTGATTAAAGCAGTAATGCTAAAGATAAATACAGAACTTTAAACCTGTTTACATATTACAATCATTGTTTCCTCTCCCAAAGTACATTACATGCAAATTCTCAGTTGGATAATTTAAGTAATAATATCGCAACTACTGGAAAGTCAAACCTAATCATTAAAGTAAGGAAAACGTAGGAGGTTTTCATATGTCTGTGTAGGGATATGTGGATGTCATTTCACAAACTGTGTGGCTGTCTAAGCCTTTAGCTTAAAACCTATTTAAAGAATTAAAAGCTGAGACAATTGTTTGTAGAACAGACAATGCAAAGCCTTTAAATATAGACCTACAATGTAGCAGAAGAAGTCAAGCTGTGCCTATGAATGATTAAATAAGGCAAAATTCTGTTTAGCAGTCCAAAACTTAAAGTGTAACTCACGGCGATGTAAAAGCATGATCCTGCTCCAAGGCAAATTCGAAAAATTTGTTGAAAGTGGGCGGGAAAACGCTGGAAAGGAAGGGGAAGGCGCTGTTTTCAGGATGGCGTGAAAGCAGCTTGCTTTATTTGTCATCGTGGAGAGTGAGCAGTGTTACGCTAGTTTGGCCACGGCTTGATCTTTTGAAGCCAAAGATTTTAAACCCCCCGTCACCAGAGGTTGAGGGAGACTTGGGCCAGAGTCTCAGCAGTTTGAGCCGCTAGGTCAAGGTGCTGACAGGGCAATGCTCGCTGAAGCTGCTGAGGCAGGTTTCAGGACAAGCCAGCAGCTGTCTGCATGTGAGACTCTGGCAAGATGATTAACATTTAATCAGTAGACTGGATGTTAATTACTGATACCTGCAACATAATTTTGCCTAGTCAAAACTCTAATTACATATATCTGTAATTCAGTTTTGCCTAGTAATATTCAAACTACTTTGTCATTCATGTATCGTTTGTCATCATAGACATCTGTAATTTAGCTTTGACTAGTCAGAATGACATTAGCTATATCTTAAAAAAATCATACACAGTGACATTACGGCTAGTCAAATTGAAGTTCTAGATATCTATAATGGTAATTTCAGGATAGAAACTTACTGATTAAATGTTAAATGTCTTGCCATACACCAATATCGGCTGTGCAACTGGTCAGTTTCTCCAAATTACATCACAAAAACCTTTAAACCAATAGCAATATGGATTCGACATTTAATGCAAGACCACTGTTTAACCTTAGTAGGGCACCACACTGATGATTTTAGACACAAAAGCAGTATTTCAACAAATATGCACTAATTTGTCAAAATAATGACCAGGAAATGTAGACAGTACAATAACACAACCATAATAACAGTTTATTGGCAAAAATAGTTGATTTGAGGGTGGGTTACCGTTTAAGGTGAAATGTTAATTTTGAAATATATTTAATATATTTATTTCTTTTACCTATTTTGAAGATTAGAAAGGTAAATTAAATAAATGGTCCAATGTATAATTGGAGTTTCCTACATAATGAAGGGCTAAAGCAAAAAATTATTAAATTATATGTCTGTGTATTTATCAGACAGGATGGGCATGATAGTGAAACACAACTTTCAGCTTCTGAAATAGAAAATATTGTTTGTTGAACTTGGGGTTTTATGGGAGGATAGAAGGCTACATAAAACAGTCTTACTGTAGGAATCTGGACCACGTGGAACAGTTGAACATCGTATACGAAAAGATTGTATACAGCATTTTAAGAGATCTAAATAGTCAATGGCAATTATTCTCTCATGCACAACTGTGCACTGGATGCAAAGGTTTTCTGGATCTTACAGACTTATTTACGCAGAGGAATGAGTGGCAATGTTTGTCGGTTTCAGATTTTTAAGGCATGTCGTTATGGAGTTATGCCAAAATTTAGAATAACGGTGAAAGCAGGAAAACCAGCACTCAAACCAGGCATACTGAAGGAGAGATTGGTCTGCATCGAATCGTTTAGAGGAAAGCTGCTGTGTGATAACATTTCAGCTGGTGCAGTTCAGTACAATATTGCTCAGGACTGTAGGGTTTAAGTGCCGCAGTGTTATGAACTGATGTGACTCTATTCATTTTTGGAAGGATGCTTGCTACCCCTAATGCCCACACCGGATGTATATTTTTAGTGGCTGGGATACTAAAGCTCACAGAGTGGTGGGGACATTGTATAAAGATACAAAAAGAAGAGTATGAAAAATGTGAGTCAGTCAAAATCAATGTCATTAGAACTTTCAGCTACAGAATCACAATTACATGTTTTCCTGTTAATGTGCAGGCTTATTGGATTGTATTATAACTGAGACAAATTATAATGCATATCATTTCATATGATTGCATTGTATTGATTTGATTTCATATAGATTTCCGGAAATGAATTAGACCTACACAAATAAACTGAATTATTTAGACAACTAAAATGATTTAGAATAACAAGAACCTATACATCTGCAAGACCTTTTGTTTGAGGTTTCATTTGTATCTTTCAGTGAGTGAATTGTAATCTGTCATAATGATGTCCCTTTAAAATCTAAGAGAAATGTCATTTTAAAAAAACAAAACATATCTAATTCTTTGGGTGAGCTCACCAAAACTAATTTGTTAGTTCATTTCTATTAATTAATTTGGCAACTGTTTCCAGTCATCAGGTATTCATTCAGGCGTCAATATGTTGGGATTGGACAGTGCAAACACAGTTCCAACAACTGGAACTTGTCCTATTATAATTTCTGCAACCAAGTCTTCGGTTTCTACACATACGGTCCAAAAACCACACTTATTACAAAAAGCAGACATTTAGCAGCCACCACTTCAAATCTTAAACTCTACTGTAAACGGCAATCTTAACAAATCAATATCTGCCATCCCCCCGTCACTTCAGGTTCTGCTTATCTAGAAGCAGAAGTAGAAAAACATATTTACAGGAGAGGTACTACATTCTTAAAGCAAGTTTGAGAATGCTGTTGCAACGTTTAAACAAACCTTGTATAAAGCAAAAAATACGTGGAAAATATTTTCTGGAATACACACAGAAAGCTTTTGCTGTTTATGGATAATATAGCTTATTAATAACTGTTTTGTTTTGTGGTGTAAAACAATTGCACATCATTTACAATAAAGGAGCACCTCCAGGATTACAGTCATATAATGCTGGGAACCATTAATTCTTCTTTTAACTGCAGGTTTCCACTGCTCTCATCCCTGTAACAAGAACTGTTCATCTTTTGTGTTGCATTTAATGTCTTATGGCTGATGTAGGTTGCTTTTAGGGCTTTCAGGGTGAGTGTTACTTAATGTACTGAAGTTTTGTTCCCGTATATATGTGTCCTGCAGATGTTGACTCTGCAGACGTGTGGAGGGCATTAGTATAAGAGCAGGAGTCTAAAGGCAAAACAGGGTGCATCTGCATTTGCTACAGACTTAATCATCTTCAGAGCTGCCTCACATCTTCAAACCGAACATCAGAGGCATTTGCTGAGGCAATCTGTCACCGCAGGGACAGGTCTCTGCTCTGGGCTTCTGTAATAAAACTAACCCCCCACCATCACCTCCCTCTCTCCCCTTCTCCGATTCTTATTCTGTCTCTCTGGAGTTCTGTAATGAAACAAATCTCTCTTCAGGATGTGGGTCAGTCCACCTCTATTCCCCTTACAACCCTCCACCGTTCTCTACAGTCTGGCTCAGATGGACTGCTCCATCACTGTCACAAGGTGCCCAGATTGGATGCCAAGGCTGCTAATAAAGATGAGGACCACATTTCGCTGCCTTATAAATACTGTTGCGCAGCCTGACTTTCGACGGATGTGGATTTACTCCACTGTCTCTGCAGGTGTGTGTCACTGTGAATTGTAAGCTTGTGTCGGGCTCACGTAAACACAAGCTGCTACCCTTTACCTGATTTGTGATTTTTGTCTCAACAAGCCTTTTACTGGTGCAACATGTTTTCAATGTTGTGCATAAACATACATTTATGAAAGATGGAAAGGACTTGGTCATTTGTTTGAAATAAATGGAAAGAAACATATACAATATATAAGATGAAATACCAGAGGGAAAAAAACGTTGGGCTGCCTAAGCCAAACTGATTTGGACCAACATGGAACAAAGCCAAAAGTGGATGGGCACTCAAAGCACACAGTCCAGACTGATGACTGACCTCAGTAAAAACTGCCCTTAAACCAACCGTCATTAAAGTCTGGCTCTGATGTCTCTGGAGCAATAACACGAGGTCATGGTGGTTTTGCAATGTACAAATTACAAGTCAACGTCTATTTAGTTGATTAGGTCTTCTGTGGGCAAAATGCTACTCGCATCTTGGAAATTCCTGCCGCCACAGTGCAAGTGTTGACAGGACATTTAGTTTAAATTTTAAAATTATTCTTGAACAAAAATAATTCAATCAGCTAAGATCGGATCCATAATTACTGTGCCATCTGCAGCGTTGGGCAAGTTACTTTAAAAAAAGTTACTAGTTTTAGTTAGCAGTTCTGCCAGAATGAGTTAATGTTAAAGTAACTAGTTACAGCGCAAAGTAACTGTGCAGTTACTTTTTACAATCTGACTTTCCTGTTATTGGAATTTAAGATACGCGTGAGTTCAATTAACATATTTAAAGTATATGCTAGTTAAAGGTACAATATGGAATAATGACATAATGAATTGGAACAACACATACAGAAATGCCTTTCACAGAGACCCACCATTTACTCAGCAGTTTGTTATTGCACAGAATACACAGGATAGATATATGATGTTTTGTTTCTCGTTTGCTTCTCTTACTGTCATCCATGTTTCCAGGCTACTGCTCTTTTGCTAAAATAAAATACCAAATGCTGCGCTCTCAATTAGGAATCCTGGGAACTCTCATATGATTGGCTCAGGAACCAGGAAGTAAACAAAGGCTAGACTCTGAAGTAGCTCCGGACCGTACCTCTAGGTTTGAAAGGAGCAAAAAGTGACTAAGACATTTTTGATGGAGAGGACTGATTGTTTATTGGGAATGTTACTTCCATCCAAGGTGACAAATGAGAATGACTTTACAGTAAAGTCATTCTAATTACTTATTACATTACTTACTTATTGCTCCTTTAATTAAATGTACTAAGTATGTGAAAACACTACACTAATCTACACCATTTTAGTGGGTGGTGGGACAAGTGAGTGAAAAGACAAGACACCTATCAACCGCAATATATTTACACAGATATAATAATAATAATAATAATAATAATAATAATAATAATAATAATAATAATAATAATAATAATAATAATAAGAGTAATAATAATAATAATAATTATTTTTAAATATTATTAATAATAATATTATGTTCCATGTTTACAATAAAAGAACAATAAAACAAACTATATGTTTAATACCTTCATTATTATTGCACATTATCAGGCTACAATTGGCTATAAAATTAGTATAGCAATAAAAATTATGCTTTTCAAGCAATATAACGAAATAAAATACACTTTGTAGTAAAATTAAATAGGGCTCACACCATTCCAGGTAGAATGTACTTCAAGTATTTTCATGCTTATAAAAGTAAACAATAACAGTTTACCACTGAAGAAGTAAAGTGCAACATTAAGGCATCCAACTGTATGCATAATTTAAAACAAGCAATAACTAAAAAGTTCAAGCATTGGCCTATCATTGTTAAAAAATCCAAACAAAATTCCATATTAATTAACTCTCTATTCACCTATTTATATATCCATCCTGCACATTTTTACCTTTGACTTGAGCAAATGTAGGGCCTAAACTTCCAAAAGGTGTCTTTGAATTTGCAAGGCTCTCGTTGTGTGTCTTGCTGTTGGTCTACCCTGCCTGGCATTAGGTATGCTTCTGTTTTACTCCTCTCCCCACCCGCCTCTTTCCTCCTGCACTACAAAAAACTCCCACAGTGCATAGTGTGTTTTTATGAAAAGTCGCTTTAATTAATTGAGTTGTAGAAACAGGCCACATTATACTGTAAGTAATGAAATGATGTTCCTGAAATGAGTAAAGTAATTAGTAATATTACTTTGTTACTGAAAAAACCTACGTCATTACTAACATCGTTATTTTATATTGCCATTACTCCCAACAATGGCCATCTGTTTATTAGAGAAGTTGCAACTAAGCATGAACAGAAAACATCTTCTAGGTTCTTTCTTTAAACCCACATACTGGGCTTATGCTGTAGAAACAACCAAACATTGGGTAACCATTGTGACAGTGTTTGTTTGGTTAGAGGAGACTAGACTAAAGAGCGTAATCATTCTTCACATTTTAAACTCTTTAACATCAGATCAAATGTCCCTGAAGCTGGTCCACAGGAAGAATTTGATCAAAATACTCACCCAGGAACGTTTGAGCAGTATGTTCAGTTTGCTGGAGATGGCAGTAACATTTTCTACTCAGTCTTATTCTAATTCAGTTCAACCAAGCTAAAATTAATCATCCATGGGTCAAGTGGCCCCAAATTGGAATATGAAACTCGCACTATAAAAATATGAAGCAAAATATATTCTATTTATCTTCATAAGTAATTGAAACACTTGAGAGTGAGAGAAGTGCAAAGGCAACCTGTCTGTTTTTGGGTCATAATATTGTTTGTCTTATTTTGACGTGTTTAATTTGTTTTGTCAGCACCTCACTGCATCTGCATATTAGCCCTGAAACTGCAACAACCTTTAATGGCCCTATGAGTCTTAACATGTGTAGCTATGGAGAAAATGTCATTTAAATCTAAAAATAAATAGGTATTCTTAAAGTTAACACTGGTATTAACTGGTATTCCTGGTCCTCTGAAGGACCAGGAATTTTTAAAACACATAAAAGATTTTAAATTATTGTTTTCACGTCTGAAATGTCTTGATTTTTGTAACTATAGACATGACGTATGTTTGAATGGATGGAAGCTGACAGTTGCAGATAAGCCACTTTTGTAATGCTTTGCATCGTTAGTTTTCAGTTGTGAAGAACAAAAGCATGCAGTAAGACAGCAGCTAGAACAATGAAAGAAGACCAAATAAGTGAATGAATAAACGGAGTCATATATGAAACTACAATTCCTTTATATGGACACAAATATGCACATGTGTAATGTAAATATAATGGGCTTTTTGCAATGGTGTTTTTAGAGATGATGTGCAGCATGTTTTAATGGTGTTTTAATGGTGATTCCGACTGCCTTTTCATTACTATGCATAGGTTCTTGATCAGTTCTTTATCAATTGTTGTGTCTAAAGCCCACAAAATAACCCTTTCTGCCGACCCAGTGTGCCAACTGCAGGCTGTCACCTGATTGGTGGACTCATTCTCCACCAATGTGACACAAAGAGGGCAACATAAACAAACACACAATCAGACTGCTGCAAAGCATTCCTCCCACGACGACACACTCTCTTTCCCAAGTACAGCTACACATGACACACACAGTCAGAGCAACTTACAATAGCTTCAGCCTTTCTCATCTGCTCCCTACCATCACAATGCTATCTTTGCTCATTATGTCTCCTTTGTGTCCCTGTCCAACTGTCAAGAGCGACGGGGCCATGGCTGCTATTGTTCAAGGCTCCGTCTATCAAGCAACACTGCAGGCTTATCAAAATGAACATTACCATAACACTGGAGCCATCCGCATCTCAGACGTGGAATAGAGGAAATACCAAAGGTGAGCTGAGCTGAGACCACAAAGCAGCTCCCTATAATTGCGTCTTGGCATTTCTTGAGCGACAGGTAATAGAAGGCTAATGGCTTTCCTGGTTTACTGCATGTATTTGTTTACATATGCCATAGAAAAACACGTGCAAATAATAAATCCCTGCCCTTCTTCTCTGACAACAATATGCTGGTGAGGATTCTCAGTCATCCAGAGCATGGCAAATTCAAAACTTATGAGGAGGAGGAGGCCTTAGGTTTCATTTTTCAAAAACATACATTTCATCCTTAAGTCTGACGCCCAATCAGTTTCAAACCAATTCAAACCTTCTTGCATGTGACCAAACATCTTTTAGTGAGTTAAGGCTGAAGCACACCAAGCCATCCTATCCGTCCGATCTGAGGACAGATCCGTACAGATTTTTTTCCTCACCTACTGCCTGCATAGAGGCTCCCTCTACGGACCACCCGACTCGTGAGATCGAATATTCATAACTCTGGAAGTTACGCCAGAATAAACAAGCTAAACAACGTAAAGCTGCTGTTGCTGCTGGAACAAGCTCAGTGAAGACCGCTGTTTCACTTTCTTTGCTGTACTTCTGAACTCCTACCATGGCTAAATACACAGTTTATTGAAATGTTTTATTGATTATTTATTGAGTTGTGGATCTATATGGGGACGAACCTGGCTGGAAAATGCATAGCATTTACCTTGCGATTAGGAAATTTTGGTTTTGTGTTTTCCTCAAAGCGGGCGTGTTTGCAAAACTTTGCAAAAGTTTCTCTCTTCCAGTCTGACTCATGGATTTCCCATCAGAATGCTGCATAGCTCCGGCCAAGATAGAGCTAAGGTCTACCTTGGTCGGAGCTACGCAGTACAGCTGCAGGAAACCACAAGCTGGTCTGCCCAGCATCATTTACTTCCAATTACTATGAAAATTTTCCGTCAGATCTCATACATTGAAGGGTTTAGTGTGTTTCAGCCTGAATGACTCCCTATTGTTAGGGGAGTCCAATCAGCATGTGGATTTAGATCTGCAAAAATGGCACATACCAAAGAGTTTAAAAGGTTAGCTCCCTCACTAGCTTTGAACTGATAAAGTATTTCGGGTGAAGTGTGAAATGTTTTCAAATACATGAACTCTAGTCCAGTTCTTTTGTTGTTTAACGTTTTTGTAACCTTGCCTGCAAGATGATTTCTTGTGGTATTTGCACGTTCAAAAACACAGAAGAATCCATCTTGTACTGCTCCAACTTCATCTGTATGTGTCCGAACCAAAAACGGTTCGGGCCAATCATGTTGCAGTATCGAAGTGCGGGACATACTAGGTGTGAGGAAAGCAAGAACTGATGAGTTCAGCTGAAATCCGTCCCCCAAACGGATTCAAATGGAGCAGTCTTAGATTGATAATGTGCAGAACGTAGAGTGCTACACGTTATGAATCTGACTGACCAGGTTCACTCTTTTTAGATCTTGACAATATTTTTATACTTTCCCAGCTGCTTTTAAAGAACATGTGACTAGCATTTGTGTCAGTCAAGGGACTAAAGACAGAAATTAGCCGTGGCTATAGTCATGCACATCTACCTAAAGAATCAGAATCAGAACAATTTGAAGGCACATTTTTTTGTCATCACAATACAAATATTAATCAACAAGACCAAAAAAACTCAACTTGTGAAATAATTGAGAGTTTAGACAATGATGTCTACTTCAAGATTTGTTTCTTAAAATTGTGTGTTAACCCGGTGAAAATGCTCCTAGAAAAGGAATTGAGATGAAAAAGTCTAGTTTGCAAGCACAGATGTGTGGAGGGATTGTGATTTATTTAGCATGCTTGAAGGTGTAGGTCTATATGTCTTACTATTCTCAGAACAAACATTAGATAGGAAGGATGAAGCGGTAAGTGGACAAGGAGCTGCACAAGCAGAAAAGGGCTTTAGTTTTTCTGTGCTCTAAGCTGCTCCTGCCTAATGGCTGTTATTTAGCAGACTGTTTGCCGTCACTTCATTCAGTCTTTTGATTCAGCTAAGGAAATACTAAAGGACAGAGTTTAGGAGCATGTTGCAAACGTCTACGCTACAATACTCCTTGCCGTTTTGATTTCGAAAACCTGTTTTGACAGCCATAGGCATGTTACCAGCTATTTCTGTAGCCGTTTAATATTCCTGTTCTTTGTTAACAACAAGATCAGTCAACAGTTGTTCAACAAGTGCTCAAACTTGGGTTCAGATCATTTTCTATGACCAAAAACACAAAACATGTTGCACCGGCTCCATTTGGCTCCGCCCACTTTGTGAGGATTTCAACTATTTTTTTTCGTCTCTGCTCAGGAGCAGGCCAAATCAAAGCGGAATAGGGCCAAGATGTGATGTGAAAAGACTGCTTTTCACTGATTGGCTGTGGGGCAAAGAGACACAAGTAGTTTTTTTGCTGAGGAAGTCCAGAGAAAATTTTAATTGAAGAGCAATGACATTAATATTGACGCCCATCATGAACGGAGTGTGTCAAACCGAAATATAATGTTACTATTTACAAACAATAAGCCATGCCTGAAGGAAACCAAAGAAGAGAAAAAAGACACTTCAGCTTTATATACGCATTTAGTTACTTAAATCAGATCAGTAGATATAGCAAGACTTTTTCTTAAAAAAAATTCTTAAAAATTTTGTCTCTACAGAGTGTTTGGTTCAAAAAGTTGTGTGTGTGGGAGATGGGGGAAGGAGGAGAGCCTTCTCCATGCTCCACACTGCTGCCCCCATACCTGGGCAGGCAGAGAGAAGCTATTTAATATTAGTTCAGGCTGATGTGTGATCCAGATTTATCCAAGTGAATAATTTTATCTTACAAAAACATTAATAACATTCTTACATATACAATAAAACATTATTTGTATTTTTTGTTCCAGTGTTGCTTTTATTTATAGTGATTTGCTTACTTTTTTATTCTCTACAGTTTCACTGATTTCTTTAAAGTGTTAATGTCACACAGAAATGTTTAACAGTGGCACAGCACTGACGGCAGGAGATGGGGCTTAAAGCCACCCCCAGGAGGTGTTCGCCAACCCTCAGTAAACCCTGCAGTCATTCCGTAATTTGATTTAACCTTAGACTATCACTGGACCATTGTATTTCACCATTTGTATGGGGTTGTTCAGGTGATGTGCAGTGTTAACTTTCCAACACACAGAGCACTTTGCATATAGGCCCAAAAGTCCATATTTTCCACAGTTCACATTTTCTTCGTGCCACTCTTTCGTGAAGGGCAGAGCTGTTGAGTTAATGGCTAACAGTGGTCATAGACAGATTCTGCAAACACTTATCTCTCTGTCTTGGTGACTATTGTCTTTACTGTAGTTTGTAATATGGATGCGTTTGGACTGGCCAGGAATTTTTGCTACTTGTGCTGATATTGAGATACTGAAAATTGGTTGCGAATTCTTCTCTAAAAATATCTGCGCTAAAAACTGTGCTTCTGAACGAGGGCCAATGCATCTATAGCAATTAACGGAGACATGTCACACTTCACAGGAGGTGTCAGAAGTAGATGCATATTAGCCTAATTTATGCTTATTCTAAATGTGTTTTATTGTTATTCTCAAAAATATGTTTTATGTATTTTTTTGTTCCAACAAATAAGCTTTTAGACACCATAGCAATGGAAACCACACTGAGAACCGACACTTACTTCCATCCAGTCTTAGAGAGTGTTGTGTGATTATGCTTCCCAATGTGCCTGTGCATCATCTCTGTGTATATACGACTCCCGTTGGTTTGTCTATGCACTCTGTGCCACTTCATTTTAAATCAGTTCTATTTACTCACAGAGCTCACAAAATACCCACCAGCTGTTCTTATCCAGCCCTGACTGTTAGCTTTTCATGTGAGAGCTGGATGCAGGGACTGCTGCAATCATAATTGTGTTCAAGGGTTATGCATGATGAAGCACACAGATGTTAAAGAAGACATCTGCATGTAGAGCTAGTTAGAAGTTTATATGGACTCATCATGAGCAAGGATTGTCATGTATGCCATGAAATATTGAACCATAATGCAAAATGTTGACCTTTTCCTGCAATGGAACAATACAAAAACAATTTATTAGACTTGAGATACAACTGCTCTTTTTATTTATTTAGGATCTAAATTGTACATATGTGCATAAAATAGACTAATATTTGGCAAAGAATCCCTCACTTTCTTATGCTACCAGCAATGTCCTGTCATAATTCTGGCCGGATACCTGAACATTCAGAAATGGCAGATCTCATTTAAATTGGTTAATTTCCTGGCACAGACATGGATTTTATACATATTCCACTAATTTTCAGTGGATTATGGTCAGGCCCAATCCGTAAATTGAATATTAACATTCTTATCCCTTCCAAAACCAGCCATCCAGCTATTGATTTGAGGAGGTAGTTCTCATCTTCAGTTTTCCACCTACCAGCGACAGCCAAACAGTGGCTTAGCGTGTTGAAACTGCCACCATGCTTAAAAGTTGGTATGTGTTTGAAAGTTTGAAAGCCTTGCCTTGACTCCTCCAAACTTTTTTCCTGTTACGTTTGGCAAACTATCTATCTTTCAGTTGTTTTCTCTGGTGACCATATATTTTTCTCCAGGAAGGTTTCGGCTTTGGGCAGCAGCAAATTTCCATTTCAGAGCTTGAAGATGATAATGTTTGAGTAGCAGTCCTGACTTTGTCGTCACTTTATCATTGGTGATGTTAAACATGCTTTACTGTGGATAGTGTTCCAGAATCTTTCACAGTATGATCAGCTTGAGCTTTGGTGTATCTTATGGTATTTATAAAGCTTATCACTAGTTTCCTTTCATGTGAAGGTGTCTATTTGAGTCAGATGGTAAGTATGTGAATACAGCACTGCAAAAACGGAACTAAAAATAAGTAAAATTTTCTTATAATGAGTGTATCTGTCCTTGATTTGAGCGGATAAATAAGATTATCTGCCAATAGAATAAGATTTTTGCACTTAAAATAGGAACAATTAATCTCCATCATCTTACTTCAAGAGCAGCATGTCTAATTATCTTATTTTAAGGGTCAAAATACTCATTCTATTGGCAGATAATCTTATTTACTTGCTCAAATCTTGGACAAAAACACACATTTTAAGAACATTTTACTTATTTTTAGGTCTGTTTTTGCAGTGAGATGCATGTTCCAAAAGAAACAGGTTCCCAAAGACACATTAAAAGTACTTTTGGAAGACTTCAGTAAGGCTATGACCTCAGTTATATTGAAGATTGCTCTTAGTACCTAAAAAATGAGTCCATCCCAGGTTACAGTTAAAAATGAAATGTGCTATACCATTTCAAAGAACAGTGTAGGACTTGCATATTTGTTGTGATGTCAGAGGAAAAAAAAAAGAAAGGATTCAAGAATATTGCTAGAATTATAAGAAAACCATACTCATGGCTAAAACAAGTGTCTAGTTTCTCTGCAAATTGGAAAAGGAAATTAAGCCAAACATACTGTAGGTACAGTTCATCTGCTTGTTGCTGAAAGTATGTTTATTGGTATTATGTTTAAATTTGTTCCAAATGTTGTTTCTCAAATTGTCTTAAGTTGAATTTTGAATCATTCCACCCTGAAAAATAACAGTTTAAATGCATCAGTAAAATGACCAAATTATTATGACATCAAAGCCAGCACAGTATTAAAACAAACACTATTCTCTTTTGTAGTTACATAATTACATCTAATGACACTTTTCAATAACTGTCCCTGGTTTTTAAGTGAGGCTTACTCTATAAACCAGAAGCTGACAATGAATCTTTGTTCTAAAGCTACCTGGTACCTCGGTTTTGTTCCAACAGGATATATCCTAGCGATGTTGTAACTCCAGCACATGGTTTTTATACAAAGAAAAAAGTGGAACACTCCCCAGCACACCTGGTGCTGACTACAGTTCACTGTATGCAGGATTGTTGGGTATGAAGACAAAGTCTATGCGAAGACATGTCAACTTGTCACCTACAAACAAAACAAACCCTTACCAAACCTGTGATTCCCATCAGCTCTGACCAGCTTCCCGGTTCCTACAAAACAAAAGCATTCCAACCATCATGCTTCACTGTGAAGATGATGTATGCAGGTTGAATTTAATTTTTTTATTTGTTGATGTGCAGTGGACGTTTTCTGCCCCATCTAGCATTATTAATGTTGGCTAAAAAGTCATGCTTTGGTGCTTGAACAAAGCTCTTTCTTTCACATGTCCACTGTCTTACCCAAACATTTCATAGCAAACTTTAAACAAGACTTATCAGTGTGGTCTTTAATCAATCGCTTTCTTCGGGCCACAGTTCCACAAAGCCAAAATTCAGGGGTCTGTTCTTTTTGCATTTGCTTAGATTATTATTTTGTTATTTATCTTTGGTTTTGCAAGATTCCTTTGTGTCCTGTTAGCTCTCTCTGTGGTAATTTATGTGCCAATTAATCATGTTCCCTCAGCTCCTCACCCCGCTGCTCTGGATTTCCCAGATGAATCTTACCTGGATAACATGTCATTCAGTCACCTCCACAGTAGTTTACAGTAAGTTCCCTGCCTCCCTGGTAGATTTTTCTTAGTCCTGTTACCATCCATACTGGTTCCTTCTTCTCCATGTACTTTTTATCCATGTCTGAGGCTCTCCATTCCCCTCCTGCCTGTTCTGCATCTTTTTTTTTTAAGTTGCTTCTAAATAATAAATCTCCAACGACATGGGATTGCCCTTCTCCTGTCTGTTCTTTGTTCCTACACCACCACAGCAAATTCTGACACACAGAAATAAATTACCCAAATTACATTAAAGTATATAACTCAAAAACATATTGTTTGCCTTCCGTTTCATAATTATGTGCTACTTTGTGTTTGTTTATCGCATAACATCCTGAAGAAACACGTTGAAGTTGGTTGATATAATGTGAGAAAATGTGAAAAAGGTCAAGGTGTGAAAATACATTTGTGAGCTGCTGTAGGTCAACTGAATAATAGATGCACTGATATGCATCATTTGCACATTCAGAGACATTATTAAGACAGAGGTGCAAGAGACAAACTATCGCTTCACTCCAACTGATAACATTTGGTCATTTGGCCAAGGTCAGGCTGTGAGAAATAGAGTACAACTGAACTAATGACTGATGGATACTCCTTAATAGACGCCCCTCAGCATTTTTCAACTAAGTGAAGCATGTAAAGAGTTGTAAATGAGAATATGTTAAACACTGACAAACACACCAGAACCTAGACATACACACAACTACAGATGGCCACCCTGTGAGGCAGCTGTGAATACACAGAAGCCCAGAGGTACAAAGGCACTCACAAGGGCACAGCATAAAATCCTCTTACAGTAAGTCTCTCTCCCAGTTGCCCTGAGCTTTGATCAGTGTCCTACGCTTTCTGCTCAACCACCACACACAGAAAGTCTGGATCTCTCCCTATCTTCCGGCAGAAAGGTCACAGTAGAGGTCACATCAAAATGTTTTGCAGTGTGGAGGGTTTACTGTCATATGGTTACAATCCTATTGGTCAAAGTCAGCATCTATGCATACATTTCCATAATTATCTATGTTTTTTTCCAACGTAAGAGGCCATTATATATTTGCATAGCACACGGCCCACGGGGATGTGAGCCATAGATGAGTCACTAAAAACAATATCAAGCATTTTCCAGCTACAAAAAGTTTGGGTTGCCTTAAAAATTGGTTTCTCAGCTAACACTGATGTATAATTGGCAAGTATCAAAATTAGGGGTATGATTAGATATCGTAGTGGCTTACTAAAACACCACAATATTCATATGCAAAAGCAAATCTGTCTCACAAAGCACTATCTAGTCACTGTTAAAAAAACATTTGGTGTAGTTATTATTTTGAGCCATGCATAGGGGTGCACTTTAAAAGAGCAGTAAGCAAATTGTCATTATTTTAGATGGAAAGAACTAAAATGTTTTGTGAAGAACTAAATGTATGGTATGACATCACACACCATCTCTCTTTGTTGTTCTCCAGTCTCCTGTTTACAAAGTTGTGCCAGCCACGTATGCCTCTACGTGCATGTGAACAGCTGCCACCTGGGGCTTAGCCCCTCCCTCCCAATAAAATGGCACTTGCAGACAACCAGGACAACCCATTATTACCACAAAAAATAATGATCCTCAGCAAAGAAGTTTTCCAAGGTGGAGAGCATTTCGAGAGCAGAGGCAGATCATATTTTTATGTCAATAAAGATATTGTACACAGAATCCTGCTATCATATACATAAGTCTGAGAAATGGTGCGGCTAGGATGGTTTTTATGTGGGAATGAATCTGAAGCTGTGAGTCCAAAGTCTTGTGAATACAACTCTAATTTCTACTACTACAAAGTTTTCACTACTGTGGACACTAATTCCAGTTTGTGGGTACAAGTAGACAAGTGTGGAAATGACGTCACAGGGGGTGTAACTGAACATGAAGGAAGTCTCTACTGCACTGCTACTGCAAACTCACATATGTACAGCAGAAATGTGTGTACAATATTATTTGCACTTGTGTTGAAATGATGTCACTATTTGCTACCTAAGAGAAAACAGCTAATCATGTTAGCAAGGGGTCTGATAGATATAATTGTTTTTAAAAATGAAAAATAACAGATCATCTCCATTGATATCATGATAAAGCAAAGCTTTGGAGATTTTCTCTGAGCTCCATCTAGAACGCATAATTGTGGCAAAGTCTAGCTGATTCACTTAGAATCTAAGGTTGAGGAGGGTAGCCAGAGATAGGTTGGCCATGGATTGTCAAGTCTGAAGCTTTTCCCATAGTTGCCTGATGAGGTGGTCTCCAATGTCTAATGCAGCTGTTGACTTTATCATCTCCTCCTGATGGCTTTACTCCAACATTTTCCTGAAGGGCACTGTATTGTCATAAAAGGGAGACAGCAAAGAAAGGCACCCTCCAACAATGTTTAACTCCTCAGACGTTAATAAAGGGATGCCAGTGGGCCAGCTAATGCTCCTCACCTATAAATAAATTAAACAGCGTAAAAAAACAGTTCTTGATAAGCAAATCTAATTAATCTTAATCAATTAGATTTGAGAGAAATCAAGTCAAAATGTTCCTACAGAGAAATCCTCCTCTTCTCGCTGGATCCATCCTCTATACTCTCCTCAATCTCCAAACTATCTTTACTTCTCTCAGCTAAAATCTTCAAACTATCCAAATTATATCCAAATTCTACTATCCACAGTTTCAAAACTCTATTCTACTCTGACTTGATGGCAACTCTCCAACAAACACCCACATTTTGACTGAATATTGAGGCACCTCCACTATTCGGCACACGTTTCAAAGCCTCGGCTCATTTCATAGCATACCTTACTAGAACTGCTTTCCGGTGTTTGTGTGCACCGCCTGCTTCTTCGTGTTCCTGTGTGGATCCAGTGCCTGCTTGGCTTTCCTCTGGAGATTCATCGGCATTCGCTCTGGTCCAATTGTCTCAGCCATCATCACCCATTCAGCCATCATAATCTATTCAGCCTGTATTCATACATTTTTTTCTTTCTTTCTTTTTTTTTTTACAATAAGCCTTTTAAAATGCAATATCGGGTCCTGTTTGAATATCAGGTTTTCTAGCTCAGTTATGCTTTACAATAACTACGTACAGCTGCAGTGACCGCTTGGAATTCGCGTTGCCCGCCTGCAAATAAATAACTATAAATAGCCGGACGGCACCCACCATGTGTCCAACTAACCATGGCAACGGCGTTCACTAAGGTTAAAAAAAATAAAAGAAGAATTTCACTAAATATGAAATACAGATTTAAGTGTCCGAGGTGGAGGCAAAAAGTTGAATTTCATTTGACAGTATTTCCCCTGGTGTGTGTAATAAGATAAAAACACAGTAAAAGGTCGAAAAGGCTGTGAACGCGGCAGGAGCTGAATATGGATAGTTGGCTGAAAAAAGAAATATAGCAATTTATCAAATCCCAACACTGCTGTCTAGCCGTTACATTTATAGCTTAATGCTGATCATTGGAAAGGCTGGTTTAACGCCAAGATTTTACAATGTTGCTGATTTTCAAAACCTCAGACATCACACATAGTGATAAAAAATTGTAACTAAAACAGGTTTGCTCACACAATGTGTGGTGTCCTGTCAAATGTGAGCACAACACACCACACATGAACAGATTTCACTTGGGAACATTTGGGTGTAAGATGGGAAATTTCGCAAAACCTCCAGATCAAACGTTAGTTTAAAGTAAATAAACATGGACGACGAGGAAGAATAATGGCAATAGTTTGTTGACTAATTTTAAAAACACATTGACAAAGCATCGGTTCAAGGAGTGGAACACCACTAACGGGCTCTACGTTTGCTACACTGTCATATAGAGGTGAGTTTTTTTTTTTTTTTTTCTCGGGGTTTCCTCCACCTCCTTTCTGATTGGCTACATGTCACATTCAACAGGCTGGGTGCTCGTCTGCCCTCAGGGAACACCGCACATGCTAGGATATTGGGCCCGGACTATCCAACATGTTGAGTATAAAACTCACCTGTACAGTAGTTTACTAAACTACTGTACAGGTGAGTTTTAAAAATGGTTTTAAAATAGGACTCTGATTTAACAGGAAGCAGAACACTAATATATATATATATATATATATATATATATATATATATATATATATATATATATATATATAAGATTCTGCAAATAAAAACGTAAAATTGATCGATTACAGTTCACAGTGACTTCAAGGCAGACCAAAGCATTTCCGTACGAAACTCTGGGACCTCAAGGCAAAGCACTGAAATGATCAAGTCAAAAATAATCACAAATCTGCAGGTCTGTTTAAAAGCTGCCTTCTGAAACATCGGCTTCTCTGGATCCACGCCGAGTTTCAGAGAACAAATAAATAGTGTTGAGGTTTTTATTTCCTAGCCAATAAGACTCTGCGGCATATATATATATATTGTCATAGTTTGAGTTTCTGCCTTAGTTTTAATTTCTGTTTTTAGGTTATTGTTTTCTATTTTAGCTTGTGTCCTGTTTCAGTCTTGGTTT
Source organism: Fundulus heteroclitus (assembly GCF_011125445.2). NCBI lineage: Eukaryota > Metazoa > Chordata > Actinopteri > Cyprinodontiformes > Fundulidae > Fundulus > Fundulus heteroclitus. The sequence goes on from NC_046365.1 coordinate 6,232,355, forward strand.
GAGTTCCATCTTAGGTTGGGTCTTGTAATTTTATTTTGTGTTTCAGATTGGTTCTTGAACGGTTTTAGTTTAACCTGTTTTCACATGGCAGTTATTCAGTCAGTTCAGTTCCACCTCCAGCCACTTCCCTGATCAGCTCCACTTAGTCTGGTAATTAGTTTGATTCCTTTCACCTGCTCACTCCCCTACTTATGCCTGCCTCTGTTCCTTGCACTCTGCCCGATCATTGTGTTTGTGTTTCCTGCCTGGGGTAAGTCTGATCCTGTCTGCCTGTACCCAACCTGTTTCTGTTAGTTTTTACCTGGATTATTTGACCTGTTCTGCTCTTTTTGTTAATAGACCAGCCTGACTTCTGACCAGTTTATTTTAGGTTGTTGGCTGAGGACTGTTTAAGTTTTTTGGACATTGCCTCTTTGCTTTTTGGCTTGGTGTCCTCTTTTGGTTTTTTGCTTTGTTAATAAATCACCTTTTTATTACAACCTTTTGCTTGTCTGGCTGAATTCAGGGTCCTCTGTTTCTGATTCATGACATATATATATATATATATATATATATATATATATATATATATATATATATATATATATATATATATATATATATATATATATATATACATAGACATCATATACGTATCATAGGATGCACGTTCGCACGTCAACGTCACCGCCATATTGTATGTGGCAGAAAAAAGTCAAGTTCTGTTGTAGTGAATGTGGATCAGAGAAGATGTTTCATTCCTGTGCTGCATGGAAATCTATTCGGGCTGTTTTTACTGCTTGTATCTGCCTTCTATAAACTAAGGCTGCACCATGTTGCAAAACTGGACACACTAAAGCTGCAGAGTGGCAGCTATCTATCTATCTATCTATCTATCTATCTATCTATCTATCTATCTATCTATCTATCTATCTATCTATCTATCTATCTATCTATCTATCTATCTATCTATCTATCTATCTATCTATCTATCTATCTATCTATCTATCTATCTATCTATCTATCTATCTATCTATCTATCTATCTATCTATCTATCTATCTATCTATCTATCTATCTATCTATCTATCTATCTATCTATCTATCTATCTATCTATCTATCTATCTATCTATCTATCTATCTATCATCTCTTTCTCTCTTTCTCTCTTTCTCTCTTTCTCTCTTTCTCTCTTTCTCTCTTTCTCTCTTTCTCTCTCTTTCTCTCTCTTTCTCTCTCTTTCTCTCTCTTTCTCTCTCTCTCTATATATATATATATATATGTATGTATGTATGTATGTATGTATGTATGTGTGTGTGTGTGTGTATGTGTTATGAATACAAGGATCAATTTGAGAAAACTAAACATTGTGGTCTTCATTATTTCATAAAACCGTGTCACATGTGAACCTTTAGGAACAGACTTTTTGGGGGAGTATTAAAGAGATAAAATTACTAATATGAGGGAAAAAAAGACCAAGGACAATAAAGTAAAAATAAAAAAAAGTGGCAATGTTATGAGAAAAATGTCATATTATGAGGATTAAGAGGAAACATTTCCAGAATAGTCACAGTTTGCAGAATTCTTTCACTCCTGGAGTAATAGGGCCAGGTTATATTGTTTTACTTATTTTTATTCTTTACGAGAATAAATTCAGGAGAATGAAGCTAAAGGGATACAACAATAAACTCGTAATATTACAAAAATAAAAATATTACGAATACAAAGTATATTCAGAGATTAAAGTCCCTCTGATACTGTTTAAGTGACTGAGTAACTGCAGATTTGCCACATTTAACATGGCGGACGCTCTGTCGCATCGCAGCATAGGCAGAACCCGCCCAACGACGCGTCTACGTATATTATATATATATATATATATATATATATATATATATATATATATATATATATATATATATATATATATATATATATATATATATATATATGTATATACGTATATACAGTGTATGTATATAGATAGATAGATAGATAGATAGATAGATAGATGTTACTAGTGTTACCAAGCCAGACTTGGTAATACTGTTATTGATGCCAATGGCCTTACAATAGACTATCGTAAAGCTGTTTGTCTTACCACGAGAATGAGAACAGAGCCGCAAGACCGTCTCCGGGTCAGATCACAGGATGTTACAAGTGTGGTTTTTCGGGGCAGACCCCAAAATCTTCTCATAAACACTTAGATTGGTATCACAGGGACTTAGAAGAGGATATATTAAGGTAAAAATGTTACTTAGTGGGGCTTTAATTACAGTCCGGACCTCCCTGTTATCTCAACAATAGAGGGACTGTAACTGAGCTCAATCACAGGGCCACACATGGTCCAACATGGGGATTTCAGCTGCAACGTCTCCTTAGTACAACGAAGTTCTGTGAAAGAGGCCAGATTGCTCCATGAAGTCTGGGTTATAACTTTTTGGGTGGAGTCATGCTGGGAGTTAGAGTTCAAGTTATGTTGCATGCTGTCCGAACAGCCATATTATTGCATAACAACCCTAAAAGCACAAAATATGTAAAACCTCAAAATTATATATAGATTTTTTACCTTGAATGTATTTCAATCATTTGAAATGTCACTCAGTTAAATTACCTGATAAAACTAAAATGTGATTTATGCAAGGTGGTTGTCTCATTAGGTTTTATTTCAACTGGGGTATTTTAGGTGAATCTGCATATTTTCCTTATTGTGGATTTTCTTGCATTGCTTCAAATATATCTTATATCAACCAGCTATAAAAATCACTTACATGATGTTCTTCAAACCAAGTTCAAAACTCACACCCTGCAGTTCTTATTTAAACTGAAAACTCACCCTGGCAGTTAGAATATCCACCTACCCTCAATTAGCAAATCACAGAGTGTCAGTCCAGATGGTCTTTATCAGCCTCAGCCGCTGTGTGGCCAACTTGGACCTACTGAAACAGAAGGGATCATTTCACAATTCCTCTCTGTTTCCATGCATGGCAATAAAAAACACACAGGCTTGAATATACACTCTTTCCTAGTCAAGTATGATAGCTGGATGTGTGACAAAGAGAAGCGGTTTCACTATATCAGGGTCACCTCTGTGTAGAGGTGATAATATAATCTCAATAACATAATCTCAAAGTGTGAGATGATCAAGTCTCATGAACATTCATTCAGTTTGCCGTATCATTTACACTGTGGTATTTGTTTTAACTGAAGCTACTCTGAACAACGTTAAATGTCACCATCTATTTACCAATTCAGCAGTTCAATTAGACTTATTTGGAAATGATACAGTTAGCTAAATGCCCATTATGCCTCAGCAGAACACTTTCAGTCAATGAATACATTAACATTTAGAGATAAGATTTTTGTCTGTGAAGTGGTCACAGTAAAGCTTCCAGTAATGGATATTGCAGCTCAGATAAATTGCAAGCAAATGTAGTGAGTGATTACCTTAAAGGGGAAACCAAGCCGCACTCATGATTTTATAACAGTACAAAACACGTTGCTATCCTGCAAGTTCACTCTTTACAACAATAGTTCAGATTTCAGCTCGTACACTTCTAAGCACACACCACAGCCACTCAATTATAAATTATTTCAACGTGATATAATCTTGTCCAAAAAGTTATGCGTTTAGTGAACTCATTTGTCAGTCTATTAACTATGGCAAGTAGTTACAGTAAAGTTGCCCACACTTGAACTTTTTAAAGTTTTTCACTCTTGTATTGCACTCTATCAAGTCCTGAGGACACCAAAGCGCTTTACACTACACCAAAGCGCTTTACACTACATTCAGCCATCCATCCATCCACCCATACAGCTGCATTGTAGCCACAGCTGCCCTGAGCCAGACTGACAGAAGCGGGACTGCCATATGATTGATGCCACCAGGCTCCTGTAGTTATGTGGCTCCTCCTTTAGTAATAGTAATATCATCTTTATTGTCATTGAAACATACATTGAAACATACGTTATAACGAAATTTGTTCTCTGCTTTTAACCCATCCTCTTGGGGAGCAGTGGGCTGCTATGTGCGGCGCCCGGGAAGCAATCTGGGGTTAAGGGTCTTGCTCAGGGACCCAGCGTACCGGCACTGGGGATCGAACCGGATACTTGCATCCTTCTCTGAGTGCAAGCATGCTGCTCTAACCACTAGGCCAACACTCCCCCTCAAGGGCCAACCCTTTCCAGGGTTATCTTGAAGAGGAGTAATCCTGGGGTCTGGAACACATAACTGTACTTGTGTATCTATCCAATTTTCCTATTTCTGGGAGGCACAACATATTGTTATGAACTTTTTTCCAGCCCCTGTTCAGCACAGTCAACAAGGTTCTGTTTTTTTTATTTTTTTATATTTTATATCCATCCATTTAAATCCATTTAAATTCCATGACAAAGATATTAAAACACTAATTCAATTCAATTCAATTTTATTTTTATAGCGCCAATTCATGAAACGTGTCATCTCAAGGCACTTTACAAAGTCAGAATCAATCAGATTATACAGATTGGTCAAAAATGTCCTATATAAGGAAACTAGTTGATTGCTTCAAAGTTCCGACAAGCAGCATTCACTCCTGGAGAAGCAAAGAGCTACAGGGAGAGTCGTCTGCATTGTCCATGGCTTTGCAGCAATCCCTCATACTGAGCAAGCATGAAGCGACAGCGGAAAGAAAAACTCCCCATTAACGGGAAGGAAAAACCTCCTGCAGAACCAGGCTCAGTATGAACGGTCATCTGCCTCGACTGACTGGGGGTTACAGAAGACAGAGCAGAGACACAACAAGAGAGACAAAAAAGCACAGAAGCACACATTGATCCAGAAATCTGTTCTACATTAGATGGTAGTAGCAGGTGAGCCGTCTTCTCTGGATGATGTCACAGTTAACAGAACGCCAGACCAGGTGTACCTACTATGAAGAAAAAAGAGAGAGAGCAAAAAGTTAAAAGCTGAAATGACGACAAGCAATGCAAAACTGGAGAACAGTAGAACTCAGTAGAGTGAGAAAAATAGGCCTTGATGTCCTCCAGCAGCCTAAGCCTATAGCAGCATAACTATAGAGGTAGCTCAGGGTAACATGAGCCACTCTAACTATAAGCTTTGTCAAAAAGGAAAGTTTTAAGCCTAGTCTTAAAAGTAGACGGGGTGTCTGCCTCACGGACCAAAACTGGGAGTCGGTTCCACAGGAGAGGAGCCTGATAGCTAAAGGATCTGCCTCCCATTCTACTTTTAGAGACTCTAGGAACCACCAGCAGACCTGCAGTCTGAGAGCGAAGTGCTCTGTTAGGAACATACGGGGTAATCAGAGCTCTGATATATGATGGAGCTTGATTATTAAGGGCTTTTTACATTAGAAGGAGAATTTTAAATTCTATTCTTGATTTAACAGGAAGCCAATGAAGGGAAGCTAAAATTGGAGAAATATGATCCCTCTTGTTGATTTTCATCAGAACTCTTGCTGCAGCATTTTGGATCAGCTGAAGGCTTTGAACTGCATTTTGTGGACTTCCTGATAGTAAAGAATTACAATAGTCCAGCCTTGAAGTAACAAATGCATGGACCAGTTTTTCAGCATCACTCCTGGACAGAATGTTTCTAATTTTGGCGATATTCCGGAGGTGAAAAAAGGAAACTCTGGAAACCTGTTTAATATGGGATTTAAATGACATGTCTTGGTCAAAAATAACACCAAGATTTTTTTAAAGTTTTTAAGATTAGGTGATTGATTAAGAAGTTTATTTTTTGAGGACTCTGGTCCAAAGATTGCAACTTCTGTCTTGTCAGAATTTAAGTGCAGGAAATTTAAAGTCATCCAGCTTTTGATGTCATCAAGACATACCTGCAGTCGAAGTAATTGATTGGATTCATCAGAATTTATGGATAAATATAGCTGAGTATCATCAGCATAACAGTGGAAATTAATCCCATGCTGCCTGATAATTTTGCCAATCGGAAGCATATATATATACTAAAGAGAATTGGTCCAAGGACTGGACCCTGTGGTACTCCTGACCCTAGAGTTTGAGGAAGATTTATTATTAACATGAACAAACTGGAATCTGTCTGATAGATAAGATTTAAACCGGCCTAATGCTTTCCCCTTAATCCCAACAGTATGCTCAAGTCTTTGTAGGAGAATATTGTACACTAGTAACACAATTTCTTGTTTGTTTTGTAGCATTTGTTCATCACATTAATGGCCTGAGATGTAAATTACAGGAAGTTATATCACACATAGCATTTTACATATAAGCCTAAAAGTCCAGTTTTTGTCTTACACCAGACCCGTTTTCCATGTTTCCTGTGTCCTCTATATATGACTTGTGGCAAAATACAAACATTACTCCGGATTGACTGAAATATGAAATAGGACACAATCATCCCAACTGCTTAACCCTGTTTTGCCTTATTCTGTGGATATGTACAACACAAAACATAATAACACCAATCGATTCTCTTAATAGTTTTTAATAGACACATTTTTTTCCTTGCCGACTTGCTTAGTCTCTAAGAGACTGAAAAGATGAATAACAAAAAGATCTACTGAAAATATATGTGAAATGTGAATTTCTCTTGGCTTTAACAGTTTTAAAAGAAAATAGTTTTTATATTTCTTAGCTCATCACAATTACCATTTTTTAATGATTATTCAATGTACCTAGTATATATGGCTTACCTCAGATCTATTTAGGATTTCTGCAGTTAATAGAATGAGAGTTTGCCTGCATCTCGCATATAGAATCCTAAGATACTTTGAGGAGGTAAGTACATTATGAATAAAAGCTAGTTAAAGCTGGAATATATTTAATATAAGTATAGAATTTAGATAAAAATGGAGAAAGAATACAGATAAAATAAGTCTTTGATCCACCAGTGCATGGGAAAGTTAACAAGGCAAGATTGATTGAATCTGCTCTGGATGTTTATTTGTAGCGAAATGTCCTTGAAAAATTCAATTGAATTAAGGTTATAGGGACATGCTAATAGTTTAGAGGAAACTGTTTTCAAATTAGCAGAGTGAACAGTAGAAGTGAGGCTCAGCTGTTGCTTCTAAAGCTGCTAATACTTTAAATATGAATATATATCGAAAGAAAATACATTTCATGGCACGGTATGGTGGTCTTCTTTTTCTCTTCCCATGTTATTCAGAAAACAAACATTTCCTCATTTGTATTAAAATATTAATTAAAAAATTGTGGAGTAAATGTCATTTACTTCATACTTTTTAGAAGTCCACAGTACAAGCTGTGTATTGTACTCAGAGCTAAACTCTTTTTACTCACTGCTTGGATTAGTGATGCATACAGTGTGGCTGCGTATGATAGACATTTTCTTGCTGCAGCACTTATTTATATTTAGCATATGCCACTGAAGAAAATATTTATGAAAACAGTTGTTATTCTGCTTCAATGTTTAATCTGTGAATGTTAAGTTGTCAAACTCACCCCACAAAAAATAAATATGCAGGGGGGTAGCTGTTTTAATTCAGGATAAATGATGTTTATAAATGAATTTATACGTGGGAATAGAAGCATTTGAGAAGATTATGCTATCTCTCTATTTTATTATGCTACTCTATTATGTCTGGACGTCTGGATTATGCTACACTTATTTTAAAAAGAATCCCTTATAATAAGAAAACATGGCAATATTGCTGGAAGCCTGGAACACGGGTCTGAGTGTTTCCAGAGGTCCCTTTTCCCCTGTGTCATCAGACTCCTTAACAAAAGTGTAATAAATCATGACTTTTTTGGTTACGTATTGATGTAACATCAATATCATACATTTATTGTGCATTATTTTTTACATGAAACGCATAAATAATAATCGTTTCATCATTGCTGTGTAGGAAATTATCCTATCCATGCTGCATAGGATAATGTCCCTCAAGGATTGCCATAGGGTAGGCAGTAAATAAGTGCCGGCCAATGTTTTGTACAGAAGTGTTCGAAAAATACGAGTCCCATTGAGCAATGTAGCGACCCAAAAACCCAGCTCAGAGTCCAGTCTCCTTCCACCGACAACAAACCCAGAAAGTTCAGTTACACTACTATTAAAAGGGTTAGTGTAACACAACACCGTACTGTTTGCAGAAGAAAAAGAACAAAAGAAGAAAAAGACGTGGATACCAGCTTCTCTATTTTTGAGCAATAGAGCCGCCAATGGGAGCCGACCATGTCATAACAAGAAGAAAAAAGGTAAGAAGAAAACAGCACAGCTATTAACAATGTTTTTTTTGTGGACTCACAATACTTACACTTACACCTTTGTGCCCCTCAAATGCACGTTGCTGCCGAGGGTTTGAGTGTGTAGTGTCTCCCGAATCCAGGGAAAATTCACTCAATCCAGGGTGGTCTTTCGCCACACCCGGCTGGGGTGGGGGACACTTTTTAAAAAAATTATTTTCTACGCTTCAGGCTGAACAGTGGCTTCCGTGACCACTCCTACAGTGCAGAGAAATTTTTTTTTCAATAAAATCCCAAAATCTAAAAAAACAAAAAGCAGTGTGGTCAGTGTTACCAGATTTTGTTACAAAATTCTTGAATTTATTTGAAATATACACACTGCCCTAGTGACACCTCTGTAGGCTATGAACGTCTGACTCAGTGACCTGCACCCGAATAGTTGGTCTGTATGACCGGTGTCAGAGTCTGGTCCGCATTGCCGGCAGTAAGTCGGACTCATTTCCGGTGAGAGTTGGACTCCGCCAAGGTTGCCCTTTGTCACCGATTCTGTTCATAACTTTTATGGACAGAATTTCTAGGCGCAGCCAAGGTGTTGAGGGGATCCATTTTGGTGGCCTTAGGATTGCGTCTCTGCTATTCGCGGATGACGTGGTCCTATTGGCTTCATCAGGGCGTGATCTACAGCTCTCACTAGAGCGGTTCGCAGCCGAGTGCGAAGCGGCCCGGATGAGAATCAGTGCCTCCAAATCCGAGACCATGGTCTTGAACCGGAAAAGGGTAGAGTGCCTCCTCCCGGTTGGGGAGGATGTGCTGTCCCTAGTGGAGGAGTTCAAGTATCTTGGGGTCTTGTCCACGAATGAGGGGAAGATGGAGCGGGAGATCGACAGGTGGATTGGTGCGGCATCTGCTGTGAAGCGGGCGCTGTACTGATCCATTGTGGTGAAGAGAGAGCTGAGCCAAAAGGCGAAGCTCTCGATTTACCGGTCGATCTACGTTCCTACCCTCATCTATGGTCATGAGCTTTGGGTCGTGACCGAAAGAACAAGATCCCGGATACAAGCGGCTGAAATGAGTTTTCTCCGTAGTGTGTCTGGGCTCTCCCTTAGAGATAGGGTGAGGAGCTCAGTCTTCCGGGAGGACTCAGAGTAGAGCCGCTGCTCCTCCACGTCTAGAGGAGCCAGTTGAGGTGGCTCGGGCATCTGGTCAGGATGCCTCCTGGACGCCTCCCTGGTGAGGTGTTCTGGGCACGTCCCACCGGGAGGAGGCCCAGGGGAAGACCCAGGACACGCTGGAGGGACTATGTCTCCTCGGCTGGCCTGGGAACGCCTTGGGATTCCCCCGGAGGAGCTGGCCCAAGTGGCTGGTGAGAGGGACGTCTGGGCCTCTCTACTGAAGCTGCTACCCCCACAACCCGACCTCGGATAAGCGGAAGACAACGGATGGACGGACGGGATGGATGAAATGACTTTCAACATTCCCCAATTTAGACCTGAAAATTACCATCTGCTCACTGGGCACAGTAATGCCTCCACCAAGGCTGTGAGTGACTTAACACTTGTAAACTATTTAAACATATTTTATTAAGTATAAAGAAATACATTTAAACATATATTTAAAATGTATTGCTGCTGGTTTTCCGTGGTGATGGAGGTGATGTTAAGTTCTCACTTAAGGTCCTGAGAGATGAGGGTGCCCAAGAAGCAGAGGGAGTTCACAGTGACAACTGGGAAGTCACTCAGGATCATAGTGCATACTTCACGAAGTATGCAATCAGGTAACCATCACACAAAGATCACTTCCCCAAGCCATCAGAGCAACTGAAAAAAGTTATCTGTTACCAGCATAACTTAATTCTCTCTCTCACTCTCTTACACACACCACACATATATACATTTATATCCTTACAGTGTAGATCATGCTAACATTTATCTTTCTCATAATAACATTTAGCTGATCAACATTTCTCAGTAGGTCAGTTAAGAAGGAATCAACCATATTACATAAAAAACAATAAAGTAATCTTACGATAAAGTAATCTTAGATTAAAGTAATCTTACTTGATATATTACCTGTGTAATCTAGTATGAACAAATGAGAAAGGTAATTAGAGAAAATAGCTGAAGAAAAGCTATCCACGGATAGATGATGTTAAAATGATAGCACCAAGCAAAAATATATCTGCATATAAAAACAACAGGGAACAGTTAATAAAACTGAAATTCACATTTAATATGAGCAGTTTCTGTCTTTTTATGGTTATGTGGAAGCTGAGGTAGCAAGAGCCCCATAGCTGTATTTTCTTCATTTCAAATCTTCCTGCTTAGAGCATATTTTCTTAATCTGCAACATTGTCTTTTATTAACATTATTGACACATATATATTATTGACATTGTCAAACAGCAAATGTAAGCTCCTTGATGCCTGTCTTGAACAAGCAGAGCCTTGAAGTAAGATGTGTTTACAGAGCAAAGAGAAAATAAACATTTTTTTCACCACATATCCTGTTTTTGACACTGGGCTATGTCAATTCAACATCAGAACAGTTCTGTCACAAAGCTCTGCATACTGCCCTGAGTCAGCATTTCTGTGGGTACATTTACTTAAGGAAACTAAGTCACGTACAGGGTGTACAAATAGAGTCACATTGTGAGTCACATCACACCTTCCCATCTGTATACATGCTCGCTTGCTTTCAAATTCAGGAACACCAATAGAAGTCTCAAATCTGAGAAAGTTCATAACAAACTGAAAATGTCAACAAAGCTGACGTTTATGTTTGCAAAAATCTGCCTGGGCACAGTGTTCTACTCTCTAAAAATGTTGCAGAAGTGTTTAAAAAGGCAGAATTTGAGGGCACAACCTGAAAAATAGAAAAGTAAAATTGGCACTGAAAACATCCATATTTAGTTTTTAAAGATACATTTTCCTGAAAATCAGAGCAATGATGCAGTTATACACATTAGTGGAAAATAAAGTATATAGTTAGACATACATTATCTTCTAATTATTTTTTCTAAAAGTTAAAAGTTCCAGGGACTTAACCACAAGATAAAGAGGCTCAAGGAACAAAATCCCACAAAGAAGCTTCAGAGGCTTGAGATCAAGATGGAACCTTGGAGAATGGTCGAGAAGCCAGGAGGACCCTAGACAGGGCTCTGGAACGAGGACACGAGATTGGGTCCACCTCGAGATACTTGTCAGAGAACTCTGGAATGCAGACCTGAAACAGATCCACATGGACACCATAGTTAGTAAATTTGGGAACGTGGACATGAGGTATGGAGAACTCTGGCTCTGTGATGAACCGCTGGGGGGAGTATGTAGATGATGCTGGGGAAGGCAAAATATCGGTGGTGGCATCGGTGGCAGGACCTGAGGCGTAGGCTGGTTCTTCTATTACTGGAGTTGGGGTGTTGGCCAAACTCACATGACTGTGGGAGAGGCATTCATGGCTGAACTCAGCCATGAATGTAAAATCTTTACATCATTTGTTCAGGATGGCATGAGTTGAAATTACAACTTTGAAAAGAAGTTCTATTGAAATTCAGCCGTATTGAAATTCTTCAAATTTCAATATGGCTGCCAAACATAAATATCTGACGTTCACATAGTGCAGAGCCACCTCTTAAGTATTTGAACACAGGAAATGTTGACAAAACACACCAGTAATCAGGATTACCCACATGTTCAAGACTGCCTTTTCATTACGATTTTCTGTTACTTTCCTATGTGTAGTTTTTGTTGTTTCTTTTAATCATGATGATGTTGCTTTTACCGCTTATTGTTTTTACCTGTACAGTGTCCTTGAGTGTTTTGAAAGGCGCTTGAAATAAAATGTATTACTATTATTATTATTATTATTATTATTATTATTATTACACACTGTTTTAATCTTGGTCACTAAGCACAGCGATTAGCAAATCTCACAATTTCTTTGGCTTTCAAGTGAACCATGAATGTGGGAAGGGTTGTGTCAGACACTCTTTTACTTCAGAACTAAATACAAAGCTAAATACCGCCAACAATCAATAAGGTCAATAAAACTACAGTGATCCAGTTATTTCACATAATTTTTATATGACCCTAGTGGCAGAAACATACTTTAACATTGTTGTTTCCAAATAAACACCATGAAGCAGAATCCAAATGGTCAAGTTATAAGGGACTGCTTAATAGGCTGAAATCATAACAGTCACTGGAAGACTATATGATATCCCTTTAATGGAAATTATATTGTAACATTTTGGTTTTAATATAGACAAAAATAAAATTTTCTAAAAGCAGATTTTCTATAGTGCTTAGGTGCAATAAAATGAATGTAAATCATTACAAAATGTGGCTTTAGTTTACAATGTTCGCATTTTTGGTAAATGTTGGAAATATTTTATCACAGGTTAGTTTTTAAGAATGGACATCAGTGTGTTAAAGCCTCATTTTATGCAAAAAGACTAATGTAAATAAGGCCTCAAGGGACCTCAAACTGACTAGAACAGAAGGAGTTGAGCTGGAGGTGAAGGGCATTCAGTCTCGAGAGATGTCTGACAGACAAGGTACGTCTGTTGTTTCCCAACTCACTGACCAGGTTCTGATGGAGAAAACTGTGTATTTTAGTAACTTTGTCTGGCTGTGTGCTCAAAGTAGTTAACTCTCTGTCTACGTGTATCATTAATCAGAATAACATGATTGTGTACAACATGCAGTGACTATGTAGTCAGGCCATATTGAAGTGTTTAGTTAGTAGTGTCACCATGTATCATCTCACATATTTAAGCATTGAGCTTTGTAGTAAATGTTCCTGAATCTGTAGAATTGGCTTGCAGAAATTAAATCACAGTGAGGCAATTGTCTTTTATCTAAATCAGTCTGACTGCCTTGTGCCTCCCTGGAAACCTCAAAAACATCTGTGTTTACACCATTTACTGAAATAAGGACACAATTCTCCCTCTGCTGGCACCAAGGGATCTCTAAACAGGAGCTGGCTGTAAACACAATGGAAATTGTGCCCACAAATTGTGGTCAGATGAAGCCGTGGGGTGCCACAGGCTGTGATGACAGCACTAAAGCAACATTCACAAGGCTTTTATAAAGGTTTTACTGTCAGTGATATTTTCCATTAGTCACATTTAATGATTTTCCCACCTTTTTGCTGCTTTAGCATTCTGTATAGCTTTTGTTTTTTTAACATTTATAAGTAACATTTTATAGCAATGTTAAGAAATGTATAGAGCAATTTAGGAATGTTAGTTTTTATTGCAGCTTCAGTTTTAGTAAATAAAACAAACCGAAAAGTGAACAGCAAGAAGACAAGGGAGGACATAGTCACAGTGATTGCAGGAGTTACAATATAACAATATTTAGGATGTTTTGACAGGTATTTTCCTAAAAATATTGCATGATTTCTAATTCAGAATGCTAATATTTTAAATAAACAAAACAGTTTTTGTGTCACATATTAGTGGCTGAAGACCCAAATTAGGTGATCATGGGAGTAGGATCATGAGAAAAGATGAATCTCTGTTCAGGTTGGATGGTATAACAAGGTAAAAAAAGAACAGGATATAGCAAAGATCAAGAAAAAAAGTACAATAGACACCATGAGACTAGAGAGAAGGAAACAGGGGGATCTCACAACTAAGAATAACAAAGAAGTGTATACTACTTACCATGGTGATAAGTGAGCAAATCCCAGATCTTGTAAATGCAGGCCCTCCCGGGTCACTTTAAAGTCCATGACAGGATCTGGGCTAAACTTTTTATAAGAGCCAAAAACAGAAGTTCAACCTCAGCAGGGTCCTGGAGGGTGCATGGGAGTTTGCCCAACCAGTCTACATGTGTTTTGTGGACTTGGATAAGGCATTGACCGTGTGCCTCGGGGGATCCTGTGGGGAGTACTACGGGAGTTCAGGGTACCAGGCCTTTTGATATAGGCTGATAGGTCTCTGTTTGACGGGTCTCACAGCTTGGTCCGCATTGCTGGCAATAAGTCTGACTTACTGCCAGCAAATTATTTCGGTCAAACATTTTAAACTCTTCAAAAATGGTTCGAGGGTGTGCCTAGGTACACACAATGATATTTATATATAATTACACCATAACTTCGGGCTAATGTAAATAATGAATTAGTGTTCAGTAGCACGAGGACAGAACTTCTAGGTGCAGCCAAAGTGTTGAGGGATTCCTTTTTGTTGGCTTTAGAATCGTGTCTCTGCTATTTGGACACAACGTGGTCAGGCCAGGAGGAGGATCAGTGCCTCCAAATGCGAGGCCATCGTCTTAAGCCGGAAAAGGGTAGTGTCTTCTCTGGGTCTGCGATGATGTCCAGCAGATGCTGTACATCATCATCTTGATTTACCAATCGATCCACGCTCCTACCCTCATTTATGGCCATGAGCGTTGGGTCATGACTGAAAGAACAAGATTGCGGATACAAGTGGCCGAAATTAGTTTTCTCCGCAGGGTGTCTGGGCTCTCCCTTAGAGATAGGGTGAGGAACTCGGTTATCTAGGAGGGACTCAAAGTAGAGCTGCTGCTTCTCCCCGTTGAGAGGAGCCAAGTGAGGTGGCTCAGACATCTGGTTCGGATGCTTCCTGGACGCCTCCCTGGTGAGGTGTTCTGGGTACGTCCCACTGGAAGGAGACCCAGAGGAAGACCCAGGACATGCAGGAGGGACTATGTTTCTCAGCTGGCCTGGGAACAACTTGGGATCCCCCTGGGGGAGCTCGCCCAAGTGGCTGGGAGAGGGAAATCTGGGCCTTCCCATTTAGGCTGCTACCCCCGCAATCCAAACCCAGATAAGCAGAAGATAAGGAAGAAGATTCTTGATTGTTTGATTAACACAACTCATATTCTACCGTGACTCAAAAATTAGTGTTTAAAGCATAGAGTTTACAACACTGTCTCTGATTATATCACAGCAGAAAAGCCTATTGTTTTTTAAATTAAGATGCCAACTTTCTTCACCCAGGGACTGTCCCTGGGTGAAGAAAGGGTATTTTGTGACCATAACTTTTTATACCTTGTACTACTTTTAATATATGAGAAACATTAAGCATTTGCATATATTCTGGTGCATGTTTTTTTCTCCTATCTGTAGGGACAGACTCTAGGCCTGAAAATATACGGACAATAAACAAAGTCAATTAGAGATTGATGATATAGTCTAAAACAGTCTTGGAGTAAGAGTTAATTCGGGTAATCTGGTCAGGGGCCAGCCAGTAGTTATTTTAAATATGACCTGTCATAAATGTCATTAAAGGCCAATCTAAAATCAATAGACAGGATTCTGGCATAAGTATATTTATGTCTCGACGAGGAAGTACTCTCTACAGCATACATATTAAGGCTCATATTGTTTTCCTTGGAATATCGACAGTATAAAGGATTACATATTTCTTTGGCCTAATTGTTCGTAAATCCCCATGCATGCTTGTGAACTGTTGCAGCTGTAAAACCTGTATGTCATAAAATTTGTGCTAATGGATACATGCAAGCCATACATGGTCCTTCAGTAGTACAGTAGTTACCAATCCTGTGAATGGCACATTTTTATCTTGTATATGTACCGACTACTACCAATATTTTTCCTCACATTTATTTTCATAATTACCTGATTTTATAATTATCAAATATTTTTTGTAACATTTCTTGGGATGGGATGTTTGGCAAAGTAACTAGATTTTACAATTTTAACCTTTGCCAACCAGTGAGTTTGGTTTTACATTCTCCCTATGCTTCAGTTTTGGCCCTGGTCTATCAAAGTCTTGTCAGTTCAGCTATGAGTTCAAGCTGGTATCACATGAAAGAAACTATTATAAAATGCCCTCCAGTTTTCCTTGCCATATTTTGTTCAAACGACTGGATATACAGATGAACAGAGAGCTGGAAAACCAGCTGTTGCTGAGACATGAAAGGAGAGGGAAAAAAGATTACTGTGGTTTTGGACTGAAGCGCCTTTGTTTGATTGAACCATCACTAACAACTAAAGGGAATCAAAGTCGACCCAGCAGCCTTTGGGGTGACAGAGCAGCACACAAGCTCAAGAGGAACATAACTTTATTTTAATGATCCAAAAAGAAAAGTCTCACTCTTCCTTGCTTGCTTTACAAATTGTGCAATGAATAGCATTGCTGTTGAAATAAACTGTCTGCAAAACAACAGTGGTATAGCCTAAAATGCAGTACTTTATATCTGTTGAGGACATAAAATCCCAAATCAACACACTAAAATTTGTAGATAATACTTTTGCACAGCATTGTATCTGCATATATTCTATTGACTTTAAATTCACCATTTTGCAGTTTATATACAATGAGCACCTTACACGCTTTTCTGCTTCGACCTTTAAATCTGCCCTCACAAAGATAAAAACATCCTCAATGTGGATATGAAATAAAGGCTTTTCATCGCTCAATGACATCTTGACCTCAGCCCATGAAGTACGACATTCAGCAGAGCAAAATTGCACAGTTGCTCTGTTTGAAGGATTATCATCTTGTGATAATTTACAGCTCAGCCTGCAGGTTGTGCCACTGTGCAAGTGGGACTTTCATTTTATATTTCAAGAGACTGCCTCTGTCTGATGCAATAAAAAAAATTTCCACCGCACAAATTACAGTAGGGAGGTCAAAATGTGGTGAACATTTTGTAAGCAGAGCACACAAATCTGCAAATAAATATCATTTGGGAAGTGTTGTACTGTTTTTTAGTGGCGTGCTGAAAGACATTTTTTTCACTCCAGTGGTCTCCCAATGTTTCAATTTCATATTTTACCATTGCCTCAGCTACAGAGACAAGGTTACAAATACCAATAACCAGAAATTAGGCTATATAGATTCCAGAAGCCCAAACATGGGCTTCCTTTGCGTAATACTACTTTCTATTTAGATCTAGTAATGATGTTACACCCAACCTAGACAAGGCAAGGGAAGTTTTGTTTGTAAACCACATTTCAGTAACAAGATGATTCAAAGTGTTGTACATGAACGAAACATAAGAAAAGAAAACATTACAGTGGAAATTGCATTGCAGTGGAACTGTAGCAGCAGGTTAAGATATAAGACAAGTTGGAGTACAAACATCCACACTAACATTTGAAGACAACTCTAAACACGTAGGTTTTTAACCTTGATTTAAAGGAACTCAGGGTTTCAGCACTTTTACAGTCTTCTGGGAGTTTGTGCCAGTAAAGTAGCGCATAAGAACTAAATGCTGCTTCTATTCAATTCAACTCCATTTTATTTACATAGCGCCAATTCACAACATGTCATCTAAAGGCACTTTACAAAGCCAAATGGACATTCCTGAAATGCAGGAATGCTGATAAACAGCTAAATAAATGTAGCCTACCTGCACAGATGTTGCAGTTACTGGTATTGTAATGTGTCTGCCCAGTTTTCCCCGTGTTTTTGATCCTGTGTGCCAGCTCTGTTCTTGGCTTTGCTGCTCCCCTCAATGCTGAGTATGGGCTTCAGCCACAACTTTCCACACGCAACATGGCTTCGGCTGAGACAATAAGCTAATTCGTTAGCTGAGGGCGGACTTGGCTCAAAGGGCGGTTACTGAATGACGCAATGACTCTCGCCAGATGGATTTTGTTCCGCCGAGCTCCACACTTCCATCTGGGATTGCTCCATTGGAGATGTATTTCAGAAGGAGGGGCCTTATCAAATTTCCTTGTTTATGATTGGATAAATCACTGTCATCCTTACTGATGTGTTACTTTAACCACTCACGTCTAAACCAACATGTGATGCTGACGAGAGCGATGCAGGGAAAACCAAAACAGAACAGATGCCATAATGGATATAGCGCAATGTCAGTAAATGACAGATGTCAATGTTCTTTTAAATAATTACCCGTATTTTTCGGACCATAAGGCGCACCAGATTATAAGGCACATTAAATATTCTTCCCATATCATCCGCGGACACACACACACACTACCTGAACGGTAGAGCTATCCACCTCTGTTTGGGGGACGGTTTTTAAGTACAGTATTCCGGACTTTTGATCTCAAAGCAAAATAATTTTTATGTAGGTTAAAGTCAGGCTATACACGCTGAGCAGTTCTCTCCTCTTTCTCTGCCACGGAAAGCGAGCCTGCTCCCCGCGTGCGCACAGAGAGAGAGAGAGAGAGACAGAGAGAGAGAGAGAGAGAGAGAGAGAGAGAGAGAGAGAGAGAGAGAGAGAGAGAGAGAGAGAGAGAGAGAGAGTTCTCCGCTTGGAATTCTTAAACATGATCCAGTCAGTGAGAAATCACAGATTGTCTGGCCAAGTAATGACGCAGGCCGTAACGCTGCAGTCCGAGCAGAATTTAAAATTGGCTCATAAACCTGATGAACTGACTGCATAGATTAAGTTTAGAGGTCGCTCAAAATCTTAAGACGTTTTGTGATAAATTAAGGTTATAAAATTGATAGATTTGTAAACTCCTTATCTCCTTTATATGGTATATAAAGAAGAAAAGAGATCTCTTTTACTTTGGTCTCTCCCAAAAATGGAGAATGCTGGTTTCTTGACTCAGCGTCTTTCGGATGCTGACCGCTTTCAGATTCCCAGTATTCCCTATTGGAGTTCAATTAATATGAAATTTAAAAGTCCAGACCTTCTCAGCAGAGGGAAAAGGGTTGCACCTTGGTCCTGCCTGAGTTCAGCTGAACAGTCTTCTCAAACAAAACGAGGCTGTAAGAAGAGCGAGCGAACCGGGTGCAGGCTGGTTATAGTCTCGGGGTGTAATTTCATCTGGGGCGGTCGCCACCTCTATTGTGACTGGAGCTGTGGGCCCCTGGGAAATTGTAGTCCCAACTGTGTTGCATGCTGGAAGTTGCAGTTTGTTATAATGGCACAACAGGAGCAATGCAGTCAATGATGAATGAAACTTTAGATTGAAAGTTATCTTCTAGTTAATATACTGAGTTACAAGACAAAGTGGAAGTAGAAGAGTGAGCTTTGTTAAAGGTTTCAGTGGACTCATCCTTAAAGATGCATTTTTTTATGATGTCCCTTTGGCTAACCGAGTCATTGGAAATGAGACCAGAGCAGAGTGTGTCACGATTCAGTGGGCAGCGCCAGTCAGGCCTCTGCCGGCTCTGCAGGTGCTGCCCTTTTTTCCTCTCCCTCTTTCTACAGGTGGCTGTAGTTTGGCAGGGGCCCCCTACCAAACTACTGCACAGCTGCACAGCTGATCTGCATTCCACGGCGTGGCAGTGGATCATTTAAGCAGAAGGCTGGTGGCTGAACGACACCAGAGTGTTAACCTTGAGTGGTACGCCTCAGTTGGCCACTGTCTGATGACAGCTCTTTCTCTCTCGTTGTTAACATTGTGTCTCCTGTGTCCCAGATTGCCTCACACTCCGGATCCTGCTCCGGAGCTCTTCCTCGGTCACGTGAAGTCTCAAGCCCGGTCGCTCCACTGGACCTCTCCCTGGACTCCCCAGCTGACAGTCGATCGCCTGTTCTCACCAGCCGGCCCGTTTGGATCCCACTCACCCTGCATCAGCCTGCCTCCCTGCCTTACGGCCACCACCACCTCCAAGACCCAGCCGCACCACCACTAGGAGCCGCCCACTGAGTCCTCTCTCCTTCATCACCCTCCCGGGCGAATCAACCATGCTCTTGTGGTAAGGCCTCCAGTCCATCGTACTTCCTGCTCTGCTTACGCAGCATCTAACCTCTTGTTCTCTGCCCACAGATAGAGTGTGTTCCCTCGTCTCCCGAAGCCCTTGCCATCCTTCGGCACCGTATCACTGTCTGTGCCCTGCTCTGTAGAGCTCGCTAATCTAACAAACGTCTTAAAACGTTCTCCTGCCTCTTGAGTGTGTGTTGCATGTGGGCCAAACACATCAAAACCATGACAGAGTGGATGCATGGATGAAGACAGAGGACCTGACAATTGATAATGGCTGGGCTGACAATATATAGGAAGGGAAACAGGAGCAGTTCCAGGTGGTGTTAATTACACAGGTGAAAAGAGTGAGATCTAATTAACAGTCACAGAAGGAAAAGTGGGCAGAGAACTGGCAGGAACAGAAGAAGAACTGAATCTAACAGGGAACAAGATAACGGCCAAACATGGGGGGAATATCTAACTAAACTAAGAAGGAACAGGACTCATAAGGAACAAAAGCTAACAAAAACAGTACCTGAAATACAGTAAAAGAATGCACTAACGGCATAAATACTGTACAGAACTAAAGAAACAGAAGTAGAAAATAAAAATCTAACATAAATCTAACATATACTAGACAGGAACTACATCTAACATATACCAAAATATGCTATTAACCTAAACTGAGCAGAAAACTAAACAGATGATAAAAACGAGGATCAAATTATGAACAATGCTAATATGCAGAACCTAAACAGACTGCAGGATCCCCTATGGAGCTACTTGTGATAGTGAGCACTTCTCCTTTGCTGAGACAATTCATCCCACCTCACAGGTGTACCATATCAAGATGTTGATTAGACACCATGATTAGTGCACAGGTGTGCCTTAGACTGCCCACAATAAAAAGGCAACTCTAAAAGGTGCAACTTTGCTTTATTTGGGGGGGGGGGGGGTCTGGGGACTCAGAAAACCACTCAGTATCTGGTGTGACCACCATTTGCCTCACGTAGTGCAACACATCTCTTTCACATAGCGTTGATAAGGTTGTCAATTGTGGCCTGTAGAATGTTCATCCACTCCTTCTCAATGGCTGTGCAAAATTGCTGGATATTGCCAGGAACTGGTACACGCTGTCGTATACACCGATCCAGAGCATCCCAAACAATGGGTGACTTGTCCGGTGAGTATGCCGGCCATGCAAGAACTGGGACGTTTTCACCTTCCAAGAATTGTGTACAGATCCTTGCAACATGGGGCCGTGCATTATCCTGCTGCAACATGAGGTGATGTTCTTGGATGTATGCCACAGCAATGGGCCTCAGGATCTTGTCACAGTATCTCTGTGCATTCATAATTCCATCAATATAATGCACCTGTGTTCTTCGTCCATAACAGACGCCTGCACATACCATAACCCCACCGCTACCATGGGCCACTTGATCCACAATACTGACATCAGAAAACCGCTCACCCACACGACGCCACACACGCTGTCTGCCATCTGCAGTCTGAACATTGTAAACCGGCATTCATCCGTGAAGAGAACACCTCTCCAACATGCCAGACGGCAGCAAATGTTAGCATTTGCCCACTCAAGTCGGTTACGACGATGAACTGAAGACAGGTGGAGACCCTGATAAGGACGACGAGCATGCAGATGAGCTTCCCTGAGACAGTTTCTGACAGTTTGTGAAGAAATTCTTTGGTTATGTAAACCAATTGTTTCAGCAGCTGTCCAAGTTGCTGGTCTCAGACGATCTTGGAGGTGAACATGCTGGATGTGGAGGTCCTGGGCTGGTGTGGTTACATGTGGTCTGCGGTTGTGAGGCTGGTTGGATGTACTACCAAATTCTCTGAAACTCCTTTGGAGACGGCTTATGGTAGAGAAATGAACATTCAATACACGAGCAACAACTCTGGTTGATATTCCTGCTGTCAGCATGGCAATTGCACGCGCCCTCAAATCTTCCGACATCTGTGGCATTGTGCTATGCGATAAAACTGCACCTTTCAGAGTGGCCTTTTATTGTGGGCAGTCTAAGTCACACCTGTGCACTAATCATGGTGTCTAATCAGCATGTTGATATGGCACACCTGTGAGGTGGCATTGATTATCTCAGCAAAGGAGAAGTGCTCACTATCAGAGATTTAGACTGGTTCCTGAACAATGTTTGAGGGAAATGGTGATATTGTGTATGTGGAAAAAGTTTTAGATCTTTGAGTTCATCTCATTTAGATTTAAAAAGGACAATATCTAAGAAAAAAAGATCATTGTAAATATGTTTATTGGTGAGCACTGACTCTTCTAGTTCAATAGCCGTTTGTGTGACACAGTACAAATGAAGTAGCTCTCAGTTTCAAAAAGGTTGGTGAACCCTGCCCTACTTTGACTGTATAACAGCAATCCATCTAGGTTGTAATTAAGGTGTAGACTACTACCATAAAGTGCTGCCAAGGAAGAATTTGTTTTATTTTGAAAGCTGCCTGAACTGAAAAAAGCTTGACCTCACTAACAAACTTATGGCCAGTGTCCATTTTAACCCATAAATATGATATTTGGCTTTGAGCTAAGAAAAGCTATTACGGATTCATAGTTGAGTATTTAGTTATTCCTGATTTAGCCTTCAAAATACTACAACAATGCCCAAATGAACATGTGCTCCTCATGTTAAAAGGTTTGTAAAATAAATGCCTTACTTGCTACAGTATGGGAGCAAGTTAATTCAATAAGAGAGTAAAGACAGTGAGCCTGTCATAATTTGGGTTTTGTCTTGGTTCAGGTTATCCGTTTTATTAGTTAAGTTTCTGCTTTTGGGTTCTTTCTTGTTTTGGCTTTGTTTTAGACGTGTTGTTCTGTTTAGATTAACTGTTATTTACCTGTCACTTTATCAGCTCGGTTTGTTCTCCCCTCAGCAATCAGTCAGCTCCTCTGCCCTGATTAGTTCCACCTGCTCACTTGTAATTAGTCTTCACTCCTGTTCACCTGCTCACTCCCCTATATAGTCCTGCCACAAACCTCTGCAATTTGCCAGATCAATTCAAACCACTTGGTGAGTCTTATCCAGCGTTGTATTACTGATAGCCCTGTTGACCCGATTGCCTTTTTGACTCTGAGCCAGCCTGATCCCTAAACCTGATTTTCTTGCCCGGTATGATTGCTTACCTGTTTTTCTGACCTGGACCTGCCTTGTGATATTCTGAGTTTGCCTTATCCTTGTCTGTACTTCTGCCTATTTTGGACTGCCTTTAGTGTACCGGATTTTGGACTGCCCTTCTGATCATTGAGTCTGCCTGTCCCTGTTTTATTATTAAATCCCGTTTTTTGCTTAAAACCCTCTCTTGTCTGGCTGAATACTGGGTCCATCTGTCTATGGTTCTTGACAGAGCCTCCTCGAAACGCTGAACTTCCCTTAAAGCAGTCTTCAAAGTGTTGTTTCTTCTAAGTTAAACAGAACACTATCTTCATTCTATTGACAGGCCGCCCATCTGCAGCTACAGGCAGAAACAGTAAAATACACAGCCGGAATCTGTCCTTCAGCTCACTTTAATCTAAAGAAAATGCAACCACCACCTCACTAACATGCCACAAGCTGCAGATATCTTGAGTTTGGTCTCCTGATCCACTGTCCCCTACAGATAACCTCTCTACACTTTGCTGTAATGGTGTTAACAAAACTCGGCAGTTTCTGTCAGAGACCTTGTGTGTATTTTAGCTGGCAATAATTAGAGCAGGTCTGTTTGGTAAAAGAGGCTGGTAAATGTCATGTTATATTACCCAGAATCTTCACCAGATTTAATTAAGAGGACCGATCATTGACTTTAAGGGGGTAGCTTAAAGTGTCAGTGGCAAAACCTTTCTTTTGTTTGTAAGACTCTTTCTTTCTAGGAGTCTCCAAAGACTCTTAGAAAGAAGGAAAAAACAAATAGGAACCAAGATGCTGATTATAATGAGATGGTTGGAATGCTCAGTTCTGTTCAGTTCACAGTGCTTTTAGTTTCAGGTTAATAAACTCTAGTAAACTGAGCATGTATTTACAAAAGTACTAACTTCTTGAGAGTTTGCTCCTTAATATTCCTTCCTGGTAATCTGGAACACAACAGTTTAGATGAATGTTTTAGCATGATTGTCAAACTTGAAAAAAAAAGAAGCTCTGAATTAAACATCTTAGATGACAGACATAATATATTCTATGACTTTTTGACTCTATTCTCAGTGGAGTCACTACAGCTGACAGCATCTAGGAGGAAAGTTTTAATAAGGTTCAAAGTTCTAAAACTTTTGTTTTTCACCTGAAGTAACTGTCACAGGGACTGTGAGAAACAGTCAGGAGAGCACATCTTACACAAATGAAATATTCCCCCAAGGTTTTATTCAGCAACTGAAAACTGTAAGGAGATGTGAAAACCTGTTCTGAAGAGAAGCCTTTCATGCAGGTTCAGATCCATCCATTGTTTTGGTTTAACCTTTGGAAGCACACCCCACCATTTGCACTCCCTACCATCTTTCCCTATCATCATAAAAGGAGCTTTAGAGCTTTTTATTATGAGATAAAGATTCAACTTTAGGGCAAAAGCAACTGTACTTGGTGAAAGTAACTGGTTTTGTTCGTGTGATGCAGTGTTACAGGATTGCTGCAGATAAACACAAGCTAGCCTGACTAGCTTGTGATTTCCATTCGTTACCTCTGAACTCAGGTTTTAGTTACTGTTGTTTTTTTTTCAGGTAAAGATAATCATACAAGGCAGGCGTTTCTTGTTCTGTGTTCCATCACTTCCTGTAAAATTTGTCAGCAACAAATTATTAATACTGGAAAAAATGAATGCTGCAACTCCATGTTTGTGTGAAACTCATCAGATGTTGAGCCAGCTTTTGTCACTTGCATTAATGTGTTTGTGTCACTTACCCCACAAAAGGAATAGTTGCTTTAGAATATATCACCATCACCACCACTAGCAACAAACTGTACAAACACGCCTGGCACAATCATTTAAAGGACCTATAACTAAGACACCTAGTGTTTCAAATCTGAAAAAAAAAAAAAAAAAACGAGGAGGTAGCTCGCACATAGTTCAGCAAAATTTAAAGTGGCGAGTGCAGACGATTCAGCCCAACTAAGTTGTTGTGTAAATATTTTTGTCATAAAATACCAAATGCTGCACTCTGTTTTGACAACCCTGGGAACTCTCATATGATTGGCTCAGAAACCAGGAAGAAAACACGGGCTTCACACTGCACTGAAGTAGTTCTGCACCATACCTCTAGGTTTAAAATGAGAAAAATTGGACTAAGACATTATCGATGGAGAGGAAAGATTGTTTACTGGGAATGCTACTAACATCCCAGGTGAGAAATGAGAATGATTTAGATTGAATTTACAGTAACTTTCTCACTTATTGCTCCTTTAATTATAAAATAAACTATTAAAACATTTATCACCCAGTAAATTAAACGTTTCTAAGGAACTGTGTTTGAGAAATACAGTGTGCATGTTTGCAGTAGCCTCGTTTACTTCAGGAAAACTAGGTTCATTCTAGCCATCATGCCTTATGACTTTGATGGAGAGAACGATGACCTTCGAATGGTGGTGAGCATAAGTAAAATGCAACATGTATACCTGTGGTGCTGATCATTTAAATATTTCACTTTGTATCTTATAGCGAGACATTTTGTATTGACCATGAATTATATCTCTACCGCTGTACCTACCTGCCAGGGAGATGGCAGGAAGGTACCCTTTTTGAATACTCACAATTCAACTCAGTTTTGTGACAAGCCATTAGTGTTATGTTTTGGTTTTCATCTATATTTTCATTATTTTTTTATTTTTTAGATGATGTGTTTATTCCTTTTTTCTTAGTTTGTAGTAGGATGGGAACCTTTCACATTTGAACTGCTACGGAATCAGTACCGGTTCTTAATGGTAGCTATTTTCAGTACTTTTGTGTGTTTATATAGTTAATTATGTTTATCTTTTTCTTTTCAATTAAATTTTTTAATTTGTCAATATATAAACTTGATTGGATATACAAATGAACCTTATGAGACAATTTAGGAATTTCAATGCATTGCCTGAATACACAACAAACCAACAGAGCAGTTATTTTTTACCAACACAACAGTTATCAGAGGCACAGAGTGACGAGGTGAATAAGGGATTGAAGCTGTGTGAATAAAATTCAGGGAATTGTTTTAGAGCAACAGTTTCACAAAAAAGAAAACAATATGCAATGTGTAAACAGAGAGGCTCTCCTCTCTACTCTCTGTATAGAGGAGAGTCTGGGAGGCAGGGATTGAGGAAGTGTGAAGGAGCTCACAGCAGCACTAACCGCTGTGGTCTTAACATAGGTGCTTTCACGAGAAGTCACCAATAACACAAAAGGAAGTGGCTAGAGTTTTTGCTAGTCGCTTGTTTGCAAAACAAGTCGCTGGATGGGTCTAAAAAGTCGCTAAATATAGTGAGAAATTATCTAATTTGGCAGCAGTGACCAGGTGCTACCTCAGAGTAGAAGTATTCCTGACACTGGCCTTGCACTTCGCATTATAAATGTTGCAGCGAGCGTAATCTGCAGCTCATTTTGGAAAGTGAAGCCATATTGTTATTGTTACTCTATGCCTCTCTACCAAAGTGTTTTCTCCACCTCATCATCGGACACAAATCAAATTAAACTTCTTCATGTTTCTGTTCTGTGGCGTAAATTGTGAGTCAGATTTAGATTTAAAAGCTGGTACATGAAATCAATAAAGTGAGAACACACACAGGTAGATTATCAGAGTTTAATCCGTGAATCCACCTGGATGGTCTCTGGGTTAACTAGTGATGGGTTCAGTAACACCGATGCGTCGCCGCAGGCGTCAAGCTCAAAGAGCAAAACCCGTGTCGATACACATATCACTATGAGAAAGTCACGTGACGTCAACAGGATGCATCTGCCAAAAGAATCTTTGAACTTTAGCGGTTCATCAAATTCATCAAGAATTATGGAGCTTCCTCAAGCCAAACGAAAGGTTTCCGCTGTGTGGGACCATTTTGATCTTATATCGGAAATTAGGTATTTGTTTTAATTTCCTTGTTGTTTCATCCTGTTCCTCTCAGAGTTTTCACTTGATCTATCTGAACTGAAATTCATTTCAAAGTGACTCTTAGTTTACTGTTTGTATTATTTTCTGCAGGTTAAATATCACATTTGTTCAACAGAACTTTCTTGTCTCAACAAAAGCACCTCCTCAATGCTGAGACATTATAGGGCCAAGCATGAGAGTGAAGTCCCAGATACACGATGATAAACTGCTTTATTGATAACTTCTGATAATTTGTTCTTTATCTCATTTTTAACCATCAAGCTTCCAGGAAGCAGATGCTGGATGAGGCTCTGCTGAATTTCACCCTGAAGGACTGCCAGCCCCTCCGCATTATGGAGAATGAAGGGTTCAAGGAACTGGTTCAAGTCCTTCAGCCCTCATATGCAGGCCAGCTGACAGCTTTGCTAGGGCCCGGGACAACACAGTCTTTTTGGGCCCCCCCTCTACACCTGCCGCCACCACACACACACACACACACACACACACACACACACACACACACACACACACACACGCACACGCACACACACACACACACACACACACACACACACACACACACACACACACACACACACACACACCAAAAAAAAGTCAACTTAACTGTATACTTCATGCCCTGAAAATCTCTGTATTTTATACTGGATATTTTCAACCCATCTATTGAATTTAGTGCACTGGTTGATATTTTCTTTATAAGAGAACAGCAAGCACTGCAGCCAAAATATGGCTTTTTATGACCTGCTATATATTAGCTAGTCCCTAACAAATTTTCCCTTCCATTGCAGGAGGTAAAATATGTTAGATACTTTGGGAATTCTCTGCCCTCTGAATCTCTGAGAGAGGCTTGCTTTTTGTCATTAAACGCACAACATTCTTTCGATCAGAATCAGTCATTGTTGTTGGCCACAATGCAGGATA
The DNA here is from genome assembly GCF_011125445.2 of Fundulus heteroclitus. Classification (NCBI taxonomy): domain Eukaryota; kingdom Metazoa; phylum Chordata; class Actinopteri; order Cyprinodontiformes; family Fundulidae; genus Fundulus; species Fundulus heteroclitus. The sequence goes on from NC_046365.1 coordinate 6,260,127, forward strand.
ATTGAAATTAACGCTGTGTTCTATCTCTGAGCGACTATGGTCAGAATATCCAATCGGGCAGTAAGCCTCTCTCCACCTGCACTGTCTCTGTTATCGCTAGGGATGGCTCTCTCTGTCTCCTCCTCAAACACACGCTGGGTCCCTTGACCTGTTGACCTTTTAGGTTTTGTGATTTTTATTTTATTATTACAATTAAATAATAATAATAATAATGTTATGTTCATAGTGTTTTTTCCTAATCCACCTCTTATATCTTTCAATCCTTATGTAATTTTGTCTGTGTTGTGTGCTCCTGCCTGTTGCTTTAAGCCTATAAATTTCCCTGTTTTGAGATAAATAAAGGATTAGCTAATGTTAACTTAAATAACACTCTTTAATAGTATATATGTTCTGGGTTCTTTCAAGGTCTTAATTACATTTTCTGTGTGGGCTCCAGTAACATATGATAGATAATATCTACTTTGAAAGTTAACATGAACTGCTGCTGAAGATGAACACTGATCTACCTGGATGTTCTCTGTCAGTGATGTCAGTCTGTGGGTCTGTCGGGGCAATGAGAGAAGTTTCGTCTCCTCTCTTCGTTTCTGTCGTCGCCATTTTCTTGTTCATGGTTTTTCATGTGCTTAGATAAATTTGTTGTGTTTCCACTGAATTTAACCGGCTTTTTACAAAACATACAGCTTGATTTCATCTACGGTGTTAAAATAAAGCCAAACGGCGCTACTTTCATGTTTTTCCGCTCCTGCGGTCTCTCTCTCTCTCTCCGAGTCTGAGCAGCAGCAGCGCAGTTGTTTGTGAGAGATAGCTGAGTGGGCAGGCCAGGCTGAGCCTGCGTGCTGATTGGCTGGCGCCGCTGAGCCATGTAGGAGAGGGGAGGGGGAGCAGCAAAGTGCGGTGACACAGATGGGAGAGATTGGTGAAGCTGCTGCAGTCAGCGGGCATTCTGACCATTTTAATAGTCAGAGTGCCAGTTTTGCCCCCCCCCCCCCCCTCTGTCCTGGGCCCGAGACAATTGACCCGTTTGTCCCCCCCTGTCGGCGGGCGTGCTCATATGTTTTGCCAACCAGAAAGGTTTGTTTGGAAATTATCTAAAGTAGTAGTTTATTTATCCAAATTATTTCATCTTTAATTTAAATGTATTGATTTGCTTTTGGTTGGACTTCAGACCATCAAACAAATGTTGGCCAAAAAGTACAAGGAGGAACGGGAACGAGTGAAAATGGAAGTACAGCATGCTGTGGCAGTAAGTATAACATATGGCATGTGGACATCTGTGAACATGGAGCCTTACTTGGCTCTAACCTGTCTCTACATTAATGAAAATCTGTGTTGGGTGTGCAATACTTTCCACAAAGTCACACTGCTGACAATTTGGCCCAAGTAAAAAGGGCCATGATTTAGGACTGGGCCATAACCAATAAGGTAAAGTGTGTTGTGACCGATGCAGCACCGAACATAACAAGCTTGCTCAAGTGCAGCAACAGATGGGACGACCAACCCTGAAACTTATCAACGAGGTGCCAACACGCTGGAACAACACATACGAAATGCTGTTGAGGCTGAATGATGAGAATCAAGCAGTGTGGGTATCACTGGCCTCTCTAAAAACAGATTTGACGCCGCTTACAGCTGATGAGTATGTCATCATAGGAGAAACACTACTTGTGCTTGCTCCTTTCGATCAAGCTACAGTGGAGTTGTCTGAAGAGAGGCGAGTTTCAAGGTCAAAGGTCATCCCAATGATGAAAATGCTCTATATTGCACTAGAGCGTAATGCTTTCAACCTTGCACACAGAGACAGCAATACACCTCCATGAACACCTGAAGCGTCGAGTCACAGACACGGTTTCCAACCTGGAGTCATTAAGTGTGTTGACGCTGGCAACGCTTCCAGACCCCAGATTTAAATCACTTGGGTTCCGCAGTTCCTCTAAGTGCAATGAGGCCATCAGCAGACTGCGGTCAGAATGTGCATCTGTAATCAGAAGCACAAATGAGCCCCAGCCAGGACCATATTCACAACAGATACAGAACAGATTCTTGGCAGAGGGCAATATTGCTAGGTCCCAGGATCTTGTGATATACTGGAAAAACTAAAGGACAATCTATCCAAACCTCTTCCGTCTTTCATTACAATTTCTCTGCACTCCAGCCTCATCTGTGCCGTGTGAGTGGGTGTTTTCTAAAGCTGGAGAAGTGGTATCAAAAAAGCGTAGCAGACTCAATTTCAAAACTTTGTAACAACTTTTTTTTTTTTATATAAAAATTTGCAAAAAAAAATGGCAGTCCACAAGCATCCTCCTTCACAACATGTTTACTCAAAGGTTATTACGTTATGACACAGGTTCAGATTATTTATTGACTGTATCTAAAAATGTCAAAGATATTTTAAATTTAAATGAAATTATGAAATAATACAATGCAGCATACCTTGACTTAAATTGTATTGTTGTGTATACTATGTCATCAAATCAGTGTCAGGTAACTAGGTTGCCTGTAGGGATTTATAAGATCCAGCAAGTGTCAGTATTCAGTGATGCAGTATCAATACAGTTCGGCAACGTGTCAAACGCTTCATGACGCTCATCTACACATCACTAGCGTCAACCTGGTTGGGACACAGAAGGGGTGCGCGGCTAAAAAAGTCTGGGAACTGCTGTTCCTATAAAACCAAAGTAAAGTTGTTTGGACATAATAGCTGAACTCACAGGAACTGGGAGCAGCAGTAAAACAGCAATACACATGAGACAAGGCGTTCTGGCAGAGAGTGGTTGAGTGAGGCAGGTATAAATAGGGAGTGTGACAGGTGAGCAGAATTGGCACTAGTAAGGGGAGCAGGTGGAGCTGATCAGGTGCAAAGTGGTAGCTGGTAGATGACTGAGCTGGTTGGATGGCTGAGGGGAGTGGAACCAATTTAGTCCAGAAAGGTCCAAACAAAAATAAACCAATTGATTGACGTGCTGCTGAAAGTTTTCAGCAGTGACCTAATAATAGGGCTAGGTAATCTCATGCTGCTGTATGTAGTTGCTGATTCTGCACTAATGAAAATTCACTCACATCAGCATGTTCAGGCCGGGTCCATCTGACACACGTTGAAGACTTTCTGATTTCTAATTTAATAATTCAGCTAATGACGATTTGATCCCTTAAGGGCACTTATTGAAATTTGAACTTCAAATAATTTATTTATTATCAAAAAAGAAATGGTAACTTCACAGCAAACATACAGTACCCTTGATTCTAATGTATTTGCACCATCAAGAAGGGAGGCTTACCAAAGGAAAATTAGGAGGTAGTGTGCCATAAGTCTCTCTTTTCCTTCGGAGGCATCAGACTTGATTTACTACATATTATGATCTGAAAAATTCAGCTGTAAAAATAAATAGTAACATCACTTGACATTAGTTATGAAACAATCAACAGGGTGCTCAGCATGAAAACGAGGACTAACAGGTGTGTGTTTCAACTCACAATGCAGCTACTGGGAAAAATGGCTGAGGAGGAGTTTGAGAGAGAATCCTTAGCTGCTCAATCCTTTTAAAGGCAGAAAGATAACAGCAGGAGACCCGCATGGGGTAACAACGATGAACTGGTGAGGATTGGATAGCAAACCAGGGTGGATACACCACAGAGCACGTAATGAGCCACAGATGCACAGAATCAGCCACTGAAGCAACTCTAGCTATGAACCAGCAGAGAGCGAGGAGAGGAAGGGACTGGAAAAGGAGAGAGAGTAAGGGAAAAATATGCCAAACTTTGACGATGGCCATCCATTTCATATACTTCTAGCTTTTGCTAGATTGTTGTATGTAGAGACGAACATTAAAGACAAAAATCCCTATATAATTTAAATGCTTTTATTTTACAAAAGAAAATTATTATATTACATTTTTTCATACTGTTACAAAATAAGACTCTCTCAAACATTTATTTGTTTGATAAAGAAACAGCTGTTTCTCTGTTCACCAAAGGGACTCCAATGTACACACAATAAACCTGCCGTCTCTAAGAAACTAGCAACATTTCATAATGCTTCAATTTCAAGGAGCGACCGTAATAATGTACATACTACAAGCTTATATTTTTAAGCTCACATTGAAATTAGAATTCAACAGCTGTTTTTCGAACTTTTCTTGAGACAATTTTCTCAAATATCTACACATCGCTGTTCTGCACTCAAGCCACAGATGGTTATGATTATAGTGCTAATATTCCATCTTCCAGGAAAGATGATTCCTTAAGTATAATATAATTTTGACAAAGGGTTTTTAGTTTTGCTCTTTAAAGGTAAACCAAACACAGCAAACTTATTGAGTTGGTAGGGACCTCATAACTAACAAATAAGGTCTTAGCGTAGAAATCAGAGATTTGTGGCTGGTTTGTCTATTTTTTGTAAAGCTTTAATTTTCCTATACCATCTTTAACTGATTCCAATTTCTCATGATATTAACAATTATCAATAAAAGAGTTTTTTTAGCCTGGAGAATAGGAGTAGAGGAGACGTCACACCACATAGTGGCTGTAAATAAAGGTTTCACTATGTCAAAACGTAGACAAAATTATGTGGAGTTGGCATCTTAGGATATCTTTTGCACCTTGTATTAGCCATTAGCACAAATAGCAAAGTTAGCACCTAAGCATCAGTTTTGTGTGTATTCCTTAGAGAATCAAGAACCTTCCAAAAACTCTGAAATTTCCAAACTGTAGGAGCCATGAATGTAATATGTTTCCTTTGTTACATGGTGTTGCCATGGTGACATGGTGCCACGTGTCATGTGACATATGTGGCTAAGGCGGCTAGTTACTTCAAAAGAGGTGTGCTACCCTGTAACGGGTTTGACAGGAGAGAGGGGAGCGGGGTAGTCGTATTTTTGTTGACCACTTTGCCTTGCTTTGATTAATTACAGATCACAGATCCATGAACATTTTGCCACTTAATGTATGTAATGGTGAAAGCTGCTGTTTCAGTGAATCATTCAAGATATAATACAGGATTCAGTTAGCTTCTCTAGTCAAGCAACGGCAGTCCGTCAGTCAAACTGGACCTTATCATTTCCTCTTAAGCAACTAGGTTGGTTTTTTGGAGTCACGACATAAAAGTCTGCCGACATTCCCAAATCCAACCTGTTTAACTCTAGAGGTTGGAAGCTTAAAAGCTTAAATGTGAGAAACGTTTCTGTAATGCGTTTGTATTCATAGTCTGAGGAGGATTGCCATTTTGTTGCAGACAGGTTCTTCTCCTCACCAGAAAAAATACTAAATAGTAAAGAAGTCGTACCGTACTGTTCTCCGATGTGGCAGAATAAAAATAAAACCAACAACCGACATGCCTCACTGGAAAATTAATTTCCCTTTGAATAGCTTTGACTATTTTTAAAATGCCTCTCTGATAGTGAAAATAATCAACACCAAATTTTCTTCCATCAGTAAAAACATCCATATTGAATATTATTGTGGTTGGAGCAACTGATTGCTCTCTGATGGCTGCCACAGAAAGGGGTTTGTTTTTCAAAAGACTGATTGAATCAATGTAGTTTGGTTGGGAAAAAACATATTAATTATTCAAAGACAAAATGTAAAGGTAAAGGTTATGTCAACCAATATTACATTACATATTCGTCTGTTCATCATTGTTTGATAGTAATAGTAATAATAAAGTAATAGTAATGATGCTGGCACCCTGCAAATACCTCTTCAAAAATAATTAGGAGCTGTTTGCGAGAGTTTCATTCATTTATGTTAATCACCACCTTTTTTGGTTTAAAGAAGCAGCTCATTACAGCATCTACAATTTGCCAATCTAATTACAATTAGATTGGCAAATATGGGCTTTAGATCACCCAGAAGCCCACTGCTTTAACAAAATACTGTCAATGTAGAGAGAGAGATCAAACTCTCTTTATTCTTTTTAATGTATTTGAGTATGAATAGAAAGGGTGTCAAGTCTTTGCCATGTTTACAATTAGAATAATGCAATTTCATATTAAAGACAACACATGCTTGTGTCATGCATTATTGAATTTGGCAAAGTTAGGTTCTTGAAGCAGTAATTGCTTGCAGAGACTCTTCACATCCTCATTTATGTATCCAAACTTGGGTTCCTCCACCCAATCCCAGCCAGACTCAGACTTGGTCGCTTAAATACTGTGATTTTTATTTTCAGTCACTCTGTTGTAGATTAGATGCTGCGTTCAGAAGCATTGTCTTGCAAATTTTCAACATTTCAGTCACCCTTCATCTGTTAAACAGATTCTTGTTTAATGCAGTGTCACACACCATACATGAATGAATAACATTGATGTTTTCGTTTAAATATGCACATTTGTGGGTGGATCTTATTGTATTTACAAAGTCTGTGTCTCTGCATTTGTCTTCACTTTGCATATGTGGATCCAGCAACATACTGTGCTCACTGAGTCAGATTTTCAGAAGCCTTGCAGAGCCCATGCAGTGATACCCACTACAGAACTGTGTCTGTGAGCATTAATGAAATGCTGCAGGGCCTGAAGCTCAATAAGAATCTGTAGTGGTTTTTGCCTTGTCCCCGATGTACAAATTTATCCAGAAAGGTTTTATGTACCACTTTGGATGAAGTCCCTAAATCCTTTCCAATCTCAATATTTATAGTATTATTAGGTTGTTGTTATTACATTTTTTAACTGTTCATCCTCACAGTTTTTAACAAAGTGCAACATTTGGGCTTGGACTTCTGCAACATGGACTTCTCAAAGGACACAAATTGCTCCCATTTTGTCTTCTTTTTACTGTTTTAGCATCTGTGAATTACAACATCATTTGTTTTAGGCGTTACCAGTGGACAACACAGTGGATTGTATTTCTTGCTCATAAAGATCCACTCCCTCTGCGCCCAAAAAGAACTGAATGTGGGATGACAAACATTTTGTGTTCATCAAATAACATATGGTGTTGTAGAGATAGTAAAAAATACATCTTATAAGATGAAGAGTCCTGTTAGCTTGCATCACAAAATATTTGCCCAGAGGAATATATTTTGTTTGTGCATGGAAGAGTTTATTAGATCTTGCTTCAATAGAGCTTTTAGTGACATGTAGATTGGCTATCTAAAGAACAGTTTAAACATTCATTTCCAAATAGTTTTTTTCTGTAAATTGTGTTAAATTGTTGATGAAGTCTATCAAAAAAACTTATTATATCCTGTTAACTTTTGGAGATTATGAAGAAAATCCTGTTTTCAATAAGCTTTAGTCTAGTGTCTCCATGAAGGTTTGTTGTAGAACAAACTGAGGCTAAAAATGAATTTTCACTGCAGCATTGAGATCATGCTGGAGGAAACTCGCTCCTTTGTAGAATTCAAGAAAAGAAATACAATAATTCCCTGAAACAACAAAAGCAACGAGGAATAAGGTAAGGTAAGTTCATTTATGACTTTTCAGTAACAAGACCTTGAAAGTGCTGTACATGAACAGAAAAACATTTCAGACATACATAGGAAAAACAAAGGAATAAGCTGAATCCTTGACTAGAAGTCTTTCATTCATTAACAAACATACAAGAGATTCATCACTTAAAAAAAAGAAAAGGAGTAGGGATGGGCAATATGGACTAAAAATGCATCACACTAATTTTTAGGTTTTATTATGGTAACAATAGGTGACGATAAAAACTATATATCAGAACAATCTTTTGTATTATAAATCTATCGCTAAATTCTCTCTTGGGAGCCCTAAAATAATACTAGAAGCCACTCACTAAACTACCTTATTTAAGTTCAAGTAGTACACCTGTTTTGCAAAACTGTAGCAACACCAATAAAACAAGTCTGTAATATGAGAACAAATTTTACATTTATTTAAGTGGCACAAACAGCAAAAATAACTTGGCTTATAAAAATAGTTGTACAACTGTAAATGCAAGCTCCTCTTGTTCAGGGTTAGGGTTAGGGTTTGGGAGCCCATAGCCTTTTTTCAGCTATGGGAAAACAAGCTGACAGTCTTCTCCCACAGCTCTGTCAATCCTGCTGTGCTTCACACTTTTCTCTGTGAAAAAAACACACAAAAACAATGAATGATAATTCATACACATTTCCAGAACTGTCATATCGATTATGTCTGTCAGCTGATCGATTTCCTAGTTTTTGGATGACAGTGCCATCAACTGTGGTGATGTTGCAAAACACAATGGTGAAAAGGCAAATCTAGTAAATCACTCTGACAAGAACATTCCATTCATTAAAAGCAAGAGAATTGAATGAGAGCTTGAGTTGTTCAAGTTAACATGTCATGAGCACAAGGACAAACACCTAGTAAAAACAACAACAAGAAAGAACCTTTTGGAGTTTTTTACTGACAAAAAAATATCATGATTTAGGTTTTTGCTTGTTTTGTTTTGGACTTTTCCGGACTTTTCTTCTTCTTCTCTTTTTTTTAATGGCTGTTGGCAAACACCTTGTAGGTGCATTACCGCCACCTTCCACCCGACTTTTCTTGAATCAGCCACTATCCAATAAGCTCAGTCACCAGTCAATTAGCCCAGATCAACTTCACCTGCTGCCAGTAGTTACTTCCAACTCGTCTCACCTGTTTCCCTGTCCATATATACCTGCCTCAGCCAACTCATCCCTGCCAGAAGTTTTCATCTTGTCTCGTCTTGAGTGAACGAGGACAGCCCCAGACAAGGATATAACAGGGGTTATCAAATGCTTATCTGCCTTACTTCTAAGAATCATAGTGCTGCTTTTCTTGGCATTATACTTTATGTCAAAGTCATAACCATATTGAGAGCCAGCCCTTAACAGTTTTTGAATGCCAGCACTGTATAGACATAGGACCACCAAGTCATCTGTATACGTCAGGTGGTTGATTATGCAGTCACCAACTACACAGCCTGTTTAAAACAATTCAAAAGCTTTGATAGTTCTTCCATATAGATGTCAAAAGATTAGGGGACGGTATATTGCCATGCCTTACTCCATTGCCAACATTAACTGCATCAGACACAGTATTTCCCCATTTGACATACATTAACTGATGCCCGTACCAATAAAGAAGGATTCTAACTAAATGTTTTGGTACTTCTGTTATATAGCTTATGAAACAGCTTTTGATGATTGGCACGGTAAAATGCTTTCGAGGCATTAATAAAACACAAAACTATTGTAGTGTTGTTGATCTCTTTCAATGCAAAAATGTACATCTTTGCCATGTTTAGGTTTAAAACCTAACTGGTTATCAGAGGTCAGGACAAACTTCTCCAGCCTATTTAGTAAAATCCTTTCTAGAACCTTTGACAGACTACTAGCTAGGGCTATGGGTTGGTAATTCTCCAGAAAGCTAATCTTACCAGCTTTGTCCGTAATAATGGGTACTAGTATAATGTTAACTTCATATGGCATCCGACTGAAAGGAATTTGAACCACAGGAAGGTCTGAAAGAAAATCTTAGCAGTGGTTAAAACATTACTATTCAAAAGATTTGGGATTTTTCAATGCCTCTAACCAGCCCATGCCTTTTAGGCAAAAAACAGAAGAGACAGACATGAGAGAACTACATTTCAAGAGTAAGAAGGAAGGTGAGAAATATTATAAAGATATTGAGATGAGCTGATTGCTGTGCACAGGAGATTTTTGTTTGGGTCTAGTTTTTGTCTTTTTGTATCCCAGCATTGTGTTTAAGTTGTCTACCTGTTTTTACGTTGTGGTGACTGGGTGAGAGTGTGAAGTGATAGGAGCTCAAGGTTCATTCAGACATTAGACTGAAGGCACTGAATGCATGTTAAATATGCTCTGATTCACATCCTCTTCTCCTTTGCCCTCCGACTGAGCATCCTCAGAAAGAAGCTGAATGCTCATATCTGCTGGCTCCCGGCCTGCTTTCTTTCATCTTTCTTTCACCCTGCTTCTCTCACAGAATCAGCAAGGGATCATTTTCTGCTTGAGAGAGGGTAAGAAGAAAAACACAATTTGCAAATAATTCTCCTTAAACCCACACTAGTGACTGAATTGACCTTGCGATTTTCCTTGATGCTTGTCAACCTTAGAGGGCATATTTAAATGGAGCTACATATCTGTTTCTGCAGATCTCCTCTTTAATGGCAAATTACTACAGTGATAGATCAGCATCCTTTGCTGCAGATGTCATTTGTCAGTGGAACATATGAAACCGTTTTCACCAACCTTGATGTGCCGAGCAGTCTTTCAGCTTTTTTTGTCCACCTTTGGTCTGATATAACACCAGCAGGGTACTTGGAAAGGCAAATTCTTTACTGCTAAATTGCATTGATGTGGTGGAGAAGCAGCTCTTAGGTTTAGGTTAGGTTCAGGTGTCTAAAGATCCTCTTATTTAACAGTTTACATTTGTTATATTGTCCTATTTTAATTCTTGCATGATTTTCATTGATAATACTGTATAATTCTTAATGTGGTCTTAAGTGCAGTGAAGGGCCTAAGAGCTGGTTTTAGTTTAATTTTATTAATCACAGTAGCTCTTAATGAACACATACAGCTGTGAAAAAACAAGAATACACCAAAAACTGTTAAGTTCTGTATCAAGAAATTATTTTTAACATTCCTGCTTTTTATTTCAGGAAAAGGAAATTATGAGAGAAAATAAATAAAACTTAGTGTGGTTTTACCGATTCAAAAAAAAAGACATTGACAAAAAAGTGAGTGAGGAGAAAGGTAGGACCCCTTACCCCCCAACAGCTACTTTTACCTAACCTGACTCTCGCCAGCTGTATGTCGCTCCGCCTAGCTTCACTCACATACATCTTGGACATCGCCCAGTGAGTGATTTCTCCAACCAATTTTATTGTCTGGCCAATCAGGACGCAGGGCTGGAGTTTCAAAGATGTGACGTAGTGGAGAAGCGATCGTGATGTGAGACTGTTTTGATAGCAATGGCGGCTCGCATCGAGGAAGCAAGCGTTAACATTGATGCTGCTATTTCTGAGCTATGTCATTTCTGAACTATGAGATGTTTGAGGGATATCTTTTAAGTCCAACCTGTTTCAAGTTACCATTTTGCATATAATAAAACAACACAGACTCTAGTGGACAGTAGAGGAGATTAGACCTTATGATTTAGAGATTAGATGAGCATTTTCTTAAGGAGTGAACGGTTTCACAGCAGTACAACTGCACCTTCTCTCGAATTTTGCATTATTTGCTGTTATTTTAATTAATTGTTTTTTGTCTTCAAAGTAGCTAAGTCTGCCCTGGCATTTTATTCAGCTGTGACACCGTCATAAAGGAGGGCATAAATTGAGCTACTGCAGTCAACAATGTATAATTTTACTGATGATACATTTAGCTCTGTCTTCTAGTGTTTAGCCCTGTTTCTCTCCTAGATGTGGCTATTGGCTGAGCTTTTACTCCGACTAACTGTGCTCTCTTTAATCCTCTAGACTTGAAAACTGGCTCAGAAACTATCTGCATACAGGGGTTTCTCTCCTATGAAGCCCCTAAAGGAGCTACTGCTGTCATTAACTCTACTTTTCTACCATGCTGCTTTTCTATGGACAATTCCAGCCCCGCATTGCTCTACTCCGGTCTTTGCCTGTTGCATTTCCACAGACTCAACAATCAGTGGAACTGTGGTTTTAAGCCCTGCCTCTAGCTGTCAGCATTGTGCCGCTATTAAGCATTACTGTGTGACATGAACACAGTAAAGAAATCTTTGAGAAATATTGAAAGATAAAAAAGTAAATTAATCATCCATCTATCCATTATCTTACACGTCTATCCCTTGTGGGGTTGCGAGGGGTGTTGGTGCCCATCTCCAGCTGTCAATAGGCGAGAGGCAGGGTACACCCTGGACAGGTCGCCAGTCTATCATAAGGCATAAATTAATCATTATAAATTAAAACATAAATAAAACAAATGAAAAAATACAGTTAATGTTTGTTATTATATTATATAAGAATGTCTTGATTATTTTTAAGGATAAAATAATTCACTGGGATGCATATCAGGATCACAAATCAGCCTGAACTTGACATGTTCGGATTTAACCTCTTGACCCACATGCAGACTCAACTAGTTAGTGAAAAGAATTAGTTTATTTCTTTTAAAGAACAAACAGCGAGACAGGCTTCCTTGGTGTCTCTGGGAGTGGTTCAGTCATGTAATCCTTGGCGCCTGGCCTGGAATGAGAGTTGGGTTATTGATGGCCAGAGATGAATCGGTCTGGTGTAATAAGAGACAGGCTTACGTTTGAAGGCTCTTGGTTAAAGTGTTGGAGAATAGTGCTCAGGGGTCCTGTGTGGTGAGCGGTAGGTGGAACTTCCTGGGGTGAGTCCGAGATCCGGAAGTTGGGTGGAGTGAGATGAGAGGGCAATGGAGCGAGCAGGCAGGCACTTGCAGAGTGGTCACACAGATGGAGTTGGTGACAAAATTTATCCTTCTAGGAAGCACCAGCGACAAAAAATAACCTGGAGACGGGAAACACAGTGCAATCAGTTTCTGGCAAGTAATCAAGTGACTAGCAAAGACTTGAGATAGCTGACTACAGGTGGAGGCCGGAGAAACTACCAATAGACGTTAATCATCCAGCACTGAGTGAAGGCTCTGCTGCTCCTTTATCTCCAGCACTCTGATGAGGCCAATGAGCTGCACCTGTGAGGGCTGCCCTGGCTCTCCACCAAGATCCTCGCTGGAAGAGATGCATCACTCGCACGCACACACTCTCACACAGGAACCCTGACAGAACTAATGAATAAGTCCAACAATAATAATAATAATAATAATAATAATAATAATAATAATAATAATAATAACAATTTAATCATTCAGTTCAATCATGGCCAACCCCTTCTCGTCCATTACCAGGAACACAAATGACAGCAATATCAAAATAGATATTTATTGGAAATTAAGATTAGACAAAAGTTCTAGCTGGAAGACTTACCTACTGCGCACCTGCATCCACTGATTGCCTCTTGAAATACCTGTGTGCCAGCCAATCTGCATCAAGCGATCTCCCCCTACCACCCCACAAGACTTGCTTATAAGGCTCTTGTTATGCCATCAGAGCCATGGACAAAATTCAAATTGCATTGGAAACAAAATTTTGTTTTACAGGCACCAAGGACCCGCCCCCTCAGCAGGGTTCCATCAGTGCTACAAAACCTTTACCCCACAAGACAATCCCTCAGTCTTCACTTCCTGCCTGGGACTACAGAGGAGAGGGGGCAGGGGATACCAGCCCCCCCACCCTGCGAGCCTCCTGGGCCCCCGACTTACACCGCTAGCCAAAATGCTAAGCCCTGGTAACTTCCGATTTCCGGTTATTCAAGCTTGTTCAAGCATAAGGTTTGCATCGTTTTGCTCCGCCATCGTTCAATAGTGCTATGAGCGTTATTACCGCATTAATACTATTGCGATTTAAAGGCGCTTTGTCTTTAGGAGTAGCCGATTTTAGCGACCAATTGCGACAGCGACCCCTAGCCTCCCGGAGGCATGATTGCGTTAATAAAATCGATTGTTCCTAAAGTAAATGATTTTACTGAGCAAATCATTTTTTGAAATGTCATTTCCTCAAATAATGTTTTGTGTAACTCAGGATTTGCATTGTGAACGGGTTGAAACACATGCCAAATGTTGTTCTAAATTAGTTAAGCTAATTTAAGCTCATTCCATGTTCTTTACGTCAGATCTGCAGTGAACCAGGATTCACTGAAATATTCTGATGATCAACCACGTCTTTTGTCTTTTGTCTTTTGTGTCTTTTTGCATGTACATAGTTCCTTAGCTTAGATTCTTATTATCGTCACTTTGCTTAGTAGTTTTAGTTACGTTTCACTAGCCTAGTACAGGATTTGTTGATTGAAATATAGTGTTAATTCAGACAAACAGCATTATATAGTGATTGTCATGATTTGTCTTTGTGAAACTGGACAGAGCACGCACACACAGAGCTTGTTCTTTTGCAGTTAATTGAAAGTAATGAGTTGGATGATGATTACCAGAGTTAGTTACCGGACTGGAGATGATGAGTGCAGGCTGACTGGAAGACACTGGAGAGAGTTCTAGGAGATGCAGGGCTGCTGTCAGACCAGAGATGTAGAGCGAGACAGTTCTTGAGGTGCAGGGCTGCTGTCGATCAGAGGTGCAGAGACCTTACCTGGAGCACAGTGTAGCAGGCAATCCAGCGACAGAGCAAAGAGCAAACTTGGAGCAAAGGGTAGCAGGCAGTCCAGCAGCTAGCAGAGACATTACTTGAAGCACAGAGGCAGCAGGAAGTCCAGCAGCTAGCAGATGCCTTACTGGAAGCACAGTGGTAGCAGGGAATCCAGCAGCTAACAGAGGCATTACTTGAAGCACAGTGATAGCAGGAAATCCAGCAGCTAGCAGAGGCCTTTCTTGAAGCACAGTGGACAGGACTTGACAGGCGTGGTGTTGGTAGAGACTGAAGACGAACTGGCAGGGAAGAGAAGACTGAGGGAGGCTTTAGTAGGGAGGCTGGCAGGTGGAGTAGTTCTGACTAATTAGTGCCAAACAGGTGTGACTAATTGCTGAGGGAGTCGAGGGTGAGTTGAGTGTGAGGAGGAGGTACTGGAAAATAACAGGGAAAAAAGCCAGGCCAAAACTGAACCATGACAGCTATGTTCTCTGGATGTTCATTTTATTTCTATTATTAAATTCTTGAACTTGAAGAGAAGTTGTCACTCCTTATTCTATGTGTGTGCAGAGTTTGCTGTTAAAAGATTGCCAGTGTTCGAATCATCCCTGTGGGTTCTTACTGTCCATATTGGAGCTTTAGCTTGACGCTCACCAGGATCCCTTGGCTTGAATCCACAAAAAATAATACTTTGAAAATAAATCCACGAGTCCACTTCTTGCTTTTAACTGTTTACTAAAAAACGTAACGCAACATTACAAAAAACATAAAATATATCCACAAAATTAAGTATTTCAAGGTCCAACGGAACCTGGGAAGGGCGAGGTAAAAAAACTATTATGCTCCAATCTCCGTCTCATTCCTCAACTGCCCCGCTCCGCTCGCTAGCAGGAAATCCCCCCTTCTCAACCAGGTTTTTAAACTTCACAATAAAAGTCCTATTCACCCAATATCAATATATTGTACGTATGTAAATATCAATTTTTAATCCTTTTAAATCCCTTTGAATCTTTAAACAAAAAATATATTCCAACTAAAATGAACTGCATTCAGGCTCCTACATTCCCGGGTCCTAATTGTTATCAATGCCCTGAAACAATTACTCAAATCTTAAATTACAAGGAGCCTAATACTACAAATATTCGCGTTACTTTACCTTTAATTTTCAAGTCGTAACTAAATAACAACTAAACTAAAGTGCATAACTATATCACTCATTCAGCAATAAAAAAGGATATATGAAAGTCCATCAGTCGGTCTCTGACTCTTGCAGCAGGACCAACTTGGTTACTGGTCGCAGCAGCTCGTTGGTCTAGGTCTTGACCATCACCTGCCGAACGAAACCTCTCTGGTCTGGAAGAGCCTCTGTGATCCTTCCAAGCAGCCAGGAGTTTCTGGGCGATGTGTCGTCGATTACCAGCACCACGTCACCGACGCTGAAGTTGCTCTCTAATGTTGACCATCACTGGCGTTCTTGAAGTTGCATGAGGTACTCCCTGCACCAGCGCTTCCAGAATATGTCTCCGAGGTATTGAACCTGTCTCCATCTTCGGTTTGTGTACTGATCATCCTTGCTGAACACTCCTGGAGGCAACTCAGGTTTGACTTTCAGTAACAGAAGGTGATTAGGGGTTAAGGCCGCTAAATCATTGATGTCAGAAGACGCCTTGGTTATGGGCCTACTGTTTATAATGGCCTCCGCTTCGCACAACAGGGTGTGGAGGCTTTCCTCATCCATCATCTGCTCTTTCACTGTGGTGTTCAGAATCTTTCTCACAGAGCGGATGAGCCGCTCCCAGGTTCCTCCATGGTGGGAACCTGTCGGAGGGTTGAAGTGCCACTGCACACCTTTCTGTTGTAGGTGCCTTTCGATCTTGCTGGTGTTCCATTCACAAATCATTTTCCTCATCTCGCTTTCAGCAGCTCTGAAGTTCGTCCCGTTGTCCGAGTACATCTGTCTGACTTGTCCTCTTCTTGCAAGGAATCTTGTAATTGCGTTCAGACATGTGTCGGTGTCAAGCGAGGACGCAACTTCCAAGTGCACTGCGCAAACTGCGAGACAAGTAAAGATGACACCGTATCTTTTTACATGTCCTCTTCCTCTTTTCACCATGAATGGGCCGAAGTAGTCGACGCCAACTCGCGTGAATGGAGGCTCATCAGGCAAGAGTCTGGGTCATCTACGTTGATCATTCCATTAACTGGATTCTTTGGCCACTAGCCTTCCTCGCTGCACAGGAATTCAGGTCCGGAAAGCCAGCTTTTACATTTCAAGAATGCTTCCACCATCAGGCCTCGAGATACATGATCCGTCGGATTCAGTCTGGTATTGACATATCTCCACTGAGAAGCTTGAGAGTTCTGTAGAATGGTTGACACCCTATTGGCCACAAAAGTTTTGAATCTGGAGCTTTGACTGTTCAAGTACTTGAGCACAACTGTGCTATCCGTCCAATATACAGAGTTGTGGAGTTCCAATTCAAGCTCTTTCTTCAGCAGCCTGTCCATCTTGACTGCGACTGAGGCCGCAGTTAACCCCATCCTTGGTATGGTCGGGTATTTCAAGGGCGCTACCCGTGCCTTCGCCATCGTCAGAGAGGATTGGGTCTCTCCAGCTGAGGAGCGCAGAACAAGGTAACTTGTTGTCCCATAAGCGTCTTCACTTGCGTTAGCAAAGTGGTGTAGCTGAGCGAAGACTGGTGTACCAAACGCCTCCGACTTTATGCATCTGTCAACGCCAAACACCTCTAGCTGTTGCAAGTCTGATGTCCACTTTGTCCATTCCTTGATCACTTCAGCTGGAAGGCTGTCATCCCAGCTGTACCTTTGACGACATAGATCTTGCAGAATCCTTTTGACGGGCAGTATCACTGGAGCAATAAAACCCCAGAGGGTCAAAGATGGAGCTCAGGAAGGAGAGCAGGCCTCTCCTCACCTTCAGGAATTGAGTTGAGCAACTTCCTGCTATTGCTTGCCCATTTAGTTAGCCGAAAACCACCTCTTGCCAGCATGCCTCGTAGGTTGGCGCACAAAGCGACTGCTGTGTCCTCGTCAGCTACTGATTTGAGGCAGTTGTCCACATAGAAATTTTTCTTCACTGTGGTGGCGGCTTCCTGCCCGAACTCATCCTCAAAATCCATTGTACACTTCCGCATAGTGTAGGTAGCAACACTTGGAGACGAGGTCGCACCGAAGATATGCACCTTCATCTTGAATTCGGCAAGCTCTTTCTGATGATTTCCTTCCGGCCACCAAAGAAATCTGAGTAGATTTGTATTTTCTTCTTGCACTGCCACTTGGTAAAACATGGCTTCCACATCTGCTATTACAGCAACGCTTTCTTGCCTGAACCGTGTGAGGACTCCAACTAGCGAACTTGTCAGGTCTGGTCCCTGTAGAAGATGCTGATTCAGCGACGTTCCTCCAAAGCTTGCTGCACAATCGAAGACAACACGCAGCTTGCGCTTGACTGGGTGTCTGACTCCGTGATGGGGCAGATACCATGTCCTTCCTTCAGTCGGTGCGCACTCAGCTCTGCCGATTTGAACTGCGTAGCCTTTCTTGACAATGTCTTCCATAAATGCAACATACTCTGCATGGTAGTCTGCGTCCTTTGTGAATCTTTTTCTTAAAGTTCAGTGCACGTTGTTCTGCCACTGATCTGTTGTTTGGCATACACAGCGATTTATTTCTCAGTGGAAGGCAAATACTGTAGTGACCATCTTTCAATTGGGCCGACTGAGACATCATGTTCATAAACTGATGATCTTCTTTTGACATTTCAATGTCTTCACTCAGCCCTGCATCAGGAAAGTCCAGCTTAAACTGTTGATGCCAAAGCTCTTCCAGCCTGGCTACTGAGATTTGGTTAGCTGTAACTGCTGACGACCTAATTCTCAGCCCATTGTTGCCTCCTTTCAGAGGACCATTGACTGTCCAGCCTAACGCTGTCCTCACAGCATAAGGGCCGTCATCAGCTCTGTTCAACACCTGAAGCGGTTTCAGGGCCTTGAGGATGTTAGCTCCGATTAGCAATCCTACTTCTGCTTCAACAGCAGGAAGCTTCACCTCCTTTAGGTGAGGCCATCTGCCGACATCCTCTTGGCGTGGGATATTATCCTTTGTCATGGGAATGGCCTTCTGGGAAAACACCTCTGAAATTTCAATAAACTGGTCATCTTCCAAGTTACTGATTTCCAGTCCTGTCACTATACGCGTGTTCACCACGGCCTCATTTCCCATGGTTCGCAAGGAGATGCTTGTGCGGCATCCATTCAGGTTCAGTTCATTTATTAATGACTCAGTAGCAAAGGTAGCAGAGCTGCCTTGGTCTAGAAATGCATACGTGGTCACTATCTTGGTTCCTTTTTGCGCCTTGACTTGTAACAGAACTATGGACAGGAAGCAATCTTTTTTACCGGCCCTGGTAACACTACATATTTCAGATGCTTGATTATGAGCGTTTGCCACAGCTTGCTCATCTGTACCTTCTTTGTCTTTCTTTGTTTCGTCCTTTGACTCTTTAAACGTGATGCGTAGCGGAGTGGGATGTGGACGAGCACATTCTTGACATTGTGCCTTCTCTGAACAGCTGCTGCTCATATTTACTTTTCAAAAACTCAATCTTTTCCTTGTGAGGTTTCTTCCTGAATCCTTTGCAGACTGAGAAACTGTGATGTTCTCCACTGCAGTAAAAACATGGTTTCCCATTGGCATCTGCTGGCTTTGTTTAATTAAATGATGAGCTTTCGTTTTCTTTCTTGTCTATGGTTTCTGCTGACGAAGCAACGTATGTTGTGAAAACCTTCTTGGATTTAGCCATGTTCTTGTCTTGTACTTTTGGTTTCTGACGAATGGGATCCTTTGTGTTGGTGGTGGTGTTGTCTTTTATGTTCCCACAGAGAGGGTGTATTAAGTAATTCAACAAAATCCTTGAATTTGACTCTTCTTTGTTTTCTCTTGCAAGTCGCAGGGGTATTTTCTCCAGGATTCCTTCAGCTTGTAAGGTAGCTTGCTAGCTACAGCCTTGATGCTTGCTGCATTGTCCAAGTCTTCCATGTTGCTAATATCTGCCATTGTGTTGGAGCAGCCAGTCAGGAACAATGCAAATGACTGTAGTGCAGCCCCATCTTCTGGTTTGATTGTCTGCCAGTCCATGGCTTCCTTTAAGTATGCCTCTGCAATCTTGTAGTCATCACCGAAGTGTTCTTGCAACATTTGCTTTGCTTTGGCATATCCTGTTGAAGGTGACATGTGAATGCAGCTCTTCACCAACCCATGTGGCTGTCCACTCGTGTACTGCAACAAAAACTGCAAGCGGTCACGATCATCCTCAGTGCGGCTTTCAATGCCGTGTTCTATAGATCTAATAAATGATTTATACTCCAATGGGTCTCCTTTGAATGTTTTAATCGTAAGATCAGGAAGTAAAGATGCTTTGTGATTCTTCACTAAGTATTCGGTCACATTAGCCAGTTGGATTATGGATTGGCACAAACGATCCAGCACAACTCTGTCATTTCCTTTCTCTTTTGCATCTATCATATTTTCTTTGGGTCTAACGGGCAAGCTTCGATAGAATGTATCGAGTCTGGAATAATTTGGTACTGGCGTGGTGGGTCGTGGCAGTTGAGGAGCACTTTTCACTGACATTCTGTCATCTGGCACTTGAGATCCACCAATGCTCACATCATCCTGCTCCTCCTCATATTTTTGTAAAACTTGCAATTTTGCATCCGACTCAGCTAATTTTGTTTGAATTTCGTGCATTTCTTTCTTGGCTTTAATGGGAGCTTCCTTTCTCTTTCGCTCTGCCTCGAGCTCTGCTTCCTCCTGTTCAATGGCCAATTTCCCCATTACAGCATCAGCCTTAGCTTCTTTCATTGATACACGCTCAAACTCAGCTTGCATTTTTCTTTTGGAAGAAGATGACCTTGCGGTTGAATGTCGTGAACTAGACCTTTTGGTGCACACTGATCTGTTATCAGTTTGCTCAGGATCATTCTCTTGTTCTTTTGCCTGCTCAGTTCACTTCATAACTTCTTTCATCCATTTTTCACATTTCCAGAAGAAATCATTAGTTGAGGCTTGTTTTAGCTCAAAATAGTTAACTTGATTTTCCAAAAATTCTTCCTCACTCATGTATAGCTGCAAACTATAGTTTGTGTCCGTGAATTCGGTCAGTAAACCACCGAAATCAACACGCAGCGTGTTCTTTATGAGGTCGGCGTTCGTGTCGTCCGCCAGTAATTCCTCAAGTTGCTTAATCATGCTAGCAAGCTGTGCTAGCTT
The DNA here is from genome assembly GCF_011125445.2 of Fundulus heteroclitus. NCBI lineage: Eukaryota > Metazoa > Chordata > Actinopteri > Cyprinodontiformes > Fundulidae > Fundulus > Fundulus heteroclitus. The sequence goes on from NC_046365.1 coordinate 6,280,514, forward strand.
GCCCTTACGTGCATTCAGAATCCTGTTTTTTTGTTCTTCCCTGCCTTTTTCTGTCATCTTTACAACTCGTTTTTTTGTGGCTCTTGCATGTTAGTTTCAATCTTTCACATACGTTAGCGAACTGTTGCGCACGTAGCTTTTCAATTAATTCCACTCGTCTTTTTAATCTTAACTGACACACGGCCAATCCGTAGCAGTTTTTAACTTACAGTTGTCGTTTTCTTCGTATGACAAATCTCCAGATCCATGCAGGGGTGATCTTATTTCGTTATTCTTATCATCCAGTCCGGTTTTTGTATCCAGTAATCCGTAAAGAGCTAGTTTTTTGACTAAAAATGTGGGTTCTTACTGTCCTTATTGGAGCTTTAGCTTGACGCTCACCAGGATCCCTTGGCTTGAATCCACAAAAAATAATACTTTGAAAATAAATCCACGAGTCCACTTCTTGCTTTTAACTATTTACTAAAAAACGTAACGCAACATTACAAAAAACATAAAATATATCCACAAAATTAAGTATTTCAAGGTCAAAAAACTATTATACTCCAATCTCCGTCTCATTCCTCAACTGCCCCGCTCCGCTCGCTAACAGGAAATCCCCCCTTCTCAACCATGTAACTTATTTAAACTTCACAATAAAAGTCCTATTCACCCAATATCAATATACTGTATGAATGTAAATATCAATTTTCAATCCTTTTAAATCCCTTCGAATCTCTAAACAAAAAATATATTCCAACTAAAATGAACTGCATTTAGGCTCCTACAATCCCTTTCAATATTGTCCTCCTCCATCCGTCTCCTCCTTCACGTTCACAACCTTCACCTGGCTACATCTCCCCTACGGCTTCCACCACCAGTGTCCGGAGCCCAGGGGGAAGACTTAACTAATCCTAATCCTAAAATGAACATCCAAACTCATAGATATTCACAGCTTTCCCGTCTTTTGCCGTGGTCCAAGCGCCTAATATCTTTTCTAGTTTATGTCAACAGATCTCTCTAATTAACTCTTTTTGTCTGTGTGAGTCTCTCCAGATTGAAATATTGGTGCAGTTTAACTTATCTGACACAAAATAAAGACTGACATCTTTTTGCTCTCCCATTTTAGAAATACTGTAAACAAAATTTTTCCCCCCAAAGAAAAGTCTACATTGTGCTTCATTTTTCTTTGCTCCAACTCAGTGGGTCTAAAAAGGCTCTTCTGCTCCTTTTTTATTATCACAACCAGCATAATTGAGTTTTAAGGCCAATGAAGTACTAAAAGAAAATACCCCAATCATCCAGTCATGGCTTATATTCACATGCTCAGAACATGCTTATATAACACAAGGGCAATCTGCCAGACATTTATAAAAGTCATCATATGTAATGTAAACTGAAATAAGAGGAGATAATTTAAAACCTTGATCTTCTGTTCTTTTCTACTGTCATATACTTATCAACTCATCAACTTTTCGGACCTGGAGGGTCGAGTATGCATTGATAACTTGCCATAATGTTTACTAGTGGCTTTAGGCTTCAGTGTTTAGCGGTGGTTCTTTCCTAGGTGAAGTCACTGAAAGAGCTATTAGGTAGTTTCTTTAACATCAAGGATCAGATCAAGATGCAATGTCTGCCGTTGACCTGTGACTGGAACAAATAGATGAAATATTTATTCTGTATTAAATAGACTTTTTGTAAAGTACCTTGGGACACTTTGTTGTGCAATAAAAATAAGGTGAAATTAATGATTTTCTTGACATAACCCTCTCCATTTATTTGGGCTTGGGACCAACACAAGGAGCACAAAGGACTGTGGCCTCCTTGTGGCTGGATTTTTATGTCTGTTATTATTTATTTTAATTTTATTTATTTATCATTTTATTATAAATGTATTTTACAAGGAAGACTAAATGAAATAAACTAAACTAAACTAAACTACATTTTCACTTTTTTTGGAATAAATGAAAAAGCCAAAGAAAGTTTTAGATGGAGTGGGGAATAACTTGGATAGGTCTCCAGTCAACCATAGGGCGACACAGACAGGGGATAAACAACCATGCAGGCACATGGTCACTTCCTGTGATCAATTTACAGAGACCAATGAACCTAAAAGGCACATTTTATGGACTGTGGGAGGAAGTCGGAGAACCCGGAGAGAACCCACGCATGCACGGGGAGAACGTCCAAACTCCATGCAGCCAGATCTGTTGCTGCGAGGCAGCAGTGCTAACAACTGCTCCACCGTGCAGCCCCACTCCACTCACCAGGGGAAAACTAGTTACCCTGGTAGGGAGCCACAACTTTTTAATTTACAAGAAACTTTTGTGCCGAGGAATGCTGGACATTTTGCAATGGTTGACATTTTCAAAAGGGGGTTAAGGTAAAGGATTAAAAGTTAAGGTTGGGGTCTAGAAAGTATTTTAGTCAGGTTGATGGTTTGGTAGGAGGAGCTTTCATGAGGTTCAGCAGTGATCAGTTTTCAGACTGAGATGGAGCCTTTTTAGACATTTTAAAGAACTTGGTGATTTTTCTCCTGAAAGATTTCTTTTTGGGTTTGCTTTCTTGTAGTTTGTCCATCTCCTTTTGCAGGTTTTTCAGTTTCTCTATTAGGTTCAGTGTTGAAGTTTTTCTCTTCACCTCCGCCTCTGTCAGAAGCTCCTTTGTTGTTGCAACCATCTCTAGAAGGCAGGACTTCTCTGTTTGCCACTCCTGCCTTTCATCATGCAGAACCTCCAGAACGTCTTTCCTGGCTGCTTCCACATTTCTGACAGCTTTCTGCTGCTCTGTCAGAAGACTGGACTTTTCCTGGGCCCAGAGCCGTCTTTGCTTCTCCACGTCTTGCTCCGTTTTGACCAAAGCAGCCTTTATATCACAGCTTTCCTTCACTTGCTCAGCCAAGCAGCTCTCAGCCTCCTTTGTTCTGATCTTCTCAGCAACCAGAGCAATTTCCAGTTGAACGACTTTTCTTGCAGCATCTTGATGACTTTGGTTGTTTTTCTGCTGCTCCAAACGCAGAGCAGCTATCTCCTGTTCTGCCTCAGCTTTCTGTGACTCTAACTGCTTCACCAGCTGCTCCAGCTCATCTCTTTCTTGTTCTTTGGTCAGAAGATGGGATTTTTCCTGCTCCCACTGCCGCCGCTGGTCCTCCAAAGTTCTCTCCATGAGGACCAGAGCAGCCTGGAGGTTAGATGTCTCCTCTTTTTGCTGGGCTAAGCAGTCCTCGGCCTCTTTTGCTCTGTTTTTCTCTTCAGTCAGGTCTTCCTTCAACTGTTCGGCCCTTTTGATGGCATCTGGACTCTCCTTGTTCTTCCTGATCAGCTCGTTATACAGAGCAGCAACCTGATCTTCATGCTTAACTGTCTGCTCCTGCAGCTGATATTTCAGCTGTTCCACCTCAGATGTTTCTTGGTTATTGGTCAGAAGACAGAGTTTTTCCTGCTTCCTCTGCCGTCTTTCTTCCTCCAAATTGCTCTCCACTTTGACCAGAGCAGCTTGTAATTTAGAGATTTCCTCCATCTGCTTGGCCGAACAGATCTCAATCTCTCTTGTTTTGTTCTTTTCTGCGATCAGAGATACTTTCAGCTGATCGGCCCTTCTGATGGCATCTCGACGGTCTTTGTTTGTCTTAATCCGCTCATCATACAGAACAGCAACGTCGTCTTCATGCTCAGTTTGCTGCTTTTCTACAATCTGAGTCAACCTCATCACTTCGTCTCTTAAAGCCTTTTTCTCCCGGTCGTCCTCATGTTGGTGGACCGGTGCAGCTTTAACTCCTGGAGCTAATTGTCTAAAGGAGATCTCAGCTTCCTGGACCTTTTTCCTTTCGGTAGTTAGCTCAGACTCAAGCTGCCTAGCCTTCTCAGCGGCATGTTGGTGCACTTCCTCCATTTTACGAAGCTCAGAGGCGAGACTCTTCAAGTTTTCTGATAATGCAGCGTTTTCTTGTTGAAGAGCTGAGATCTTCTGGTCTTTGGAGCCTAAGGCGGCATGAAACTCCACCTCTGACATCATGACAACAGCTCTGGTGTTTTCTTCAACGGCTGTCTCCCTTTGAAGAAGCTTTAAAATTGGATGTTTTCTTGCGTCTCCAGGCTTTGGGGGAGACGCTGGCCTCTGATCAGGGGCCGAGGCAGGCTGCGGGGGGGTCACCGCAGGCTTTGAAGCACAAACTTCACTCCAAGAGCGTCTGACGGGAACGCTTGGAGCGCTTTGCTGCTGGTCAGGGTCTTTGACAAGCTCAGCAGAAGACTGATTTCCAGGAGTCTTTGCTGTTACCAGACCAAATGTAACTTTCCTGCTATTCTCTGCTTTAGATCTGGTCCACATGTTGGCGCTTCCACCTGATTGGTTTAGAAAGTAAATAAAGGTTCGTTTTCGGCTCACTCTTCAGAAGAGGAAAATCTTCTAAAGTGTGCAGAACTCAACTCACCTGATTTGCTGTCGTTGAACGAGGAGCTGATAAATTTCAGCGTTTCTTTCCGACGGCAGCTATTCTCCACAGATGAACGTCTGCTGACAGACTCTGTAGTTAAACCACTTGTTGGTTGGTTTTCAACACAAAGCTTCTTAAAGAGATGACTGGACTGATTTCTCTTTGCTCTTTGAAAAACTGGGTTTTTCTCAACACGAAAGAGAGTGACTCAAGAGATGCATTCACTACGAGGGTTCTAAAGGAATGGAATTATATGATGAAGTCTATGAAGTCAAAGGCGGTGATGATGTCACAAATGGACAGAAGCAATGATGTCATAGAACGGAGGGTCAGGTCATGTTTCCTGGCAACAACATGAGCCCCAGTCACATCAGCCAAAGAGTGGCTGGGGATATAAATAAGTAAATAAATAAATAAATATTGCTATGAGAGCATCAGAAAACAGCTTTTAACCCATCAATATTAAAGTAAATTTTTCACCCAACACACATCCTGCACCATCATTGTTTATGTGAATTAAAATGTTTGTTGTTTATTTGCCCCTGACTAAAAACAACAACAACAAAAAACAAACAAACAAACAGTTTAAATCATAAAAAAACATCTTTCACCCGGTTATGTAGCAGGACTGAAGTGCAAACAAGAGCTTGAGAGCCGCATGATGCAATTAATAGTGATATTTATTGACAAGAAATGTATAATTTACAGACAATGCAGGCGATGTCTTGGGTCAGAAACATAGGCAGCATGTCGGAGCCAACAAAGAGGAAGAGGAGCCAGTGGTTTAAATAGGGAGTGAAGGAACAGAAAAGAAAGCAGGATAGCAGTTGGAAGTAATTAAGGAGACAAGCAACTGGTGATTGAAATTAAGACGATGAGCTAAAAGGAGAGGGAGTGCAATGATATGGCAGAAGAGGAGGAAAACAGAGCTTAAAAGCAATACAAAAACCACAATGAATAAACACGAGAGAGAGAGATCTATAGATAAAAATACCTAATCAAGGTCACATCTGAGGTTACACTTGCAGGTTTATAAAATGGAATAATTTTGTTTTAATTAGTAGTTTCTATTTATGTTCAAGTTCATAAATAGATATGTAAGGTACTGTTGGTGCTCATACCGATGAATATACATGTGTTGATTCTGATTTTCTTGTAGTTTTGTCGATCACTTTTTCTTTAGTTGGTGAAATTAGTTGGTCTGTAGAAAAAAAAATTAATTCAAATAATAACAAAAATGGCCATAGGTGGTGTGGTTCCCCCAAGGCAGAGTGGGCCTCGAAAGGAGGGCAAGGAAACAAAAAACGAGTTCAGGTGGCCGACCTGAAGGTCATCCTAAGTGGACCAAGCATTCAGGTGAGTGACTCAGAGGTTGTCCCATGCAGGTCTTAAGGCCAGTGGTGCAGAAAGAGGCCGGTGGCAGAAGGAGGGGGGACCGTGGAGGCTGGTGGGAGTATAGGAAGAACCTTGGCATGGCACAGAAGAGAATCCTTGAAGGCCGGTGGCAGTGCAGGGCTCTTGGGGCTGATGATGCCTCAAGGAGAGCCAGGAGCGTCTGGAGAACCACTGCTGCTTGGCAGACATGACACCTGGCATGAGCTTTTGTAGTGACTTTGTAAACTGGTCAGTTTAATAGAAAACAATTGAAATTTGAAGAGAGTAGCCCATGTAGTTCTTTTAAGTAGATGACAGCTATGTAGCTAGGAAAGTGAGGCCATAAAGTAAAACCAAACATTAAAAATGGTGGCCCATAACAACGTGAGAAACCAACCACTGTAAAATGGTTTTGTTAATGAGAGCTGTAATGAAAACTTCCCTTTTCTCTCTTTTTTTTATTGACCCACTCCCCATGAGCCGCACGTGGGTCACCTCGTGCTCTGGGGGACACCAAACAAAATCATGGGCTGATGACTGGAAAACGTCCATTCATTTTGTTCATGTGTGATCAATACACATCCATACTTTTTGGACCTTGTCTATGCTGTAGTTTGAATCCTATTTAATTTTCTGTTTCAGCGGTTTTTCCTGTTTCTTAAAAAGTCAAGGAGACAGCTCCTCTCTGTCCCACCTCTTGTTCGCCTCTCCTACTCAGGGAGCTGAGAGGAGCTGTGGATGCCCCTCAGCAGCACCTGACAGGGAGAGACACAGATAGAACTTTTGGAGGTTTTTACTGTTGCAGACAAAAAAAAAATGCAGCAAAGCACCGTTTCACATGCAGTATTCACTACTGAGACAACACTTCTTTGAGCAAATGGAAAAACAGCTCCACTCTGTCCCGTCTTCTGTCTCTCCTAATCGGAGCACTGAGAGCAGCTGTGAGTGTCACCCCTCAGTAGCGGCTGACAGGTAGCGAAGGAGAAGGAATTTATAAAACCTATGGAGTTTTTTTTTTTACTGTTGTAGATTAAATAATGTAGAAAAGCATAATTGCACATATTCTCTACTAAAACAAGATTAAACTTTGAGCAAATGAAAAACATGACAAATGACAAGTGCAAAAGCAACAAGGCATGAGAAATGTTCATTCAGATAACATGTTCAGCCTGTTACATCTGTCCTAATTAAAAGATGATTTACTCTTAACAGCAGTGTTAAAGTCTGTTAATCTAAAATAATATGTAGGAGTGTGGCACACTGAGGATTTTTTACGTCCTGATAAATTCCTGCTTATGAATCTTCCTCAGGAAAACAAACCTTGTCATGACCATCTGGGTCAGTTTCCTCTGTAAAGTCAGACCTTTTTGATATTTTTGGGGGGTTTGCATCAAATAAATGCAACATGTGAAAACAGCACAAAAAAGTATTTTTCTGACATCTAATTTTAGGGTGAGTCTTAATTCTGTATTACACTTACATTCATTGTAATTTATTTGTTTCTTTGTTTTAATCGCTCTTAAAATCTGTTGTCTGTTCATTTTCCCAATATGTAAATCACAAAGCACTCAGGACGCCTAAATGGCTAGCACAGCCCCTGATTGTGTCAAGGCACAATAGGAAAATGTTCATTCGGTATGAATAATATTTTAAGGTAATTTAAATGTATGTGTTTTAACTTCAGTGTGTCATGTTTTCTGTTTTGGCTGCTCTGTGACAACCTCCCCCCCAATTCCCCCCTTTTCCTCTCTCATTGATCCTCAATCAGATTACTGCAGCTCCCTGAGGAAATCTTCATCAACAAAGACTGGACTGACCTTCAGCAGCTAAAACAGCAAATAGGGAGGGAAGGGAAAAAACAATGTTAAAACAATGGCACAAAAAAAGAGAACCAGAATGAGAGAAACCAGGAATGCAGATGTGTGTTGGGAAAGCTGATAAAATGGTTCAAAGACAGGATAAATGCATGAAAATAAACAAAATGGTACACACATACTTACAGACTGCTCCTTTAATTGTTTTCTGTCATTTTTTTATTACCAGCATTTCTGCCTTATTGTTTAATGTGAAGAAGAAGAAGAAAAAGAAGGTTGATGAGGAAAGAAGAAAAAGACTGACAGAGAGGAGGGCATAAAAGGGACTTTGGTTTCTCACCTGGGGTGTCTCCCATTGATTTGCTTCACTTTAAATATTTGAGCAGTTTTCTTATTTACACACGGCTTTATTTATTCAGGCTCACATCGGCACTCAGGAGGAGTCAGCCAATTACCTTTGCATTATTGACGAGGATGGAGTCAGCCTCTTGTGGCTAATCTCCATCTTCACTCCTCAGTTTCTCCCTTTCTTCAACATTTCCTGCCCTCGTCCTCCTCTGTGTCTGCTCCCATTTCTTCACCACCTCTAGTGTTTCACCTTTGAAAATGTTGCACCTTTATTCAAACAATTGAGTCTTACAATGAACTGCTGCCTTCTCTCATTTCCCACTCAACCCCATCTCTATTCTCTAGTCTATTCTTTTGGTTTGGAGTTTTACTTGTAATGACTGGTTTGACTTAACGGCTCGGACTGAAAATTTGTTCACATTTTTCATGACTGAATCGCCATTCAATGGCACTGAAATTTTTTATCAATATTTTGTACAATTGATGTGGTCCAGCTGTCGGCTTCGATTCAGCTTTGTCTCATTTTATTGTCATATCTGATATGCGGTGCTAATTTCAGTTGTTAAATTTGGTTCACTCAAAAAACAAAAAACAACAACCAGCGTCGAAGGGAAGTTTCTCATGAAGCACTAATTGGTATCTCTCAACATTTGCCTGGTGTTGTAAAGGTGAGCTATTATAATAGAGCCCAGATATAAATGTGCTTTTCAGCTTGGCACCCTGCTATATCAATATTAATAAATATTATTATCAATATATTTTAAAAAAGTAAGGAAGGGAGAAGTTCTACAACTGTGCTGAAAGAGTTGTCTAAAAAAGGACTTTGATCTGGTCTATAAATAATTTGAGCTCCAGGCTGTTAGGTAAAAAAGAAATAGAATTACATGTAACGACAAAGCAGCAAAGATAAGCTAGACCCTGTTTTGAAGAAGGTTCGTTATCTAAAAAAAAATCTCTAGTATCAGTGAGATTGGTCCTTATCAGCAAGATAAATGGATAAAAGATTTACATGAACTGCTGCTGCCGCCCACTGCCCTTCTCAGAAGATGGGTTGCTTTTTATTTTGTCAGTAGAGTTTCATACCAGCAAATAGTTCAGAAATGTTCTTGGACAAATCAACTTTGGGTGTGTCCAGGATCTCTGAATTTTTCATCTTAAAGAGAAAACTTGTTATTTCATAGGTACGTGATCAAAACACCATTACCTCACAGTGCTCCACCTCTGTTCCGATATATGCTGGACAAATTTGTTTAAAATGATTTTAAGCCTGGCATCCATTCTGCTATTTTGTTGAAAATATTTAGGGGCTTATCAGTTCATTCTATGAACAAGGAGCTGGACTGAACAGGCTTGAACTGGGACACATGGAATACTGGGTGAATGAGGAGATGATATGGAAGTTTCAAATGTACGGAGGATGGACTGATGGAGGACAGCCATACCTCCTGGCCAGGCTGGTAGTTTGGTGCTGGATCCTCTTCTTGTTTGCATATTTTTTTCTTTTCTGAGCTCTAAACACACTTGAGGACAGTGAAGTTGTACAACGTTCCCCTGGGACGTCCACACAGATTCCCGACCCTCGCCCCCGTCGGCACCGCACACTGCTCACCTACGTCTCACTGAGACACAGACAAGAAAAAAAGGTTTACGGTTCGATTCTGACCCCGAGACAGAATGGTCTCGGGAAATGTAGCCTGGAGTAAGGATGGCTGATAACACAATTATCTATGGAATGGGGATCTTCCAGTGGTGGCGGAGATGTGGCTGTTATGAGCGTACTCTACCCAGCCAAGGAGTTTACCTCTGAACGTTAGATTTATTCTCAGACAAAGAGCTTTTGTGCCATTGGCAAGTTATTTATTGTTTATTAAATAACTCTCGGTCTGTTAGGTGTTGTCCAGTGAATATCAGCCCAAACATCTGATATTAGGACAGTAGTTGAAAGAGTGATTCCACCACTGGTGTTCTTTTAACAGCAAACTCTGCACAGAATAAAGGAGTGACAACTTCTCTTCAAGTGTAAGAATTTATTGAAAAACATAAATGCACATCCAGTGAACACCATTATAAAATGTTATCTGAATGAACATTATATTTCAATCAACACATCCTCTCTACTAGGTTAGTGAAACTTAACTAAGCTACTAAGCAAAATTAAGATTAAATGAGCTAAGGGACTATGTACATAACTATGTACATACTAAGAACAAAAGGACACATAAAGATAGTTGAAAACCATCGTAATAAGAATGATTCAGTGATATTTGGGTTAATTGCAGATCCAAGTTAGAAAACCAAATTTCATCTTAAAGAATATGGAATGAGGTTAAATTAGCTTAACTAATTTAAAACAACATTTGGTCTGTGTTAGACAAAACATTTTTCAAAACATTTTTCAAATTAAATTAAATTCAAAAATACTTTATTTATCCCAAAAGGAAATTAAATGCTGGTGTAACTCATAGTTGTTGTAGATGCTGATGGCGGCAGGCAGGAAGGATCTCCTATGTCATCAACCGTCATGGAATTTAATTCCCTGCTATGCTGATGACACACAACTCTACCTCAGGACAAACCCAACCCCCTCTGCTGCCCTGCCATCATCCACTCTGACCACCTGCCTGGAGGAGGTAAAGGTGTGGATGACGCAAAATCTTCTTTCTGCAGCTAAACAGCTCCAAGACTCAAGCCGTCTTAGTCAGCACTCCACACCAGATCCGGTCATCTGACATTACAAACATCACCTTCTCTGGCCAAAATATTCCACTCTCAACATCAGTCACTAACCTGGGTGTAAAAATGGACTCTCATCTAAACTTTGAGGTACACATCAAGCATCTCTGCAAGATATCCTTCTTCCATCTCAGGAACATCATTAAACTCCGTCCCACACAAATTCATGCAGATCCGGAAAAGTTTCCCCACGCTTTTGTCTCCTCCAAGTTGGACTACTGTAATGCGCTCCTCACTGGGATCCCTGAGAAAAACTTTCAGAAGTTGCAGTACATCCAGAATAGCGCTGCTAGGATCCTGCTGAGGTTTCACAAATCTGACCACATCACCCTCACCCTCAAATCACTCCACTGGCTTCTTGTCTCACTCAGGATTGAGTACAGGTTTGAGTACAAGGTCTCCCTCCTTACCCACCAGCGCATCCATGGCGAAGCCAAAACCCCACCTCCAGGAACTTCTCAGCCCACAGACCTCAACACGTACCCTCTGATCTGCCTCAACCTATCTCTTGAGACCTCCCAGGACAAAGCTCTGTACAATGGGAGATCAGGCTTTTTGCTCAGCTGCTCTTAGCCTTTGGAATGCTCTCCCTGACCACGTGAGGACACCACAGTCAGTGGATGCTTTTAAACAGGGCCTTAAAACCTACCTTTTTAGGAGAGCTTTTGATTTAACTCTTGCCCCTTTTCCTTATTATTTTTCCTTATGTTTTCAACTTTTATTTTTCATGCTCTTCATGTGTTTTTATTTTTAGCACCTGTTTTATCATGTAGCATTTTAGGATTTGCATAGATATAAAGTGGATTACAAATTAAATGTATTATTATTATTATTTTTTTGTTATTAAATCACATAAACGCCAATGACAAAATATATGCAATCAACCAAACCCCAAAACATCATAAAGACAAAGAAAATCATAAATTAAAATCTATAAACAAAATAATCCAGAATAAAAAAATACAGTTGGGGGAAAAGTTACTGTCACACATTGATCTGTGACAGTAACTTGATTAAAATATAATGTTTGTTACTGGTCTCTTAACTGGTGAACTTTTCAATGTGTTTATGATGTTTTTATGTGTTCATGATATAAAGCACTTTAAACTGCCTTCCTGCTTAAATGTGCTCTGCAAATAAACTGGACTTGACTTAAATTTACAAGTTTTAGTAGGGTTTGCGCTGTTACATATATTGTCAAACTCATTTGGTTATTATTTTTTTTAACCTTTATGTTTTTTTGTATTTTGTAATTGTTTAATGTGTGCTATTTTGTGCTGAGGTTATCTTAAGCAGGACAATTAAATGAGATATCAAATCACAAGGGTCCGATTAAAAAAAGAAGAAATAAAAAATTGAAAAAAACTAATAAGAGGTGTGAGTGTTTTGGTCTTGCACATGCCTGCCCTGGTAATTACCATTGCTGGCTGTAGCACATCTTAGGTGAAGTGAAGATAGATGCACTCCACCTTGATATGAAAAGCCCAGTGGGGATCTGACCACATGACCGCCCTCCTTCTCCTGTACTTCAAAAGGAAGTCGTCTTCATTAAAGCTGCGTGCCAGGAAACACGAGCAAGTACTACAAAGAGATGAGGGTTTGTCTCTGCCTCTGTGGGGAAGCTCTTACAAACACAACCCCACAGTACAAATCAAAACAACAATGCACGCAGGCTCCTGTATGTACTGAATATTAAAATCCTTTTATAATAAATTTAAATGCAAAAATCAGAGGAAGCAGTAATTAGAATGCAGATGGCGTACAAGCTACAAATCAATCAAACAGCATGAAGGCTTTTCCAGACACGCTGAACTTTAGTGAACCATTAAAAAACTGACACAAAGAAAAGAGCTAAGTAAATGAAGATAATGTCATATTAAAGAATCATCTAAGTTGAATGTCTTTACAGAATATAACTGTTTGTATGCAGATTAAATGAAGGACGTGTGTTTCTTAAAGAGATGTACCCTACGTGTGTGTAAGCATGTTTGCTCATTTGAGCATGCTGCTGTGATCTCACGTCTGTGCATTTGGTAGTTTTCAAGTAAACAATGGTGGGTTCTGACAAACTTGTTTTGAGATGTAGTGAAATCTTCGTTGGCTCAGTAATTATTCAGCTGTGCATCAGTCCGTTCTTGTATGGTTTCATTATTATTAAAAGAGCATAAATAATATGCTCAGACGTGGTTCTAATTAAAATTCCTTAACAGCTGACATACTAAATGGAATTGATACCAAGCCAAATAAAGCCACTCTGTAGATCTTATCTTCCACTTACAATGGAAAACCACAGACCAGAAAACAAAATGTAACAGACATCACACACACTCATGGGCAGAACTATTTGTTTATCTTGTTGTTTCTTAATCAGAAAGTATACTTTTTAAAAGAAAAAGATATTTTGACATAAACACTGATGTAAAACCTTTGGGCATTTTTACATCTTTCCATGCTATAAACATCAAGTTAAATACATTTATATGGAATGTATTGTAAAGGGAAACGAAAATGCATGTGTCGCCGTGAAGTGGAACAAAAATTATATAGTTTTCTAAATATTTAGCAATACAAATCTGAAAAGTGTGGCATGTATTTGTGTTTAGCTCTCCTGAGAAAATGCTTTGTAGAACTTCCTTTGCTTTTGGGTCAAGTCTCTACCAGGTTTATCCATCTAGACATTGTTGCCCATACTTTTTTGCAAAAAAGTTCAAGCTAGTGTTGTTTTGTTGATGAGTTTCTTTCAAACAAACAAATAATTTGTATAAACGAACTGAGTAAAGTGAGGAAGCCTGCTCCCTCTCTGGCTCCAATAGGTACCCTTGGAGCCAAAAACCTACCAAGAGAGGGAGGCACTACTATCCGTGAACAAGAACAAGCCAACAAGCAGCAACTGTTGGCTTGTTTCAGTTTGCAACTGCAAACTGAAACCAACACCCCAGCACCTGACCCCCCCCCCCCCCCCCCCCAACCCCTCGTTACATCCAGAGCCCCCCAAAGGAGCTTGTGAAGTGTGGTCCTATAGCCATCTCTGCCAAAATCATAGCTGTGTAGTGAAGCACTCACTTTTTTTTCTTTTACCATGGTTAGCTAATCTCTTAATGTAGGCAGCTGTGCTTTATTTTAAGTAACAACACAATGTGTTCATATATCCTCTAGTATATCGTGTGTCTTCACATATTGTGTAACTAATCATGGTGGGCCAATATGTCCAAAAAATGGCACTGGCATTTTCTGGTCCCAGTCTAGTGTTGCTCTTCCCCGCCGTTCTGGAGTCATAATTCTTCTTATTTCAGTTCATAATTCTGTTTGTTCCATATTGTTCAGAAAACGTTTTGTTTACACTGAGATCACATTAAATACTAAATGGACTATGATAAGGTGACTTCTGAAGGCAATTGGCTGTACTATAATGTATTTACGGGCATCAGAGGAAAGAGGGCTGCATGCAAGCGCTTGTTTTTCAAAAACGTCTTTCCACATCCAAGTCATCTTCATTCCCCTATTCCACCTATTTTAGTTGGTGTATCACATTCACATCCTAATAAAATACGAGATTTTTTAGATTGTAATGTAACAAAACGTGGAACAGTTCACTGAGTATGAGTACATTTACAGATCTCAAGACATAATATTTTTTTTTTTATTACTTGTAAAGGTGATGATTTCAATAATAATTTAAGTTAATTATTAATTACCTGTCTGATCATACAAATTCTGGCTGCTCACACACAATATTGCTGAGAGACTGCCAAAAATAATGCTCCTGTTTTTGTTTGTCAAGATGATCAAGAGCATGATGATGAATTATTCATCTCTTTCTTCAGCTCCCCACAAAGAACACACTAATAAATCCCACCCATGTTCAGTTTAATCAGGCTGATATAAGCATAACTGTGGAGAATGTAAATTGTGTTAACTGTAAGAACTAAAAAAGCAGCATCAGTGCAGTGAAACTCGTGTCCTTTAAACAGAAAGCAGAGAAGCTGTTTTAGTGATGAATTGTGCCGCTTGCTATGGTGATGTCTCCTACTGTGGACTCACTATTATACAGCATCAAGCAAACTATCAAACGTTTATTGTCGACTGTGACTGTGACTAAAATGAATGCAATAGGTGCTCCTGACTGTCATTTCAGCTTTGGTAATGTTGCTGGAACAATAACTATTCTCTTTGGTGAAACTGCACAAAATAAATCGATAAAAAAAAAAAAAAATCCTTTAAGACAGAAAAACCTTTCCAGTTAACAAAGTGGCTCACAAAATTGTTTTGAGGTAGTGACACTGTGTGGTTTATGTGCTGTTTATTTAAAAAAATATGTTTTTGCCTTACTAAGCAAAAGTCCTGGGTTAGCACATTTGCTTCTAGATGTAACTTTCAGTCATTTAATGGAAAAACGAAAAACAAAGAAAATCAAATTCTGCTGGAAATGCACCCTGGAGGCAATTTTGACATACCTTTTTCACTGTAAGCTTGTGTTGTGTGGTACTTTTTTCACACACAAAAGGAAAGATAGAGCATGCCCTTCATATAGGAGAAATTCTGCTATTGGGGAAAAGTATATGTAGTATCCTGCCATTTAATTGTATTAGTTACAGTTATTTGCATTGGTAATACAACGTGTTTTAATATTAATCTGCAGAATGACAGTGATTAAGGCTGTTGCAGATAAATGTGTTAGCTACTCATGTGGTCCACTAGGTGGCGAGCGAGGCTAGGTTGTTGGCTGTTATGCAGAACAAGACCATGTTTTTGTAGTAGGCAGTAGAGGTGGGCGATACCGGGAATTTTTAATCGATCTGATACCAAAACAATACAGGGTCAGTATTGCCGATATCGATACGATACCGATACTTTTTACATTTAAGCTTGATGTTTCATGAAACTGTTGACCTTTCAGTGTCAGTTTATTTTATCATTACAATTGAATAATAATAAAAATAATAATAATGTTCATAGTGTTTTTTTCCTAATCAACCTCTCATTTTATATCCTTCAATCCTTATGCAATTTTGTGTGTGTTGTGTGAACCTGCTTGTTGCTTTAATTCTATAAATTTCCCCGTCGTGGGATAAATAAAGGATTAGCTAAAGTTGTCTTATCTTAGATAACACGTTTTAAAGGCATACTATGCAACATTTTTCAGTTAATTAATGTGTTCCATACCGTTTTGGATGATTAAATGAGTCATTTCAGGTCGAACAAAGGTTTTCTCGGCCGCCCTGGTGGTCTGTGGGGGAAATACCGCACTTGCAATTGCAGGAGCACTCGGCCCGCACCCACAGGCTCAGAAGTCTGGCTTTACGGCGAGAACTCCATGTGTTTTTGCCCTGCCATTCACTATATGCACGCGCGAAAGCAACAACAAAGAACCGCGTGTTAACGTCAAATAAACATGCAAGCATATCGAGTTTTATTATTATTTATTTTTTTTATGTTGGCGAGACTCTACCACGGCGGCGGCAGAGGCGGCGGCAGCGGCGGCTGTGGCTTGGCGAGGCGGCAGCCGCGGCTTGGCGAGGCGGTGGCGGTAGCGTCTCGCCAACATAAAAATAAATAAATAATAATAATAATAAAACTGGCCGCGGCCGCCTCGCCAAGATAGTGCTACGGGAAGCTTGATGTTCATACCTTCACTGTGTTAGTCATTGTTTTTACTGCCGTTTTTTCCACTTTTCGTTGCGTTCGCCTGTCTGCTAAGCTCAAAACAACCTCGCCTGACTTGACGGAGAAACCAGAACAGCTGAGCATCTTTATGACAGTGCACTTTTACTTTCGCCCTCTGGGGGGAGCCTCGCTGGAAAATCAACCCCAGTTGGTCGGGCACAAGCAGTCGTATAGTCGATTTGGGGTGACCCCCCCCCCTCTGGTCAGTGTTGGATGTGAGTGTTATGTGGGAATGTGTGTACAGCGTCTTTTTCTTTTTTTTTCTTTTTTTTTTTCTTTTTTTTCTCTGTGTGTGGTGAGTGGGGCACAAGGGAGGGATGGTGTGAATGAGTTTTCCATTTTTTTTTTTTTCTCCAGGTATGGGTGTGGTCCGCTCCCTCTCCCAAGAACATCTCAAGTCTCCGCTAGGTGCGGAGCTCATCCCCCCACGTCCTGCCCTCCTCCACTTCGTTGGCGGGCGCCTTGGCCCTCTGGCGCATTGGTTGGCTTCGGGTTTGGGGCGGGTTCCCGGGCGTGCGCCGGCCCACTCCCGGCGGCCTCTTCGCGGGGCCTGGCCCCCCTCTGGCCCTCAGGGCCCATGGCCGGGACCACTTCAGCGGGGCTAGCTGCCGGCGGAGCCCACGGGCTCGTCCCCGCGGCTCTTGAGGGCGTCGGCATTGCGGTGGCTGGGGGATTTCCTCGGGGTCGTCTCTGCTCCTTCCTTGAAGGGGGGGGGGGGGGGTTGCAGATATCCTGTGTCGGCCCCTCCTGGGCGACCTGCTTTAGGGACCCCTTTGGGAGTCCGGGGTTACGGGTGCCCTGACGCCTGCCTCTGTGCTCGGGGAAGGTGGGTCTTCAGTTCTCCACAATCACTATCAAGCTATTTCTGGATAATCTTCACCTAAACTAGTGCACTCTCACATCTCCCACAGGTGCTGGGTCCCAGGTATTAAGGGTTCACTTATATACAGTAATCTTATAATTTATTTATTTATTTATGTTCTTTCACTTTCTTTTTTCAAATATCACATTACACATGTCAGTTTACATAATAATATATATGATTTAGCAATGGCATCTAGGTGTTATTCGATTGTATCTGTTGCTTTATGTCTATTGGTTGTGCTGTTCTTTTTGTGTCTCTTTCCAGGTGATGGAGCAGACAAAGAAGGTTTTATCATTCTCTCCCTTTTATCTCCTCTTTCTTTCACCTCTACTCTTTTTTTTCTTTTCTTTCACTTTTTGTTCTTCCTTTACTCTCCCATTGTCATGTCCATATAATTTGAAATTCTCCTTGCAGGAATCATAATAAAGCTATTTACAAGCAAAAAAAAAAAAAAAAAAAGGAAAATCAACCCCAGTTGCATAGTATACCTTTAATTAAACTCCACCGTATTCCACTTAGTAAAAATAAAAACAAAATTGTGTCCATCAGGGATGAGGACTCGAGTTTAGGACTTGTGCATGCATAGTCATTTCAGACTCGACTTAGATTTGCATTCAAAACATTTCATAATCGACTTAGACTCGCTGTTTCAGAATTGTGAAGAATTTTATATTTAAATGTTTTTTGTTTTATTTGACAATGTCTTATCTAGCTGATTGTCCCTCTGCTGTGGAAGTGTAGAGCCAGGGACATCCCAGACATAAGAGCATTGCTGAATCAATAATACAGGACCTTATTATTTCATGCAACCTCCCCCTGTCTTTGATTGACAAGCCCAGCTTTAAGAACTTTATGGCAGCATAGGAGAAATACTGCCCGCCAAGTCGCAGCACAGTAATCAGGTGTCTCAGTGTCCAAGATAAAATCCAATTTAGAGAAGACACACTCGGTTCCTGTGACAGTGGATATCAGGACTGACAGGACCGTGCGTGGCTTTTTAGGTATAACATCCTACTTTATGGCGCTTAAGAAAAAATGGCTCAAGACCACAGTCAGTCCTATTGAGTTATGAATGATTCACGGGGTCATACACACTGGAGAAAGAATAAGTGTGAAGTTTGAAGAGATAGGTGACAACTTTAAAATAAAACAGAAATTAGATTACATAATCTCTGATAATCCTGCTAATATGAACAAAGCTTCCACGGTTTGTTTCCCCTTTGCTGTGTCTCACAAACAAAGACGGTGATAGTGGCCTGGAAAATGGTAACTTGTGGGATTAAGCAAGGAAGGAATTTTATGATGATGATACAATTTTTGCACATTCCGTGTAACTTTTTGTGCGAGATAGACTAAAAGAGACAATGGCAATGACAAAATTGACATAATTCTGCAGTTTGCTGCATTGTACATGCAGCATGAAGGAAGCATTTGAGGCTCAATATGGAGCTGGCCTGGCTTGACGGAGAAACAAGAACAGCTGACCATCTTTACGACAGTGCACTTTTACTTTCACCCTCTGGGGGGAGCCTCGCTGGAAAATCAACCCCGGTTGCATAGTATACCTTTAATGGGATAAATGTACTGGGTTCTTTCAAGGTCTTAATTACATTTTCTGTATGGGCTCCAGTAACATATGATAGATAATATCTACTTTGAAAGTTAACATGAAGTGCTGCTGAAGACCAATCTGATCTACCTGGATGTTCTCTGGAGGACTGAAACGCCTCAGTCAGTGACGTCAGTCTGTGGGTCTGCTGGGGCCAGGCAATGAGCGAAGTCTCGATTCCTCTCTCCGTTTCTGTAGCTTGACATTTTCTTGCTCATGGTTTTTCACAGACCTCTCAACTTTTATCAAAAGTTAGGAGTGAGATTATGCTAATTTGGGGGCGGGGCTTGTTTGGGGGCGGGGCTAACCGGACCCTGGAAGAGCTGGTGGAGTCAACTCCATCTCATTTTTATCCCACCAGACAAGGAAGTAGACATGTATTACTTGTGTTAAAAAGAGAAAGAGACATATTAATACTTTATTGTTCAGTTAATGGATTAAAACATAAATAATACACAATTGTTCAAATAATACTGAATAAAATTAAGTAGATTTTAATTATTGACCGAATTATTATACTGTTACACATTCATCTATGGGTTGTTTATCATTGTAAATCTATAACCTGATTGGTGAATCAGGCTGAGTTTCATCAAGCCTTTATGATCCCCTCAGCAGTAACACTGAAGCACACAGAGGTTCCCGCTGCGTCTTTACGCACGATCCAGCTGCTGATGTGTCCCTCTTTTCAGCTCAATGCACTTCTAGACTGTTACAGTTTATAACATTATCACCTTTCACAGCGACAGGTTTCTCAGTCAGTCGCTGCGCTGACCAGACAAATCTCTATTGCTCTCGTCAGTGCGCTCTGGGCGCCCAGAAAGCACCTGCTCCGAGGGAAAGGAGGGGGGAGAGGAGCAAGCGCGGAGGCACAGGAATACGGTGCATGTAGTTAAAAAATGCAGAATTAATAAAAACGAAACTTATAAACTGACCAAGTGGCGTTTTAAACTGCATCTGGTTAGCAGAACTGTTTTATGATCCAGCGTGCAGCCATGACTGGTTCTGAATGGACCGGTCATCTCGCAGCAGCTCTCCCCGCCCCCTCCCCTCCTGTGTACGCGGTACAGGACCGTACCGGCTCACTTTCACCACTGTTAAGACTAAAATTATTCATAACTCTGATCACTCTTCCTGCTACTCTGTTAACACGAACTGCAGCAGGAATTACTGATGGCCACAAGTTGTGAAAGAAGCCAAAACAGCTCAGCAGAAGGCGGAGTTTTGTGTCCGCAGCCCAGATGGGCTTTGTGATTTTTATGCGTGAGAAATTCCATGTTTGCGTGTGAAATGTCGTGTTGCGTGTGAGCGTGTGAAGTTAGTGAAATGCGTGTGTCACACGGTCAATGCGTGAGAGTTGAGAGCTATGGTTTTTCATGTGCTTATATAAATTTGTTCAGTTTCCACTGCATTTAGCCAGCTTTTTACAAACCATACAGCTTGCCGTTGTTTCATTCACGGTATTAAAATATAGCCAAATGGCGCTTCTTTTCCTTTTCTCCATGTCTTTCTGCTCCGGCGGTGTCTCTCTCTCTCTCCGCCCGTGCTGCTCCTAGGGCGGTTGTTTGTGTTTCGAGTGGAGAGAGAGCTGAGTGGGCAGGCCAGGCTGAGCCTGCGTGCTGATTGGCTGGCGCCACTGAAACAGATGGTGACAGTGCAAGTCAGTGACAAGAGGGGAGGGGGAGGAGCAAAGTGCTGTGACACAGACTCGGAGACTTTGGTGAATCTGCTGCAGTCAGTGCGTGCGGGAAAGAATAAAAAGTATCGGTCTTCTTAAATGAGTATTGTTTAATATCAATATCAGCGTTGGTATCAATAGTATCAATCCTAGGATCGATCCACCCACCTCTAGTAGGCAGCAAGCTTGCTAACCTGTTACACTTGTACTGTTCTGCGGGGGCCACCTTCTTAATTATAACCTTGAGTAAAGTGTCCAGTTTTTTCCAAAATTGGTTGTCATAGTTTTTTGGTTCATCTCACGACATAACATTCTCCATCTGGTTGCTAAGGTTCTCTGAAAGTCACTCAGTTGGTAGAAGCCCTGAATTTGTTGGCTGATTATTAGCTGATACTCCCTAACCCCAGTCTCACAATGAATGCGCTGCAGTTCTGGTTGTGGCGCCGCAAGGAACCCAGATATTTAAAAACCAGTGTTCTCTCACATTAGTTGCAGGGTTAGGTCCAGTTACCGAGGCGGTGCGGCACTGCGAATAATTCTACACCAAGGAAGATTGACAAGACGCTGCAACGCTTACCAACTTAAAAATATTTTTGTCTAAGTTGTCTAAATACATATATTTAAAGTTGTTGAAACCCTATTCTGTGAAGTTGGCTGGTTTTAACTACTCGTGACAGTTTTCTCCAAACGATGGGCAGCTATTTCAAGTCATTAATTTGTTATATGGTGACATATAACAAATCATTGATGCAGAAAGTTCTTTTTAAGTAAAGAAAAACAGTTTTAGTTGATAAATATGCTCAACTCTGTTGCTGAGCTTTTGCATAATGTAAATCAATTAGTTTGTGGTTTAAAATCTTTATGCTTGTAGATTACATTGGAGCCTTGCCCTCAGCTGCAGCCCTCTCAGCTGTGTATCCATCCACAGAAATTATTCTCTGCCAAGGACCTAAGACATTTTGCACAAAAGGTTAGATAAACTGTGGAGATAACAAAAAAAAGTATTTACTGCAATTGTGATTCTATCTAATAAACACTGCTGGGAGATTAAAGTAAGGACTTAGCAAATCATGTTTTAAAACATGAATATGAAGCGGTGGGGGTGTTTAAAGATTAATTTAATTCAGAGCTAGCTCTTGCCATTTTGGTGGATTACAGCATTATGTATCAATGGTTAAATTATATGGATAAACCATTCTGGCACTGACATGTACAATAAAAAACTTAAATGAGTATTAATGATACAGTCAGACTCAATGTGTAAGCTGTAGTTGCCATCAAATATATTGTACAACTTTTGCTTTTATAATAGTACTGTGTAAGTTAGCTTTTAATTAACAATACTATTAATATTATACTGACCTGGTGTCTTTCTGTTGTAAGTTTGCTTGTTCTCCCCTTGCATGTTGTACAAAGATACTCCGTCATCCAAGAACATGACTTTTAAGTTAACTGGTTACTATAAAATAATAAATTACTTTATTGTCCCACAATGGAGAAATGTAAGCATAACAGTGGGAAACACCCAGAGTTACTCACAATTTATATTTATTAAAAAGTTTACCTAATCTAAAGTTAGTTCTAAATCCACAGACAATAAATTTATCAGAAAGGCCAGAATACAAGTAAAATTAAATATCAAAGTGTTCCACCTTGCCCTTAGGTATCTGTGTGTGTTTACATGGTTGTCTGTCTGAGTGCCTCTATGTTGGCCTGTGGCTTGCACTACACTTATAGAGCTCACAGCAGCTACAGTATCTACTGTAGCATTATTAAGCATAAGGATAAGCGTAAGAAGATGAATGCATGGAATGAAAGTTTTCGCTCTCTGTGATGTAATCATTGCGCATGCTCAGAGAAGTCAAAGTGAAATGCAATTTAACCATGTTTTTCTGTATTTTTGTTATTCCCTTGAAATCATGCAATATTACCACAATTACAAAAAAATACAACAAGAAAAATGCCACCCAAAATAAGATAAAAGAAGAAAAAAGCAAGAAAAACAAAAAAAAAGCCTTCCCGGAAGTTATTCTGTTTGTGCATGCGCAAAAGATCCGACAGTACAGACCGTGCTTCCAGTACAGATAGGGTAGTTACGTAGCTGATGTCACAGGAAGGAGCCACGAGAAGAGGCGGAAGGAAAAACAGTTGGAGTTTGATGTCAAATTTAAACATTACTTATGTGGATGCTGTTGTATAACGTAATGGCCGCACACAGAGATATGTTGATTATTATTGGTATGAAGTAACATCAGTAAGATGAGAATTGAAATATTTAGTCTTACCTGTTGTATGGAATATTCCATTGGAGGCCGTTTTGTTTTGTAGAACTTGAGTGTATATAACCAGAGAATTCGGAGGTTCAGGGGGAGAGAATAAGGTCAGTGTAGCTGAGTACACTTGATGTTAATTTTGGTTACTTAAAGTTCAGTTATGATCATTTGAGCCATGTTAACCTCTGAGTTCATTTTTGGTAACGTTTTATCCACCATTTTTGTAAATAAACCAGCTGTTACACTGGGCATCATTTGCTTACTGCCTTCTTCAGCCACTCTGGCAAGGCTATCCCACAGAGATCAAGATGTTCATAGAGTTGTCCTCCTCAAAGCAATCTGTGGAGGGCTGCGGGCAAAGAGAAAGAAAAGCTGCTGAGCAGTTTTGTAACTCTATGACATCACAGGGATTCATACTGTGACTCCTTTTTCTTGGAAGCTGCCTGGAAAATGCCCACATAATGCATATATTTATATTTAAAGTGTCTCCATATTGAGAGCAACCTTGCCTGGAAGCTGATTTATCTCTGTAGTTGTGCTTTCACAAACACACGAGAATCCATCCTGTACTGCTCCCGTCTCAACCGAATCAAAATGGGTTGGGCCAATCACGCTGAAGTATCATGGTTTAAGGTGGAAAATACAAGCTGTGACAAAAGAAAGTCATGGTGCCTGCTGCTTACAGTTAAGATAAAAAAAGAAGAAAAAAGATATTGGCCGCATCCAGTTGTGGTTCTCCCAGGTTCTTTGCCTGAATAATGTTGTGCTCTCAAATTGTAGACTTCAGTGACTTCTGTAGTAATAAAAAGACTCTTAAAAACAGAATCTATACTTCAGTGCATTTAATCTAAAAAGGCAGAGGTATGTTTGCAGCTTCAGTACTGGACTCTCATACACAAAATAGAGTCCCCACTCTCAGTTATGTCAGCTTATATAGCTGAGCAAAGAATTACTCCGGGATTGGTTGAGTCCCCCCTGTTGTCTTCTGAATCCTCGTCACCTTTAGACTGAGAGCTTGGCCCCAGGGATATCCACGTCCAGTGATAACAGGGTTCATGGGTGATTTGCTCATTTCCCTGGTAACTGCCTTTTGCAGCCATAGCAGACGGCTATCTCACAATCCGTAACATTAGGTCATATTCATTTGATTCCATGATTGGCTATAAAAAATAAAATAAAATAAAAACTTTTGAAGGTGGATGTCACTTCGCCAAATCAGCTCGGAGAGGAATGCTGCATGTCCCTCCTTTCCCCAAACAAATTTGATGGGAGCAGTCCCAGATTGATAATGTGCAGAACAGAGAGTGCTATACATTATCAGTCTGTTTTGCCAAGCTACATTGAGATCAAAGTGGAAGCAAAGTCACATACCTTGTCTGTGTGCACAAGAAGGCAAATGAAACTGACTCTGAGCTTTAACTTTAACTTTACAGTTTTGGAATAATTAGCAATATCTTTGGTCCATCACTTAAAATATAAATGAGATTAAATAGATTTCAATTTGTGGCTACAATTTGACAGAATGTGAAAAATATCTAGTGGTATAGCTTTGTAAGACACTGTGTATGGTTATTGAAGAAGCCATAGGAGAAAGCTGCATTTTGGGAACATGTCTGACAACTATCCATGAATGGTGGGAAGATCATTATTGCCTTTTAATTGAGTAAAACTAAAAATTGTCCCCTAACACTTGAGCAAATCTGTCTTTACCTTGGATATTACAGTGCCTCTGAAGAACGACCAAGGCTTGGGAAACAGGAGTTTGTGGCCTTTTACTACAGTTCCTTAGTACAGAAACACCTATTAAAGTGGAAGGCTCAAGTACTAGTTTGAACATTCATTCACATAATCATTCACACAATCTTCCATAGATATGATACAGATTTGTTTAGCTGCTTCTGAGTTTCAATGGGTCAAGTTTAAATTTCTTTTCAGCCTTTCCGTGTGGACTATGCATGCTCTCCTTGTGCATATATGGCTGTTGAATTGAAGAACACAAGCAATATAAACCACTCCAAAACTTTGAACCTTTCAGATTTTTTTATCTTTATTTCTGATTTTTCCATCACAAAGTCCAAAGACCTTCTTAAAAATCCCACTTAGAGATATGAAGGCTTATTTATTGAAAAATAATCTTGTGAGCTGCCCTGTGTGTTTGTCCATTCTTCTCAAAGATGATCACTCTGACTGATGCTGCCTCAGAATAAAGGTCCGGCCTGATAAATATCCATCACTGGAAGAGAGGGCGAACGAACAGAAAGAGAGAAAAACTGGGTGTCCATCATCCTCAGTCTGTGTGTTGAGTGGAAGTTGGATACTGACCTGAGGTTGCCATCTCCATGACAACTCTATCATGGAGTGAAAGTACGCTCCCAATATTACGGAGGTGAACTTCCAGAATAAAATATTTGATATATCTTCACTTTGCATTTAATGTAAAGGTTTATTGACTTGAGGCTATCCAACCATTTGTCTTTCAGTCTGACTGCTCTCACTACCCTCCTGCAGGAACTGCTGTATTTGTACAAACTATTCATTAAACAATCCAGCAACTTTTTAAGCTCAAGCTCTTTAAAGTCCTAAGTGTCCCCTCATTATAGGCAGTCTCTGCAAAGTGCCACCTGCCCTCGAAGGAAGTCTCTGCAGGGGCAAAGGCGTCTATATTTAGGAGAGTGTCCTGAGCAGCTGAAGAGTAAGGGCTCCCTCTGAAGACTGCACTCCCGACGCATCACAGAGAAGGCAGGGAGGATGTGGTTGATTTCGGAGTCTACCACCTCGCATTGCACCTCCAACCTGAGGGGTAAAACACAAGAGTGGAGGTCTGAATCCAGGGTGAAACAACATCTAAAATTGTCATCAATTGGAAGATCCACACAATTATCAGGCAATGGGTGTGAATATAAATATAAATATAAATATATATATATATATATAAATAAATATATATAAATAAATATAAATATATATAAATAAATATATATAAATATATATATATATATATATATATATATATATATATATATATATATATATATATATATATATATATATATATATATAGAACACAAATAATAAAGTTTTATGAATACTAAAAAACTTCAAGCATCAATGATAGTTAAAACTGTCTTTAGCTGTTGTTTTACTGTTGTTTTGCCTACCCCCGCAGAGCCTCCTTGTTGTTGATGAAGCCAAAGTGAGCGGGTTCGCAGATAAAACCAGCTGACTGGCAGGCCTCAACACAAGACTGGCCCTCCTGAGACACGAGCAGTCGGAGGGAGCTGAGAGGAGGCCAAGCTATGGGAGCTGTCACATTGGATGCCCAGCCAAGGGCCGTGGAGTTGGGCAAGGGGACAAACAGAGGTCCGATTATCCGGCTGCCACTAGCTGATCCCAGTCTGGAGAAATTGGCTGGAATGAAAGGAGACTCTGTCTCACAGAAGTCCTAGAAAAAATATAGAATCAAATTAGTTTGTGCAGTGGGTATGCTGTGAAACTGCATATTAGTAGAAGAGCTTATATAAGTGATATACTGTCTCTATAAGACCAGCTTATTACTCTGGTGAAACAGAAAATGCTTTTTCTCCTCAGTGATATTGGTCTTTTGTGTGGTATTTTGTGGTTTAGGAGATGCTACTCAAACATTACAGTTATGGTTATATCTGGGACCATAACAGCCTGTATGATGTGCTGCAAGCTGCTGCTGTTGTACTTAAAAAGAATTATGCATTATTACTTTACAGAATGAGGTGAGAATTAAAGAAGCAGGAGCAGATGTATACCTCGGAACACACTGTGCCCGGCACCATTTAACTTGTCAAACTTAAGCTAAAAGACAGAAGTGAATAAACAGATTTAAGTTTCTTTAAAGAATAAATAATGTTTCAAATGATGGTAAATGTAGCAGATCTCAGTGAGATATGAGAAAAAAACATGGATGGCAGAAAGCGCAACAAAGCTGTGAATCAACACTTAGGATGTTTGTTGCAGCCGATTTCCTGAATATAAAAAGCATCTGTTCTATCGGGTGTGACAAAGATTTATTTCATACACTTTGCAAAAATATTCATACATTTTAATCTTTTTTCCATTTTTGTGTTGTTGCAACTGTGAACATCATTGTATTTTGTGGGATTTTATCTGAAAAACAAACACAAAGCAGTGCATAAAGGTGAAGTGGTAGGGCATTTTTTACTCTAAAATCAGATATTTGTATTAAGAACCTATGATTCAACACTTTGAAGAACAATCTTTTGCTGTGATTACTGCTGTAACATTTCGGGGGGTGTGCCTTAACCAACTTGGAACAGCCTGAAATCTCTTTTTTGCAAAACAGCCCAAGCTCAGTGTGTTTGGATGGATAACATATCTGATAAGCAATGATCATGTTTTGCCACATATTGTTAATCCCAGGTCTGGACTTTGACTGGACCATTCTAATACATGTACATGCTTTGATCAAAACTATTCCCTTGTAGCTCCATTTGCATGTTTACAGTCACTGTCTTGCTGAAAGGTGAAGCTCTGCCTCAGTCCTCACTGATTTGCAGTCTCATTCATTATTTACCTCCATCCAGCTTCTCGTCGCCACAGGACTCCTGAGTTTGAAATATCCGGACATTTACAACTACCTAATCAACTTTCCCTCCCACTACACTGGAGAATCACTGAAGGCCTACAAATGTCTTGATATAAATGGACTCAGTTGGGATTTGGGGCTGAGATTCTGCTGTAGAGTTTACCACAGCAGGATTGTTTCAAGGGTTAGTATCCTACAATTATGCTAGCATAGGCTATGATTATATTAGACAGCAACTAGTAGCTCAAATAGCGAGCTTTACGGCGATTTTTGTTACAGGTGATCATTCACAAAGTTTTAATGACTCCTCCCTTAATGTGCCTTAAGATAATGCGATGATCTATACATTGAGAAGCGGTAGGATTGACTATTCTGTCAGGCACTGTACTGGATCATACATAGTGTAAACGTTGGATTAAGCCAATGCATTTTAGCAAATATTATATACAGAAAAAGTCATGATCAATAAAGTTTTGGTTGTTTACTATACAGGCCTTTCTGTTACTATGGAAATGTTTGCCTCCTAGTGTTAGAAAATAGCTCTGGCTACAGTATTGTTTCACTGCCGCGGAATTATTATTATTTTTTCTGCATTGGCACATCATTACCATGAAAACCGTGGACACAAAAATGTAATGCATTAGCTAGCAATACTGTTGTAAAAGATAAAATTAGGATAATATTAAATTATGTTCGACTGAAGTCACCTGATATGAACTGTTCACTTCACAAGCGGAATCCACTGAGTGACGGGATTCAGCACTTCGTTTTCTCCATCGCACTCAGAGCCCGTTTAATGGCAGACATCCATTTTTCCCTCCTAACAAGATCTTTTGGGATGCAATAAAATTCTCAGTCTTTTAACTTCCCCCGGTGGTTTGTGCATCCAGGGACACAACACGAGTCAACCATCATCACAAAACTGAAAAACTGTTTATTAGTCAGAGGTTGTGTACAAGTTTATCCTGCCAATATGGCGCCTGGTGGTCGCGTGACATCTCCCAGAGTTACATTCACCCAGTTCAAGTCATCTACAGCCTGGGTGTTCTGTTTGTGGCCGGAAATTGATTTCAGGCTGTTCCAAACATCACAGATGTTGTCTTACAGCTGTGCTTCCATTTTCTTCCATTAGTTGTTTTTTCATTCTCTGATCTTTTTCCTCAATTCTTTCTGCACAGTTCTCAATTCTTTTTTCCTTCCTGGCCTGAAAGTCGTCTTCTTTTCCTTTATAAAGCTTTTATCTCTGTGTTTATTTTTTTATGGCTTCTTGCTGGAGAAACACACAACTTTCACGAGGAGCACAATAGACTACACAGAGAAATTCATAAAAGTCTGTGATGCATTCTGGTATTCCATCGATGTCCTCCCCATGAGCATAGTAAAGTTCATCCCACACAGAGGAGTGGAAGCAATCTCTCAGGGCTTCTTGGGCCTCTTCAGACCATTTTCTCACTGTACATGTTACAACTGGTTTGCTATGTTCTAGGAGTTTATTCACAGTCTGGGGTTGATCCAGGTTATGATCTTATTCACCTAAGGGAGGCAGGGGTGATTAACTGTATGCCTCTTTACAATTTACATACAGTAAGTCTAGTGTTTTACTGTTTCTAGTGTTGCAGGTAACATACTGATTAAAGGTGGGGAGGGTGGAGGACAGGGTCGCATTGTTAAAGTTCCCTGAGATTAGAAAAATGGCTTTGAGGTGTTGTGTTTGTGGTTTGCTGGTAACAGTGTGGATGGGGGAACGTACGCTGTTATCGCCAGAACATTTGAATATTCCCGAGGGAGCTGATAGCATCTCAACCCAACAGCTAGCTACTCTATATCCATACTGCAAAGTGTCTCTTTAATTCTAGCATGACCAGAGCTGCACAATCCTTCCTTTACAAACACAGCAACACCCCCTCCTCTCTTCTCACCATTGTCTTTCATTCTGTCGGCCTTAGCAGATATAAACCATTCATGTTTAAGTTTGCGTCTAGAATTAGCTCAATTAGCCTGGTCTCTGTTAGCATAAATAAAGTCCTCTCTGTAAGTTTGCTGATGCTTGAATAGCACTATTCTCCATGTTGTGAGGGATCTTTCACATGGTGATGGATAGAGTGACATGTCTGCACCTTCTCCTCACGCTATCCCTGGTCTCCTTCTTCTTATTTCATGGTGTATTGCCAGCCATTCAGTTGCCTTAGCAGCAGCGTTATTACTAGTAGCTGATACCTGGTATAACCAGGTGCTTCTTCAGAATGAAAGTATTCCCATCGCTGGCCTTGGACTTTGTGTCACAAATATTTCAGCCTGCATAACCTTTAGCGCATCTTGAAAAGTCGAGCCATACTTTCGACCGCTTTCTTGTTATGCTTACTTTAGGGTGACCATATTTTCATTTGGGAAAACCAGGACACGTTGGAGCGGGGGGGGGGGGGGATCTCTGTTCCCATGCATAGAGATGTCTGTGGCATGCACTCACTTAACATAGGCCAACGTAATCCTACAATAACATGATGTTTACAGTTGGTTTACAGCAATAACTCCAATAACAAATGATAATTTTATTCAAAATGTATTTATTAAAAAATGCTTAACAATTCCTGTAATGAATGAATAGCACAATAAAGGCCTCCCATTTGTCTCGACCCGGTCTGAAAGCGGGGAAACTCTTTTATAAATCGTCGGTAAACATACATTTGCGCTTCGGCATGTTGTTGGCGTACTGACAGCCACGCTATCTATCTTCTGATTAAGAACAGGGCTGCCCCGCACTGACGCGGCTCAGGGATTACGTCACACGCAGCGCCGTGCGCAGTGCCCTAGTGCCTGTCAATTTAATGGTCCAATGAAGGTAATTTAAAAAACAGGACATTTCCTCACTTTCTAAAAAAAACCCGGGACGCCCGGGACAGGACGTGAAATACGGACATGTCCCGGGAAATACGGACGTTTGGTCACCCTAGCTTACTTTGTTTACTGAACCAGCGGCTACTGACCTCATTACGCTTATGTGTGTGGAATGCTATTTTCATGTTTGGCATGGAAAATCGCCCACCCTTCCACTCCCTTAGTGTCACAGTGATGTGCTTGGGTATCGGAACATGGTACCGTTTGATTTTACATGAATCGGTACCCTGTAATACCGACGGGGTTCGGTCAGCGCCTATAAAGTACCAATTTCGGCAGCCATCCCCAGTTATTTAACATACCCCTCTCAGACACAGTGGGACTCCATTCGATAATTAGGAAATCCTAATGGCAGCTGGTTGGTTTGGGTTTTATTTAAGGGTACCAGAGTAAAGTGCGCTGAATACAAATTGATGCTATCCTTTGATTAGTTTTAGTTTTATTTTTTCTAAAAAAGGAGACTGTGTATTATTTTCCCTTTAGTCCAGAGTTATACACTAATTTGTGTTGGTTTATCACATAAAATCCTAATAAAATACATGTAAGTCTATTATTGTAGCGTAAAAAGATGTGAAGAGCTTCAAGGATGGAATATTTTTGCAAGTTGGCATAAGTGAGAATTATATTTTAATATCTGCACTTTTTCAACCTCCGTTATATATGAAGCGAAAAAAAAAAAAAAGTAATCACAGCAAGAATATTGTTTTTCCTCATTTTTTAGCACCCATGCCGACTGTCAAGACAGAGCAAGAACTGTTGGGGGATCTCCACCATCTGTACATACTAAAGTAGCAAATATATATTTTTTTAGCACTATGATCATCCCTTTTCCTTTAACTCAGCTTCCTCATTAATGTCAGGGACCCTCGGCTTTAGAGCCAGAGGACTGCAGTGTGGCTCATTATAGGAGTTAGCTTGCAGATCTATTTGAGCCAACTAACATGGAACATAGACACACAGGAACGTGATATTATGGTTAAAATCAAGCAGAATATGCCATTTGAGATCATGAGAGAGAGGTACATGTAATTAAGATGGAAGGATTAGTGAGTAAAACTGATTTTCTTTCCTTTACTTCATATTCATAGATAGGTGCAGTGGACCTTACCTGATTCTGTATGTAGGCATGTACTCTCTCTAGCATCCCCTCACAAGTGTACTCATAAGGCAGGTAGGGCTCAACCTGGAAATCACAAACACATGAACCCAAGCAAAATGTTATTTTTTTGTGACGTTTTGCTAACATTAACACATAATTTTGTTTTGATTTTGATTCATTGTTCACACTAATTGCCCTGAAGCTGCCTTTCTTCTTGTTAATTTCAGGATATGAATGTTTCCATTGTCAGGTCCTGCAAAGCCTAATCACAGTGTGTCACTGCTTTGCAATTCATTAGGCTTTATTTGCATACCAATAGATCATCCCTTGCTGTGAAATACAAGTTTTATAACTAACACACACTTTTGATTAGACTAATTAATGATGAACTTCAAGGACTATATATCACTTGTGTTTCGTTGTATGTCTAACATAACCTGACAGACTGGCACAAAGCTGGATAGATGTAAAGTATCAAAACACTGCAAAGTGATGTTAATTAAGCTGGGTTTTAAATTAAATATATTTTTAGGTCTGCATTATGGATATAAATATAAAAAGTATTAAAACACGATTCAAAACAAGCAAAAGAGAAACCAAAAAGCCTGAGAGTGCATGACCAAAGGGAAAATGTACTGCTTATCTGTGTCAACACCAACATGATTGATGATAAACATCATCAATCTGGAATCTGTTTGATACATTACAATCTTGTGCAAAGCTCTCTTCAAGTGATCCCACCAATTTAGTTCAAGTTTCTGCTGTGCCATCCTAAAACATTAATTGTCTTCAGCATCAAAATTTGTTTTGTTCATTTATATGTCTACTTGGGCTCACTATGATGCTAAAAATACAGTTCCTCTTGATCTTAGCTTTCTAGAAGGCATCTTAAGTGTTGGCCTAAACTGTCAGGAAAAACTCTCAACTGCACAGAGAGTGCTCTTTCTTTGGGCATACAAAGCACATTGAAGAAGCATTTGTTAAGAAAGGCTTTTAATGCTCCCTAGCATATTCTTCTTCAACACAATTATTTTGGTTTCTGTGATCTTTTTGGGTGTTTTTATTATTTTATCATTATGCATTTTGGTCTCCTCAATTAAATGGTTTAAAGAGCTTCATAAATCAATACAACTAATTAAATACAATGATTGATAGCCCCTAAAAGCCACACAGTCATCTTATACTTTGAAAGTTACCCAAAAAAAATACCCCAGTAACAGCCAGATATACAAAAGACATCTAAAGTGAAGAAGAAAACTCTCAGCCATCCCCATAAGAAATTGTGCAAGACTAAAATTCTGCTCCACTGTTCCACTGCCAGGAGAAAAGCCCCACTGCATCTCTTAAATCTGAAGTTTGATGATAAGCCACAGCCTTCCTTCCAATCCCCTAAAGTAGGCTTTCCAGGGGAGGCTGAGAAGTGTGATCCCTCGATAGATGGAACACACTGTCTGAACCCCCACCGTAAAATTTGGTGAGTTCCAGAGGGTAGAGGTGAATATATAGAAGGCTCTGCCCCCCTCGGTTCAGAACTTGGTCCCATAGGGGTGGGGCAGAAGGTTGGCATCGTAGGAGCAGAGGGAGTGAGATGGAGTGTAGTGGTAGAGTAGGTCAGTGAGGTATGGATGGGCCAAATTATAAAGGGGTTTGAATGTGATGAAAAGGATAATGGTTGCGCTGAGTAACGGGTGCCAGTGGAGGTTCTGCAGGACAGGAGTGATGTGTTCACAGGTGTGAGTGAGGAGGTGGCAGCGGAATTTTGGATCCATACATTTATCTTTAGTCAAACTGATTACTGCAACGGTGTTTTTACAGATCTGCCTAAAAAGTGGATCAGACAGCTGCAGCTGATCCAGAACACTGCTGACTGCGTCCTCACTAAGACTAAAAAAGTAGTTTGAAAGTCCTTACACTTGCTCCTTGTATCTCAGATAATAGACTTTAAAATACTTCTGTTAGTTTATAAATCCCTGAATGGTTTAGCACCTAAATACGTCACAGACTTGTTATCAGTGTATCAACCCTCCAGACCATTAAGGTCTTCTGGCTCCAGCCTACTCTGCATACCTAGAACCAGAACCAAACAGGGAGAAGCAGCATTTAGTTCCTATGCTCCACTTATCTGGAACAAACTTCCAGAAAACTGTAAAAGTGCTGAAAGTCTGAGTTCCTTTAAATCAAGATTAGAAATACATTTGTTTAGGATTGCCTTTAACTGTTCTAGTTAAACTGAAAAATCATTAGTTTAAGTTTGTAGTCCAACTGTTTTTAAAATCATTAATATTTGCTAATGTTTTATTTTGTTATTTTTTTCTGCATTTCATTCATTTCTATGTTTTAATCATGCAAAGCACTTTGAGTTGTCCTTGTACTGAAATGTGCCATACACATAAATTTGCCTTGCCTTGGGTGTATTGTAATTTGTTGCGGTTTCGGGATGGTATACCATACAGAACGTTATTGCAGTAGTCAAATCAAGATGTGAAAAATGCATGGATTAGGGTTTCAGTGGCAGAGAAAGTGAATGATGGGCAAGGGCAATATTATGCTTTGAAAATTTGTTTGATGTGTCAATCGAAAGTGAGAGTGGAGTCAAAGACAATACCAAGATTGCAAAAGAATGGGGATGGAGTGAGAGTGGTAGAACTATCAGGCAGAACTATTGAGTGAATTTGATAATGTTTTTGAACTAATGAGTATTATGTCAGTTTTGTCAGTGTTTAATTTGAGACAATTGTTCTTCATCAAAATTTTGATACTGGTTAACCAGCAGGTGAGGGTGAAGTGGATATTGGGTGTTATGGATGTGGTGGAAATGTCATTGGCCTAGCAGTGGACGCTGTGGTGATGAAGGATGTGGTGAGGAAGAATGCAGAGGATGAAGAGGAGAGGGCCAAACATCGAACCCCAGTGTTCAGTGATGTGAATGGATTGTTTCTGATTAGTGAAGTAGGACTGGAACCAGGACAGAGTCGAGCCAGTGATGTTCAGGTTGGATGTGAGGTAGCACACCCACCATCGGGAGTGCAGCTGGAAGGAATTGCATAATCCCCTCTCAGAGCAAGGTAAGAAGCAATGCAGCCATTAATGCTTATCAATGCCACTATTAAGCTTAGCATCTATTAACTAGTGTAAAAGACACATGTTGTCTTTTACAGAAACAGTCGAGCTTGGTGGCTCCGACAGAGCAGAGGAGAGCAGGGAGCTCAGCTGACAGTCAGTCAGAGAGAAAAGAGGTGGACATAGCATATCTTTAGCCAGAAGAATCTGCCTCGGAGTGGAGCGACTGTGTGTGAGAAGGAGAAAGAGAGTCCTCTCTCTTAAGTAATTTATTATGAATTATGATCATTAGTAAAACCCACTGCTCTAAAAATGCTACAGTTTCTGACCATGAAAGAAGGGAATGCAGAAGTGATCTTGCAATGTAACTTAGTTTTCTTACACAATGCTGTAAACCATTTTGGTGAGAAATTTAAACATGAACTGAGTTTATATATCAGGTTGGACAATATGGTGGCAGAAGAGACAATCAAGGTGATGAGAGAGTGAGAGGGGGGGGGGGGGGGAGAAAAGACAGGGAGAGAACACACAGAAGGCACAGATGACCAAGTAAAAGACCTAAAAATATAAATAGTCCATGTAAAAATGTTTCGTTTTAGTCTGCTCTTGGCTAATTACTTATGGCTTTTTGAACACTTACTAGTTGTAAAACATTTCTGAGGTAGTTTCTGTGAGTGATAGAGAGAACCTGCAACAGAACGGCTGATGACAGGCATGTGGATGTGATAAGAAAAATGAAAGCACTTTGCAGCGGCTAACTCAGCCATCACTGGTCACTGATGTAATATAGTGTCTCACTGTGGGTTTAGACCTCAAAGGTACAAGACAGGTGTGTCTATAAAAATCCATTTTGATATAGTTTGTCCTCTACAGAACATGTCTTGGTCATTTTTTCCCTTAGTATTTTTCCAATTTGTTCTAAATCAGCATTTACTCAACCACCATACCTGGATGTGCATCCTATATTTGAAAGAGTCCAGAAGTGAGTATATGTTCAACACAAAAAGGTAATATGGACAGATTAATAACTGTTAAAGTTGTGAAGACAATCACTATCATTGTCCCTGTTTGCTTCAGCTGCAGTTTTCTTCATAGCTTAGGGGTCATCAGAGTCAAACTCTGGCTCAAACCTATAAGGCTAAATCCTCCACCATTCAAATGCAACTTCTGAATCTATGCTGGAATCTGTCAAAAGCCACTTGTCTGCCAGGAGGTTTACCAATGCCAGCTGATCAGATTGATACTTTTGCCTCTTGTGATGTCATCAACCCAAATTCAAACAAAGCAGAATTTACTCTTTATTTACTCGTGTGCGCATCTCTATTTAGCGTTTAACAGTGTAGTAAGATTTGCTGTCTGTAGAAAATAACACTCCAACATTGCCTTCTTGATAATATATCATAAACAATGTGGTCAACATTAATGGGAAGGTAATATGGATTTAAGTCACCAGGCTCTACAACACTGGCCATCTGTGAGACAGTAGGGGAATTAACCAACACTCCAGACAACAACAAAAATGCAGTTGACATGTTTGTGATAAAGATGACTTAATAAATTACAGACCTACTGGGTTTCCTTAGACAGGAAACTTTTTGACCAATCTTTATGATTTGATTGAATTTGACTTTGTAAAGTGCCTTGAGATGACGTGTATCATGAATTGCATCTATATAAATAAAATTCAATTGAATTCTTAGATATAAAGCATTTCATACAAGTAATCATACTTTTTAATTTGACAAATTAGAAAAATATATTCAACAAGGGGTTTGATAAAAAGACTTGAAATTATCTTTTTGAAAGACAGACAGCTATTTGTTCTGTTCGGTGACATCTTTTCATCACGTTTGTGGTCAACCACAGGGATCAGTATTGGGTCCCAATCTTTTTACATTATATATTAACGACATTTCTAAAGACTCATAAAGATTGAAATGTGTACTATATGCAAAGGGTGTTAGTATTTTATATACAGGAGACAATCTAAATATGCTGTTGGATGATGAAGTGAAAAAAGAACTATATTATGGCTTGAAAATAACAAATTATCCTTAAACTTAACCAAAATAAAATGTATGATATTCGGAAATTGTAAATAGAACAATAACATCAAGATGAAGATGAGTTTAGTTTATTAATGGAAGTTAAAAGAGTGCATTGAAATAATTTTCTTTCTTTATTGCTGACAAAGTTAACTGGACAGTTCCTATCCAATACATTCATAAAAAAAAACAAGTTTGCACTTGATCCCAAATCCCTCCACATTCTGTACTCTGCTTTAGTCTTTCCATATTTTTAAAGGGCTTTGGGGCAATTACTATAAGACTGCACTACACTAAAAAAGTACTCAATATGTACATAAAGATTATCTGGATCATACTAACTCAGTGTTCAGTACATCTAAACTGTTAAAATGTGTTGCTATAGTTACATTTCAGACATTATTAATCATGTAAAATACAATAAATAATGAATTTTCTTAAAATAAATTCCATTTCAGGCAAGAAGTTTATTTATGACAGGGAAGGTATGTCTTTAAAGCACAAAGGGTTCATGTGTATCTACATAAGAAAGAAAGAAAGAAAGAAAGAAAGAAAGAAAGAAAGAAAGAAAGAAAGAAAGAAAGAAAGAAAGAAAGAAAGAAAGAAAGAAAGAATTTATTGGAATATAAGAATTTGTCAGCCAGCCAGAGATTGCTTTGTCCTGCCTGACTAAGCATGAACCTCCCATAGTGTGTTAGCTTACGTGCGTGTCTTCACATTAATGGTTGTAATGTACATGTAAGGCTCTGTGTCAGTCAGGTGTGTGCGGGTGTGGGTGGGGGCAAGCACTGCAACATTATCTGGATGTGGGTGTGTTTGCTGAGGCATTGCGTCTCCACTGAAGGGTGAAGCGGTCCATCAGCTCTTTCTCAGAGGAGATGGAGGCAGTGCCATCAGCTAGTGCTGCAGAAACCAAGCCTGTCTGACAACACAGACAAGACGGAGGAGTGGGATCATTCACACAAGATCATGCAGCCTACATTGTAGATAGCATCCTTTGACTAATTTCCAAGCTGATTTTTACAGAATAGCTGATGTCTTCCTGTTGTGTCACTTCATGCAGGATGAACAGGGTTGGTTGGATAAGTACTGATACCATTGTGTGTTGCTGCAGAGAATGCAGATTATGTAATTATGTTTGGACATATGCAGAAACAACTTTAGCAGATCTAACCTCAAAAGGTTTGGCTTCATATGCATATGAGTTAATGTAGGAATTTACAAAACTGTAATAAATACCTTTGAACCAAGTAATCAACTGGTCACTGAAATGAACCCAATTTCAGCATGATCAGTGATTGGATAACCGGAAACTAAAAATCCAAATCTTTTCTGATCAGAGAACATGGCACAAATAAGCACTAACAGATCACACTGCCAATCACAATATTTAGTGTGAAGGCCATTTACTGCAGGAAGAAGAGTCCGTTTAGCTATTTTCATCAGTGCAGCGTTTAAAAATAAAGCCAGAGGAAAGACAAAGCTGCTGTCACACTGTTTATCTATCCATGTATACAAGAATGTTGAAAAACACCCGTTACACAACTTCACCATGTTTAGACCTATCCCACTTTCTGCATTTAGTGCACGTAAAATAGATGGCATCATGAGTTCATGAGCAGCGCAGTTCAAAGCTTGGGCAGAAGCAATGGAACATTGACACGAAGCGTACCCCTAAATAGGTCGAAAAGTGAAAGAAAAAAAAGTCTTTTTTTTTTGTCCTTTAGAAAATTTGTGGGCAGAGCTGAAAAGATGTGTGCTGGTAAGACAGCATCTGGAAAATCAATTGTCTGCAGGAGATAAGGTGGACACTGTGATGCCAACAGTGAAGCTTCTTGATACAATCAATACGTGGAGCAACTTCTCATACTTTAGAATAAATCTGTTGGACGTGCTGCCATGAATGAGTGACATGTTTTAAGCCAAACATGCTGTCAAAATTGCTGAAAGATCACAAAATTGACATTTTGGCAAGAAACAAAGGAAGAAATAACACATCAAGAATCAGCTGTCATTAGTCAAGGGTTGGACCACAAAATAATATTCCTCATGCCAGTTGCAGGGGATGCTGCTCCTTCCCTTACATGGGGACTGAAGGTAAGCCACTAAAATGTACATGTTTATATCATCACTTTATGTAAAAGTTGTGACATTAGCTAACAAATTATAAGGTAAAAAATTTACAAAATGTAAAAGTAATTATATGAATACCTGAAACATGTGAATATGTAGTATATTCTATTCTTTATCTGTCACCAGTTATCTTAGTAATCAAGTATTTGTATGAATTGGCTAAACATGGCTAAAACGGTGAACAAAACCTCTAATACATTGGCTTTATTTAATTTGCTAACAATTTCAGCCCTTTCTTGACTCTTTAATAAGCTTTTCTTTCAAATCAAAGTGGTTCCAGTGATTAACCAGGGCTGGAGCTTTAACTGGCTCTGGAAAATAACTGGTTTGGTTTTCCACTGTCAGAGCTTGGAGCCACATCATTAGGTCACCATAGAGGCGTCATCTATTAAGTGAATGGTACTGCTTTGTTTACTTTAATTTAACTAGAGTATCTCAGTAAATGCGGAGAGAAAGTTTAACCACACAAACAGAATTATTCATATCGATATTGCTGCAAACAAATGTCCAAATATCTCTGTCTTAATTCATCAACACTGCTTAGAACAACAAACTGTTTGTGAATGCTATACAATCCCAACCAACTAATCTCTGACACGTACAAGCAGCACAACAGTTAGGTAAGCATGCCACTTACAGAAGCACTTATTAACACTGTCTAATAATGCAAAAGACATTACTGATACAAATAGGATTTAAGGATTCAGCAGAAAGCATCAGGTGTAAGCATTGCTCCATGTGGTCCATTAACTTCTTTAAATTCTGACAGGGGATTATAAAAAATGAACAAGATAAAAGACAGTGACACAAACAGTTTGTATTACACTGATGCTCATTCTACATTTTAGTAAATTGGGCAGGTCAGAAGTTAAATAAATTTGAGGTTTTTAAACATGGTTCTCAAGATTTTGCTTGGTTGATGGTGTGCAAGAGCCCACCTCCAGCTCCTGGCCTGGCTCAAAGTTCGAAGTAAGAAGGAACCAGTTTACTGGTGCCACACAACACAAAGAACTGATGCAAAACAAGCAAAAGTATGAGTTTAGCACTCAAACAAGTTTGGTAGAAATCCCCTTAAATATAAACTGAACACATTGATGCTAAACAAGCTTAAATGAGAGGCAACCAAACTTTCGTTCAGTACTCTCTGACTCCCGGATAGGTGTTAAAACGTTTTCTAAAAGAACTGAACAAAAGTCCGGTTGCCTCCAATTTAAGCCTGTTTGCTGTGACCTGGATAACTGAGAATTTGCACTGGCATGTTGTGTTACAATTTGGGAAAGATATCCTCTTGGAAGTGTGAGAGTTTGAGAGTATTTCCAGAAAGCTTGCCGATTCCAGAAACCAGTCTGAGATGCAGACAGAAAAAACTGGTCCGTAACGGCAAGTCCTGAGTTGAACCAATAATTCTAAGGGCGCAAAACCAGCTTCTGAGTGAAAAAATAAGACAGGTTCATTTCACTCTCGATGTCCTCTCACAAAGGAGAGGAAAAACTCAACCACAGCTATCTGAGTGTCTACCAGAGCCCTTGTTGGAGGTGGTAAACCATTTCACGGAGAGGGCTCAACTTTTACAACACTCTAAGAGCAAAAAAAGGCAACAGCGAAAATTCCAGTCTCTCCTAGTGAAACGCGTGCCACTTCGGCTACTGCTGCAGTACAGAAAGGGGAACATGATGGTAATCCATGCAATATCACCCAAAACCAGTGGGTGAAATCTCTCAAACAGAGAACTCACACAGACAGAGATGAATGTTTTGTCCAAAGGTCTCAACTTCTGATAACAGAACTCATGACTGCCACTGAATCAGTCATAAGAAATAACAACATGGCAGAGGCGGAATAACTTAGGATAAAAGTCACAGCAACAGTCTCCAGTGCAAAAATGTCCACCTCGAACATCACGCCACAGGAAAGTATGGCCATTGCATCCCTCAGCAAAGACTGCAACATCACAATTTTACCAGCGGACAAAGGCAGATGCACAGTGGTACTTAACACAACTGATTATGCATCTGCTGATGTACAGTAACACATATGGCACCCTGAAAAGGAACCCAACCAATAACTACAAAAATAAAATACCTGACTCT
The DNA here is from genome assembly GCF_011125445.2 of Fundulus heteroclitus. Classification (NCBI taxonomy): domain Eukaryota; kingdom Metazoa; phylum Chordata; class Actinopteri; order Cyprinodontiformes; family Fundulidae; genus Fundulus; species Fundulus heteroclitus. The sequence continues at coordinate 6,321,184 of NC_046365.1, forward strand.
CTACAAAAATTGGAAAAACAGAAAGCGATCAATCGCTGTACCCAGGCGAGGTCATTCCATGCATATATGGACTTCCAAAAATACACAAAGAAGTGGTACCTCTCAGACCCATTGTCAGCAGCATTAACTCAGTCCCATAAAACATTGCAAAACATCTTGCAACTATTTTGGCTTCACTGGCTGGAAACACTCCACACAACATACAAAACTCTACAGACTTAAGTTCCAAAGTCTGACACCTGAGACTGTCACCAGGGAAACCATTGTTTCCTTTGATGTCAATTCTTTTTTCACTTGCATTCCAACGTCAGAAGACGTGAACACTGTCAGGACTCAGTTGGAATATGAGACAGAACCAATTTAACACTAAACCAGATTTGTGACTTGTTGGACCTCTGTCTCTCAACCACATATTTCAAGTACAGAGACAACTTTTACAGACAGAAATGTGGGTGTGCCATGGGCTCCCCAGTGTCACCCATAGTAACTAATCTGTACATAGAGGAGGTGGAGAGCAGGGCACGCTGTGCTTACAAGGGAACACCATCAGCTCACTGGTTTAGATATGTGGATGACACTTGGGTAAAAATCCAAACCAAAGACGTTGAGGCATTCACCAACCACATCAACCAAGTGAACAGCAGCTTTAGGTTTACCAGAGAGGGTGTCAAGAACAACATGTTGCCTTTTCTGGAATGTGTAGTACACATTGAGGAAAATGGGAGTCTCAAAACTGAAGTTTACCAGAAGCCCACACACACAGACCAATATCTGCATTTTGATTCAAATCACCCACTGAAACACAAACTCTCTGTTATCAGAACTCTGAGTTATTCACCAACAATATTCCCTCTGCCACAGAGGAGAAACAAAAAGCGCATCAGGAAATCACTGCAAGCTTGTGGTTATCTGAAATGGGCTGTTTGGTCAAATCAGTCAACAAAGGTGGCTGAAAAAAACAACAGCGTCAAACACAGAGGAGAAAACAGAGAGACACAAAATCATTGTCATTCTATATGTGTCAGGAGTTTCTGAGAAACTCAGGAGAATTTTCTCCAAACACAACATACCAGTAAATTTCAAACCTAATAACACTGTCAGACAAAAAAGGGTTCATCCCAAAGACGGAACACCCAAACCAAAGCTGAGCAGTGTTGTGTCTGCGATCCAATGCAGCGAGGACTGCTCAGACTTCTACATCAGAGAACAATAGCTACATAATTGTAATAGTAATATAGTAATATCATCTTTATTGTCATTAAAACATACATTACAAACATACATTACAATTAAATTTGTTCTCTGCTTTTAACCCATCCCCTTGGGGAGCAGTGGGCTGCCATGTGTGGCGCCCGGGGAGCAGTCTGGGGTTAAGGGTCTTGCTCAGGGACCCAGAGTGCAGGCGCTCGGGATCGAACCGGGTACTTGCATCCTTCTCTGAGTGCATGCGCACTGCTCTAACCACTAGGCCAACACTTACCCTACCTCAACGTCTTTGGTTATGCAGAAACATAAACACATGGCATAGCACAGGAGGGCCAGCAGCTCAGGGCAAGATTCAGCAATCAACCTGCACCTCAAGAACAAAGGACACTCTTTTTGACAACAATGATTCCAGATCTTGGACAGGGAGAAAAGATGGTTTGAAATTCAATTCAATTCAATTTTATTTCTTTAGCGCCAATTCATGAAACATGTCATCTCAAGGCACTTTACAAATTCAAATTCAATCATATTATACAGGGTGAAAGAAGCCATCTTGGTCAAAAGAGAAAAAAACGTCACTAAACAGAGGAGAGGTTTGAGCTTCCACCTCCCCAGTGTTTACAGCTCAGTCCTCCAACACATCCAAGGAGATTACATCAGTAATCTCTACATGATCCAGGTGACCAAGTTCTCCACTCACATCAAGCAATAGCTTGATGTGAGTGGAGAACTTGACGACCCAGGACAGTGGCTGGTGAGCCATTGATTTGCATCTGACCTAGAATTCACCAGAATTGACAAAGACTCCTGGATAGGAGTAGAAACGTTTTCAGAAAGAACTGAACCAAAGTCTGGTTGCCTCTGATTTAAACCTGTCTGCCGTTGCGATGACCCGGATAACTGAGAATTTGCACAGGCATGGACACATTGTAGTTTAATTTATTACTGCAGTATACAACAGTATGGACCTAGTATACGTAACCTGTTTATTCATTGTTACTTTAGGTCATACCAGTCTTCAGTTTTAATGAAAGCTGAAAGCTTTTGAGAGTCCCCAAACTCAATTTTCATCTGCCTCCGTTCATCTGCTCATTTCCTTCTATTTTTGCTCCCATCCTCTCTTCCTGTGTTTGTGCTTTCTAGAAAGATTTAATCTACCCGGCTGACTCCTTAATTAACCTTTCTGCTGCTCCTGGCAGTCGCTGGCATTCTCTTACTCTTTATCAGCTCTGCATTTCTCGCACTCTCCAACAGCCATCTGCCTCCTACACGCAGAAGAAAATAGGCTCTGGAGAACCCCAGGGTTGTACAGCTTGGCTGCTGTTGTATCAAAGTTTAGCAACCATTAAACAAAGTCAAAGCAGGCAGATCAGGTGTTGTGCTTTTTTTTTTCATGAAAAGATTTCGGCAACTCTAATCTCACTAAGAGTAAGAAGTTGTGCTTATCCATTATGAACTGAGCAGAAAGTTCTTTAAATGTTATTTAATATGAGGTTTGTCAGTCAGATGTTTCTATTAAATATCAGAGCAATATTAACTGATGTAAGTGAGTGTGGAGATGAAGGCAGTCGTGCTCACACCTATTTAATATATTTCTTACCCTCAAAGTTGGAAAGGGATTTATAAGTCGCCTTACACTTTTCTTTCTTGTCTGGGTTGAGTACCTTGGTCCTCATGATTTCCTTGATTGCAGAATCAAACTCAAGGGAGTTGTTGTAGTCTACTGTCATGACGTGCGGTCTGCCTATGTACTGCTCTGCATACGGGTGCTGGGAGAATACCTTTGGGAAATGCAGAGAGAGCATTCCATTAAACATTTTAATTTACTTATTTATTATTCCTTGATAATATGTTGGCAGTGATTATCAGGAAAACACAAAAAATTATTTTTGTAAATGTCCATGACAGAGTGACAACTACATTTTGTAATAAATAAATAAATAAATAAATAAAATATTCCAAGAATTTAGCAGGCTCTCACAGCAGAGTGACAAAATAAATTTTGGAGCAACTATTACAAGGTATCTGATGAAAACTAAACGTAATTTACATCATGGCCATAAAAATTCAGGTCCTGAAAGGAAGAGTCCAGCATAATGATGTTACCTCTCGAGATGTGGGTTTTCCTCTGAAAAACTCATGATTCAGTGAGCTGTGGGGTGGCTGAAACTTTGGCTGCAGGAAAATACACCCGTTGGCTATTGCTTCAAGAGGGGCGGGGCCTTCGTATGGAAACCCAAAACCAATAAAGAGCTGGAAAATAACATCAGAAACATTATTACGTGGCTATGCAGAACAACTTAAGATAGTCAGAATAATAGGTTGAGCACATTACAGAGGCTGTTTTTGATACGTTCTTCATGGTTCACCATCCGGTTTAGGGAGAACAAAGTGCGGAACAGAAATAGTTACAGTAGCCTGAAACAGTATTGCTACTCCTTGAAACTTTTTGACCTTTTCCAATGTTTAAACCACAAACCTTAAAGTGTTATATTGGGATTTGATGGGACTGGTCAACATAAAGTAGTGCATAACTGGAAATAGACAGAAAAATGCATTGAACTGTGTTTTTTATAAATAAATTAAAAAATAAAGATGTGCAGTGCATTTTTGTTCATCCACCTTTACTTTATTACTCCTTAACAATATTCAGTGCAACTAACTGGCATTAGACATCAAATAATTAGTATCCACCTGTGTGTAGTCTCTATTCTGTTTCTGAACTCAAAGGTTTGTTGGAGAACATTAGAGAACAAACAGCATCAAGAAGATCAAGAAACCCAGCACAAAGGTCTGGGAGAAAGTTGTGGAGAAGCATAAAGCAGAGCTAGGCTAAAGAAACAATAGGCCAAGCTTTGAACCTCTCACAATTAGTTAATTAGTCAAAGAGGTAACCAAAGGACTCAGTCACAATCCCTACTCAGACAGAGCCATAAAAAAGATATTGCTGAAAGAAAGTCAAAATCTAGCTAAAAGAAGGTGCTCTGTTCAGATGACACCAAAAATAAACTTTTTCACTTACTAAACAAGTGCTAAACAATATGTGCGGTTAGAAACAAGCCCTGCACATCACTCTGATCACACATTCATCACAATGAAACATAGTGGTGTCAGCTTTGTGGTGCATGGATGCTTTTTGTCAGCAAGGACAGAGATAGTTGTCAGACAAAATAGAAATAGATAAATGGAGCAAAACATAGGGAAGTCTAAGAGGAAACCAAATTATGGGCCACAAAAGGTTTCAGACAAGGACATAAGTTCACCTCCTGGCAGGATAATTGCATTCGCGTGCTACGGTTTAAATCTAAATACTGTATATTCATGTGTTAGAATGGTCCAAAATCCGGACGTGAATTCAAATGATAATTTGTGACAAGACTTGAAACTTGATGTTAAAAAATGCTCTGCATGCTATCTTGCTAATGTTCAGCTAAGTTTAAAGAATGGGAAAAAGGTCACTCTCTAGATATGAAAAGATGGTAGAGGCATACCACAAAATAAATGGTATTTGTATAATGCTTTATCATGGGTTTGACGACCCTAAAGCACTTAAAACTACATTCACGGTGATAAGCTACATTGTAGCCACAGCTGCACTAATGCAAACTAACAGAAGTGAGGCTGCCATACATTGGTGCCACCAGACCTTCTGGCCACCACCAGCAGGCAAAGCCGGTGAAGTGTCTTGCCACAACGACTCAGACAGCTTGAATGGGGTATTGAACCGGCAACCTGCCAGTTACAGGACAAGCTCCCTAATTCCTGCACCACTGTTCCCCCAACAGATAAAACTGTAACAGCAGCAAAAGTTCTTTTGATGAATGCAAATCATTTTCCAAGCACTTCTTAATTATATGCTACGTTGTACTGGTATGTCAGATAAAATCCCAATAAACTCCATTAAAGTCTGTGGTTTTAATGCAACAAAGTGTGAAAAGTTCAATGGTACAAATTATTTTGTGAGGCACTGTGATTGTCTACACAGGAAATGAGGCCTTTATTGATTATTTGCTTGTCCAGTCAGTGAGGAGAGGGGACAGTGTAAATGATGGCCAGTGTATACTGGGCTAATGGTGGTGGAGGTAGGGGAAGCAGAATTGGGGCTTCCTCAGGGTGCTTATGATCCAAGAACTGCATCTGTGCCTGAGGTTAGTGAATGATAAGAAAACTTGCAGATGAAAGGAAACAAGGGGTTAGAATTGGACAGATAACTAACTAATGGAAGTCACAGCCTTCCCAGTTGCTTGCCTTGGCCTTCCGGAGAAGCTGCTGCAGCTCATGTTGGGGCAGCAGTCCATGGTTTTTCACAAACGCCGGGACCTCTGGTGGTCTCTGGGTTTCATAGTACACCGTGCCGTGGACCTCCATGTACTTGTGAAGGATCTCCAGGAAGCTCTCTTTGCCCTGCTGGAAGAAGAGCAGGTATAGAAAGACTGGCAATATCAAGCATTAGAGATGAAGGCAGGAGGCTGTATGAAAAAAAAAAACACCTCCGAGGAGAGAATGATTAAAGAGTTTGAGAGCAAGTAAACTGTGCTGAGTCTGTTTCTTTTATCTTTGTGCGGGCTGTCTCAGTGTGTCAGCTTCTCTTGTCTGAATATGTCTGTTTCTCTCAACATCTAACACTATATTTACTCTCTGGATACATCTTAAAAAAGACATCGCTGTGATGTGGAAACAACTTGTGTTCACATTATCACATTTTCTGATCCAGCAAAATCCAACAGGGAGGGGGAAAAAACCCACATTTCTCCTCCTCTGAGTTGGAAATAACAAAAAGATGCAGAGCAGTCATCCTTTGGTAATCCACTGTAGAATAGACCAAAAGGATACTGCAGATGATTCTGGTGTGTAGCAAAATAACTGTTAAAAAACACTGGTGCATTTAAACATTAGCATGCTACACAACCCCAGTTTAAGAAATCTACAAAAATAGATCTAGGAGAATAGATAGAGGGTAATGACAATGGTGAGGTAAATCCTTGTATACTGTGAGATGCAGCCAAAGCCATCCTTAGGTCACCAGAGATGCTAGAATACAAATTTAAAGGTCCAAACTTTATTAACTTTACAGGATAAATTAAGAGATCTAGAGCAGGTAGTATGATAAAAACTAAAACTGATTAAACAGGAAACAAATAAAGTATAAAGCAAAGAAGTAGAGAATATTAGATTATGAAACAACATAATAATAAAGCAACTTGATTACTAGCCTGGTGACTTATAAAGCAACGAGCAGAAAATCCCATATACAGGATTAGAGACCAGTGACAATGCAAACTACAAACTGACAGACATACAAAAAGCCTTTTGAACATTTTACCTTTCCAACAGGGCCAAGTTGGTAGGCATACAGTTATAGGATTTTCAAACACATTAGACCTTCTTGTGCTAGACAGGAAAGCCAATGATAGACTGGTCTTACCAATAATGAAGTAAAAAATAGAAAAAGCCATTTGTAATCCAACGTCTAACAAGTGACCTGGTACCAACAGGATCCCCTTCTTATTAGCTGCTAGATTTAATTCTGCCTAAACAAAAGGAGCTATCCCCCATCATGATGTGAAGCCTTTTTATCAGCTAAAGATAATAATGACAGGCCAGATTGCAAAGCATACAGGCCCAGTAGTGTCCTACACAAATGGACTTTAAATTGTATGCTTCAAATTCGACATAAAGTATGGAAGCCAATACTATATGTCTTTCCTAACAGAAGAGAACCAAATTGCATTTTTGTAAAAAAGATATACTTATTAATGAACATATTTGCAGTTGATGATACTGTTATATGATATATTTAGGGTCTCTGTTCTTCACAGTAAGATTAAGAGTTAATAACAACTTATCCTCACCCATAAGGTTGTAGCATAGCTGCTACACAGAGCTGCCGAGCCAGTCCTAACCTTTTCAATTTATTTATAGAACCACTAGCCCAAGCAATAAGGCAGGAAACAAGACTGAAAGGAGTGTGTTTGGGAGGGATGGAATACAGTTTGTATGCTGATGATGTAATGGTCATGCTTGCAGATCCAAGCACCTTTATTTAAAGCTGTACCTTTACATATGCAAATTATGGAAATGTCCTTACCATGCCCTGCCATACCATATTTATTTCTATAGTACTTAAAATACAACATAGCGGCTGACTGAAGTGCTGTACAGACATAAAAAACAATGAACAAAAATAAAACAGTAAAACAAATCAAAAACACAACAAATATAAGGAAAATGTGCAATATTAAGACACAGATTTTAACTCAATCTGGGTTGAAAGCCAATGAGAAACAATGTGTTTTTAAAAAAAGTTTTAAAAATAGAAATAGATGGGGCCAGCCTGACCATCAGTGGCAGCTCATTCCACAATTTAGAAGCAAGAGCTGCAAAGGCTCTGTCTCCTTAGTATTTATACAAAGTTTTTGGAACTGCTAAAAGCATCTGGTCAGACGATCTAAGAGCACGTGATGGCATATACAGGTGCAACAGTTCAGATAAATAAGAAAGGCTAAGACCAAGAATTTCAAAATGGTTTCGAAACTTATAGGAAACCAATCAAGGGACGCCAAAATCGGAGTTATGTGCTCTTGTCTACCTGTACCAGTTAAAAATTGTTCAGCAGCATTTTGCACCAGCTGTGATCGTAAGAGGGAGGCCTGACTAACTCCGATCAAAAGAGAGTTGCAGTAATCCAGACATGAAGCAATGGATGACAATGGATTTTTCGTACAGGGCCAAAGGGGTAGAATCAAAGGTGGGGATTTTACCAGACCCACCAGATTTAAAAACCATAACCTCAGCCTTTTTTCATTAAAATGGAGGAAATTAAGTGCCAGCCATCCTTTGATGTTGTCGAGACAGTCCAATAGAGACTGAGTGGAACCATTACGTTTCACAGAGAAATACACTTGACAGTCATCCACCTTAAAATTAAACTGCACACCATGCTTTCTAAAACTATAACCAAATAGCAGAAGATAAAGTGAGAACAGGAGGGGACCAAGAATGGTACCTTGGGGTACCCCCAGGGTAAGGCAGCAGAAGCAAAGGTGCTGTGGTAGGTTTGGAATCCAGATTGAAAGACCTCCAAAAAAAATTTTCATCCAAACAGGCCTTCAACTGTTTCTACATTTTTTTAAATGAAAGGTAGCTTGGAGATTGGCCTAAAGTTTGACAAAGAAAATGGATCAAAGACAGATGATTTTCAACAAAGGTTGCACCACAGCATGTCTAGAATTGCTAGGTACCAGACTAGACATCACACTACTGTTAATAATGTTAAAGGAGGAATAAGCAATATTTCATCCCTAGATGGTGCTTGAGCACCGTCTGTAGATGTGTGACAAGATGCCCCTCTATTTAGCTCCGCTCTGGCTGCCACCCAGCCCCTCCTTTCCCTTTTCATGAGTTGCCTCCTATGGACATATTTGTAAAGGATAACAACACAGCAAAACAGAATCACCTTTCGGAGGAATATTTCAAGTAAAGTAACTCATAACTTTATAATGCTATCAGCAAGAGAACATTTTGATCTGCTGGGGTGTTATCTGCCATGTTGCTCCAACACTGCGCTGCTCTGATGGAGGTATTTAAGGGCAGGGAGGGGCTCAGCCCTCAGTGGCAGCTGTTCACATGCATGTACATGCAGAAGCATGTACATGCATGGTCCGACCTGGGCATATAAACAAGAGACTGGACAACAATGCAGAGAGCTGCGGTGGAGCATCATACCATAGTCAATCTGAAATATTACCTTTAGTTCTTCACATCATTAATTTTAGTTCTTTCTATCCAAAATATTGAAAATTTGCTTATTTAGGCCCAAGGACCTTGAGGTATTAAAGTATAAGCAGCCTTGGGGTATTAGTTCTGAAAACACACTGGACTCACCCAAAGGGATCCATGTCTCAGTCACAGAAAGAACGTCCAAACCCTGGGACGTATAAAAGGATAAAAGTTTTGTTCGTAACAGATCTTGCGTTCACCAGACCAATCCTGATGGGAACTGGGTTCGGCGAAATGGTAGAAGAAATATGTAAACTCGTTGCAAGATGTCACAGATTTCAGAGGTTGACACCTTGTCAGCGCAAGTGTGGAGCATTGAGCTGACATGAGCTGAGTTCTCCAAGCTGACAATAGGTACCAGCCAAGAATCCACAGGTTCCAAGGAGCGTTGAGAAGCATACAGTTGACGAACTGATCCAAACGGGGAGAAGACATCATCGAGTAGATAACTGCGTTGCAGACGACAAAAATAAAAGTGCTTCCTGTTTCTACTGGATCAGATTCCACATAATCTGAACTGTGGAAAAATACAGTTACCTTTTGTTGAGAAGTTTTGTGTTAACTTATTTATGGACTTTTTTTTTCTCTAATACATAAATTAAATGCATCATTATGTGAATGGTCTTATGTGTTCAGCAAAATACTGTTATTGACTGTGTTAAAGGGTCTACACCCTGTAGTGTATGGTCCTTGTGTGACTGGCTATATTAAACATCCTATTTGTCAGGAGCGATACCTGGCTGGCACCCGTAAAAAACAAATAAGTAAATATAGATATATACCTAATATCAATAGTTCAAAAATAAAAATGTAGGAATCCATGCAAAACCGTCACAAACTGATACCATGAATATTTCAGTATTTAACTTTGTGAGATAAACTTTAGAGCTAGTTCTGCAGGAGTGTGAACTCATTATATTACCTGTTAATGCATATTGTTAAAAGAGCAAATCAGTTTCCAGAATCTTATTGCGTCTACAAACAAATTATCCAGTCAGTAAACATGTTAGTTTAACTTTAACCCACTAAGTGGTTATAAAGTTCTGTACAGCGCTTGTTTCTAACCTTGTTTCTCTGTTGAGTGGTTACACTAGGGTGATTTTTGTGTGGTTGCAAAATGCAAGAAAACATTACTGGCCCTTATAGAGAGTCCAGGGAAATAACAGAAGAATTTAGTGTAGTTTTAATTGAGTTTTACTTTCACTGTACTTGCTTTTCATGCTACATTTCCCATCCACCTCCACATTTCAAACGAAATGATTTAATGCCTGATGAATTTCTTTTAAAATATAGACCTATTAAATGGCTAATTGAATAAAATGGTGTAAATCTTGGTGATAAGATCACCGTCTTTCCAGCGTCTTACAGAAAGCCTTGTGCATTGGAGTTAAAAGCCACGTATAGTCCAGTCTGTCCTGTCAGGGAGCATTTATTTTTGGCTCAGTGTTTAGAAGCGCATCTCATTTCCACTGGAAGCAGCTTTATAAATGATGAACTGTTGGCTCAAAAAGAAGGTGATGGATTTGTTGGCACCTGTGTAAAGATGTGAAAAAGAAAACTTAAAAGAAAGGCACCTTTTACTGTAGGAGTATAATATCTCACTCAAAAGTTAGAATAATTCAATCTTTAATTGGAGTACAATTCACTGAGGGAAGAAAAAAAAAAACATTTTTAAAGGAAATCACCCATGGCCTAATAACCAGTACACTGAACAACATCTGTAAAGATATTATTTGTATTTACACTTTACTTTTTCAAGTGGATCTGTTTCTAGGAATCTTTCTTTAAATATCTTTTTTTCTTGGTTTTTGTGGCACTAGTGGCTCATTTGGGAGAGGGGTAAAGACATGCGGCAAAGGACCTCAAGCCGGAATTGAATTCAGCCGCGTTGAGCACATGGGTCATGCTCACTACCCCTGTGCTATCGGAGCATGCCCCCTCTTTCTAGGAATTTTTTAACGGTAATTCAGGACTTGCTGTTTAGCTGGGGTAAACATATGGGGCACAGAAGCTAATTTCCTTTAGCCAATAGGATGAAGAAGAACATATATTTATGTTTATATCACACACAGAGAGGCATATCATGACTGTTAAGAGTACTGCAATAAAAAGTGCTCTCCTAGGGTCACCAAGTTCACATTTCAACCAATAGATCACCTGGCAATCAGTTGGCTGGTAGTCATGAAATAAAAACAAGTATTTTCATCCAACTGTCACAAACCCTTTCATGGCCATTCCAGTGCCTTGCCATACTTCTTAAATTATATCTATAATTACCTGAGGACTGAGTGGAGGAGGACAACTTTTGATAGAAATCAGACGTCTGGACAGTCTAGAGCAGGGATTCCCAAAGTTTGGTGCGAGCTGCCACCAGGGGGTGCGCGAGGTGAAAACTGTAATGGCGGTCTGACAGTGATTTTTCCCCACATAATAAAGAGATGTAAATAAACATTTCCTTTGTAAAAATTAAAATCTAAAACTTTAGATTTAATCAACAAATAAAATGTATTGTAATGATCCGTATTAGACTGTATTGCTAAATGCTGTTGCACACTTACTGTTCCTTTAAGTCAGGTTAATTTGGGTTTGTACCGGAAGAAATGTGTGGCTTCCGGGGAAAGGAGTGGTGGTTCGGGGGACTGGCGGATTACGCTGTGAAAGCTGTCCTGTTCTGTTCGTCCTAAAATAAAGTGTTAGCAGCAAAACCTCGGTCTGCTGCTTGGGTGTCATAACGGAATGTTACAGTATTCACACGAAAATTTATTTATTTAGAAAAAGTCTTCTTCGATGCTTCATTAAAAGATGAAACATGCACATTGTGCTGTATATGCACAATGCCCTAGCTTGTGGCGTCTGCTTCATTCATTCTGGCAAATATGCCCAAGGTCAAAGTTAGTGATGAAGGAGGAGAGGAAGAGAGAGAAAAGAATTGGAGAACTATCGATCGCACAGCGCCTACAAACAGCGCTGCTCATGGTGCTATGACTCTGAACCGCGACAAGCACTGATGCACATATCATGCCCACACCGCTGCAGCTTCCGCTGCTGCTGCTGGTAAAATTGGTGCTAGATGCGGTTTCCTGACTCTGCTCATGCACAGAGCTGTAATACTTTTCATTGTGATTCAGACAGGTGCAGTTCATTTTAAAGATGCGGTTTTAGCACGTATTCAGACAGGAACAGGGAAACCGGATTCAGGGCTACAGGGAGTTGAGGTGTGTTGCCGTGGGCGTGTTTACCTGCTGAAGGTAACCACTGTGAAAAAATCAGAAAATTTCTGTGCGCTCTATTATTGTTACGCACAGCTTACAATAACATGAGAACACACACAGGTAGATCAGAGTTTAGTTCGTGAATCCACCTGGAGGGTCTCTGCTGCAGAGACGTTTCAGGTTGTGGAGGTTTGACATATCTTTCTCAGGATTCTGTTGTGGATGTTGTGTGTAACTTTATTGCAATTTAATTCTAATTATGTTTACATAACCGTTGTTATGATGTGGGTGCACGGCTAAAAATGTTTGGGAACCCCTGGTCTAGAGAGTTCAGGGAAAAGGGAATGGTTAAACTTCCCTCCATCTCTGTATACTCCCAATGTCTGAAATATTACTGAGGAAGCACCCTGGACTCCAAGCTTTCCTGCTGGTAAAAGCTGGTTGGCACCTGTGCTATTGGTGATTGTTAAAAACGAGTAATTCTTAACATCAGAGTTTTACCTCATAAAAAACGCTGTCAAATGAAACATTAGATTTCTTTCTAACTGAGATTATGCTGTTATGCAATAAAAATTGATTGACTTTAAAGCATCTTACACATATTTACCAGGGGTGTCTCAATGTCTGTGATAGAACTCATAGTAGTTTTTGGACAAAGTTAATATTTTATTCTTTACTGCTCACAAACAAATTCATGACATTCTTTGGCTGAAAACCAGAAGGGAACCCTTTATAAGCCATTAAAATGCAGAGCCTACAACAACAACCGGCACCAATCAGTTAACAACCAAAACGTAACCATGTAAACGCAATGTAACCCCGACCATTATATTGATCTGCCAGCTGGCGTTAAGCAGCGTACTATATTCCTCTGTACACCTCTCTTCCCCTCCACAGGGAAGTAACTGGAGGCTGTAGCGATCAATAGTTTCCTCTGGGAGGATTTTCCCCGCCAATTAGGAGATTTGCTCAAGCGCTAAGTGCTGGAGACAACAGTAATGAACTTGCTAGTGTAAGGGTGCAGATTTCATAACTTAACCTTACATCTTTCGCTCTATGTGTGTGCATGCGAGTCCGTCGAAATATGAATTAGAAAAGGGACCCATACAGAGTCAATCTAGTGTTTGTTCCTCATGTTCTAAAATTATTCTTTGATAGGGAAAGTTAGGAAATGGTTTGTAGAATTCTGACCTGTGGATCTTTTATTTTACCAGGGCATGTTAGATGGATAGAAAAAATGAAGGCTTAATGCTTGACAGATCACCAGCTCGTCACAGAGCAACACAAAGATACAGAGAGGACAGACATTTCATCTGAAGGCAATTAAGAAAAGCCAATTAACCTGGCATGCATTTTTTAGAATGGTGTGAGCAGAAAATCTAGGCATGCATGGGGAGAAATGGCAAACTAAACAAATTTAACCCCAAGACTCTTGATCCAAGGCAAAAATGCATGCCCCACTTCCATCATGCAGTCTAGAAAAAAGTACATTTTGTAGTTTCTGAGAATGTGTATTAGAAAAGGTGATTTATCCTAACTCCAAACAATGATAATGACGACACATACTTCCTTTGAAAACTAGTTGTATTATCAGTCTCTGCTCTTTCTGTCAGTTAGACAATAGAAAGATCAGAACGATAAATAATACCAAGTCTTGCTGTGACTGAATAATCCAATTAATTTGACAGCAAAGCATTTTGAAGCCATTGTTGCTCAGCATTAACAATTCATAGACAATTATTTTCAGTAGCAGAAAAGAAGAAGTGCGGTGCAGAGAGGAGTAAACGATGTCTGACAGAGAGGATCAGCTGATGGAAATATTTATAGTCATGCAGTTTCACCAGCTAAAAACACTCTGCTTCACCCATTTTAATATAAATAATTAAAATATTCTTTTTAACAGTAACTTATCTGGGCTTGTAGTTGGAAATTAGAACAACTCTTTGCATTTTATTAGGACTTTAGGTGACAAACTGACACAAAGTGGAGCAAAATGGTGAAGTAGAACCAAAATCAAATATAGTTTCCAATGTTATTTACAAGAAATCTTGAAGGTGTTTGTGTTCAGTATAGTGAGTCTCCGGTCTTTTGCAGCCTGTCACAGATTTTGTTCCAAGCTTGTCCTGGATTTAGTTTAGTCTATCTCTTTATCAAGCCAGAGCTTCCCTGTCGCTACTCAGGAGCAACATCCCCACAGGATGATGCTGCCAACACCATGTTCATAGGAAAAGTTGCTTTTCAGGATAAACAAAGAAAGCTCACACCCGGTAGGAGTTCAGTGCCGGCTCATTTAACACCCCATGATGTGGCACAAAGGTAAAGTGGCAGACTGAGATCAAAATGTTTCTTTGCTGAGCACCTGCTGGCTTTGTTCGAGGTGTGCATGTTTGTGTTTGTATTGGGGTTGCTACTAACAGTTATTTTTTTCCTCAATCAATCATTAAAAAAATTAAAATAATAATAATAAAAATATTATATATATATATATATATATATATATATATATATATATATATATATATATATATATATATAGCAACATGTTTTTATTTCTTTGCTTCCCCCAATTATCTAAATTATCACATCTAGTTAAAATCCAATACTAGAGATTGTATCCTTCATGTCAGCAGTAATTTAGTGTTTGTATTTTTTATGAAATTGTCTTGTTAAATTTGGATCCATTGAGATATGCACATAAGCTACACAACTCAAATGTGATTAAAATGGGATAAAGAAAAAAAATCAGTTTCTGCATAAAAAGCACACATTAACACATGGATGGTGCTAATCAGTTAGAACTGATATAAAACTTAACCCCTACGCTAAACTGGGAAAACGTTGCACACACACAACCTGTCAAACCTCACAGAAACAGTGAACATCTTAAAAAAACACATTCCTTATGGTCTCTGTTTTGTCCTTTTCCTGGCTCATCTTTTGCTCTGAGTTGATCTCTGCTGCTCTCCTGCACTCTGCTGTTGCAGCTTGTAATGAAATTTCTAGTGTCCAGACTTTCTTGTATTATCTCTCAACTTTAAGTACTTCCATACTTTGGATTACCTTTGAAAGTCTAGAAGAACTGTTCAAAGCCAGCTCTTTAGGGAATGATTAGATGCCACTTCTGCCAAAGCCAGCAAATGACAGGAGCTGGATGCAGAGTGAATTAACATTAGATAGACAAGCATGAACTTAAGTGAAGAGACTATCTGCACACTAAGCACTTTAGGAGAAACCTGACATCATTGTTGCCATAGTTAGGAACAACATTCTTAAAACACTGTGTGCAGATTAAAGTATTGACGTTTGATGTTGTGGACAAATAGAGCCCTAGTTTAAATCTGAAGCAATGTTAATTTTCTTTCACACAGCATGTTGGTCAAAAGGTTAAAGTGGGGCAAAAATGTATTTAGTCAGCCACGAATTGTGTAAGTTCTCTTACTTAGAAAGATGAGAGAGGTCTGTAATTGTCATAGGGACACTTCAACTATCAGAGACAAAATGAGAAAGAAAATCCAGGAAATCACATTGTAGGATTTTTAAATATTTTATTTGTAAATTCTGGTGGAAAATAAGTATTTGATTAATAACACTAGTTCAACTCAATACCTTGTTGGCAATGACAGAAGTCAAACGTTTCCTGTAAGTCTTCACCAAGTTTACACATACACAGTAGCTGGTATATCGGCCCAATCCTCTATGCAGATGATGCAGTGCAGTGATGTTTTGGTCGCTGGGCAACACGAGCTTTTAAATCCCTTCACACCATTTCTATGGGGTTGAGGTCAGAAGACTGGCTAGGCTACTCCAGGACCCTGAAATGCTTTTTGTGGAGCCACTCCTCCATTGCCTGAGCGGTGTGTTTGGGATCATTGTCATGCTGGGAGACCCAGCCACGTTCCCTCTTCAATGTTCTCACTGATGGAAGGAGGCTTTGGCCTAAAATCTCACGATACATGGCCTCTTTCATTCTTCCCTTAACACGGATCAGACGTCCTGTCCCCTTTGCAGAAAAAACAGCCCCAAAGCATGATGTTTCCACCCCCATGATTCATAGTAGGTATGGTGCTCTTGGGATGCAACTCATTATTATTCTTCCTCAAAAAACGACAAGTTGAGTTTCTGCCAAAAAGTTAAATTTTGGTTTCATCTGACCACATGGACTACCAATCCTCTTCTGGATCATCCATGTGCTCTCTGGCAAATTTCTGACGGGCCTGGACATGTACTGGCTTAGGCAGGGAGACACGCCGTGCTCTTCAGGTCCTTCTCAGCGTAGGGTGTTACTGATAGTCTTTGTTGCTTTGGTCCCAGCTCTCTGCAGGTCATTCATCAGGTCCCTCTGTGTAGTTTTGGGATTTTTCCACACCATTTTCATGATCATTTTGACCGCATGGGATGAGATCTTGCATGGGACCCCAGATCAAGAGAGGTTATCAATGATCTTGTCTTCCTTTTTCTTACAAAGGCTCCAAACAGTTGATTTATTCATACTAGCCTGCTTGCCTAATGTAAATTCACTCTTCCCAGCCTGGTGCAGGTCTACAATTTTCTTCCTGGTGTCCCTTCGACATCTCTTTGATTTTGGCCATGGTTGCGTTTGCAGTCTGACTGTGTGAGGCTGTGGACAGGTGTCTTTTATACAGATAAAGAGTTCATACAGGTGCCATTAATACAGGTAACGAGTGGAGGACAGAAGAGCTTCTAACCGAAGTTACAGGTCTGTGAGTGCCAGACATCCTGCTTGTTTGTGGGTGGCAAAGTATTAATTTCCCATCATAATTTACAAATAAATTCTTTAAAAATCCTACAATGTGATTTCCTGTTTTTTTCCCGTTTTGTCTCTCATAGTTGACGTGTACAAATGATGACAATTACAGACTTACTCAAGCAGGAGAACTTGCACAACCAGAGGCTGACTAAATACATTTTTGCCCCACTCTGTATTCCTTACCTGGCTTCGTTATCGCTGTTAAACAACAAAAGCTTTCTTCTTGCAACTCCTCCATGAAGGCTAGATTTGTGGAGAGCAAAACTAATAGTGGTCCTATCAATGGTTCCTTGAACCAGAGCTGTGGATCTTTACAGCTTCTCTAGAGTTACTATTAGCATCTTGTCTGTTTCTCTGAATAATGCTCTCCATTCCCAGCCTATTAGTCTAAACAGACAGCCACATATTGGTAAAGTGCTAATTTACTAAAAATGTGACTTCTGTAATCAACTGATTGTCCGAATAGAGGAGGCTTAATAGAAATGCATGTCACATTTTTTAGATTTGTAAAACAAAAAATTGAACGCAATGTATTATTTGTCATTTAATAATTATAGGCAACATAGTGTTGATAGATTATATAAAATAGCAATAAATCCCAATAAAATAAATTGGTTATAATCATAAATTGACAGAATGACAAAAGTTCAACACATGGTTTGGGAATATGGGGTAAAATAAAACCACAGACTTACCTGAAGCTACTCGGTTTCCAGTCAGGTTTAGTTGTCCACAGCCGAATATAGAAAGAAACAGAAGAAAATAAATTAAGAAAGAATTGCAGCTAAAAAAAACAGTCAAACTATGAATGAAGCTAATAATAACTAAACACATTTTTCTTTAACACACTGAATGTTACAAATGAAAGAATTGAACGTTCGCAGCACCTCATGATCCCTTTTATTAGCAGCTATGTTGGATTCTCAGAGGGCGTACAGACAAAACAACATCTTTATAATTATTTTAAGAATGGAGGCCCAACTGTGCTCTGGCTACTTAATGTGGATGAATAAGCAGACAGCTTCTGAGAGGAAAATTGCCTGTAAATTAAAGATGCACACTTGTGCATATAAAAGCACCATGAAGCTGAGCAGTAATGACACAAACAGTGGGATATACAAAGTGCTTTCAAGGTTTTCTTGCCATAACACCACAGGATGCAAGTTGTAGCACTGTGTAGTAGTACTAAAGTAGTATTAAATGTAACAATCTTACATTTCAATAAACAATATCTTCTCATTCATTATGTAGTGCCATTAGGGGGGGGGGCATCCAGTATTATATTGCATATATTAAAAAAACAAACTATTTAAAGTCAAACTATTTTGGTGAGCCTCAGAAGATGGCTGGGCAAGGCAAGGCAAATTTATTTGTATAGCACATTTCAGTATAAAGACAATACAAAGTGTTTTACATGATTACAATATAGGAAAATAAAAAGAATAAAAGAAAGTTTAAATAAAATGTAGAAATAAAATAAAACATAAGAGAATAGAAAATAAAAACAAATATTTAAAACATTTGGACCACAAAGTTTATCTAATGATATTTCAGTAAAGCAGTTTAACTAGAACAGTCGAAGGCAATCCTAAACAGATGTGTTTTTAATCTTGATTTAAAGGAACTTAGGCTTTCCGCACTTTTACAGTTTTCTGGAAGTTTGTTCCAGATAAGTGGAGCATAGGAACTAAATGCTGGTTCTCCCTGTTTGGTTCTTGTTCTAGGTATGCAGAGTAGGCTGGAGCCAGAAGACCTTAATGGTCTGGAGGGTTGATACACTGATAACAAGTCTGTGATGTATTTAGGTACTAAGTCATTCAGGGATTTATAGACTAACAGAAGGATTTTAAAGTCTATTCTCTAAGATACAAGGAGCCAGTGTAAGGACTTTAGAACTGGGGTGATGTTCTCTGCTTTCTTAGTCTTAGTGAGGACGCGGGCAGCAGCGTTCTGGATCAGCTGCTGCTGTCTGATCCACTTTTTAGGCAGGCCTGTGAAAACACCGTTCCAGTAATCAATTCGACTAAAAATAAACACATGGATTAGTTTTTCCAGATCCTGCTGAAATATTAGTCCTTTAATCCTGGAAATGTTCTTCAGGTGACAGAAAGCCGACCTTGTAATTGTGTTTAGATGCTTTTGGAGGTTCAGGTCTGAGTCCATCACTACACCCAGGTTTCGGGCCTGATCAGTGGTTCCTAACTGAAGCAACTGAAGCTGTGTGCTAACTTTTGATCTCTCCTCTAATAGTCTGAAGATTATTACTTCAGGTTTGTTTTTATTCAATGAAAGAATAGTTTTGGCACACCCATGCATTGATTTCTTCTAAGCATTTCCTCAGTGCTTGAATGGGTTCATGGTCACTTGGTAACATAGTGATGTAGAGCTGTGTGTCGTCTGCATAGTTATGGAAGCTGATGTTTTTTTTATGATCTGAGCTATAAGGACCATGTAGATATTGAATAGGAGGGGACCCAGGATGGACCCTTGGGGAACCCCACTCTGATGTAAAGTGTACAGGCTAGATAGACTGTAACCAGACAAATATACAAATACTGTGTTTGACAGCTTGAACCAATATCTCTGTGGAAAGACCAAAAATAAAAATAAAAGCAATAAGTAAAAACGCTTAGAAATTCAACACTGATTTATTCTGATGACCTTACTTACCAAAACATCCTAAAATACCGTGAAATAAGTATATATTTCTGGTTCAATATTAGGTCAAAAGCTCAGACAAAACACCCCAATAAGATTGTGTTTATTATGTAAGAAACTTTTCTGAAATCACCAGTGTGACTATCAAGCTGAAAATACAAATCTTTCAGCATTCAGTGCAACTCAGACTTGGAGAACTTTAACCCTTTTGGCCCTTCACAGTTGCTTATTAGACATGCCAGTGAAGCTATTTCTCCATCTCATAGATATGTGTTAGTATGAGCTCCCTAATGGGGAGTAACATCCTTTAGCTGTCATTTTGTGTAATACATGTCCCAGTTTGCAATAGTGGCACAAATATTTGAGACAAATTTAAAAAATACGGTCCCAATGCAGAAAAATGGGTGTTATAGAGAGACTAACTCTGCCTCCTAAAATCAACTGTTGTGCCCAGATATGTAAAGCAAAGGCCTCTGATGCAGTTCTTTGTTCTGTTGTATTATTTTTCTTGTTCTGTTGTTATATTGTCTTGACTGATAAACAGCACCATGATTATTCCTTACCGATTTATTCTGTTCTTAGTGTGTTTGTCACGTTTCAATGCTTCAAAATGGAGATTTTATTTGTTAAGGAAAACAACTATACAAACCAAAACAGTTTTTTAAATTAATTGTCCCTTCTGGTAACTAATAATATTGGATTAACTGTAATTAACTGTCTGCCAACATAAATTATGCTAACAAAGTATAATAAAGATCTAAAAAAACTACAGATCAGTTCCAACCTATAGAAATTCAAAAACTGATGGGAAACAAAGATGCTGGTATCTATTATCCTGGAAACAGATCCAAACCAATTTCTATGGTCTTGGAACTGAAGCAGACCACAATGAGAGCGATTACATGGGGAACCTTACCGAGAGAGGCAAGTCTACCAGAATTACTCCAAGTACCCAAAGACAACTGGTTCACATAGTAAAAAAAACAACAACAATTCTGCAAAAAAATATGTCCAAAATTTCTCAGCAGTGATCTAAAAGACTCAGTTATTTTAACTTTCAGGTTGTTGTTTTTGTTGTAGTGGATTAAACTAATTTTAAAATTGCATTCTGTCTTTAGTTAGTTTGTCTTGTTTTCGGATTTTAAAAATTAATGTTTAAAAACTCTGAAGGGTGTTAAAACAAAAGATAAACCTATATGCAAATAGCATTTCCGAGCATTGTATGTCCAATGTTTAACCAATACAATGGTGTTTTGTGATGCCCGTCTTGGCCAGCAAGCTCGCTCATAAACATATTTCCAACCTCGAGTCCTTTCCAAATTAAAGAATCATTCTATTAAAAATAGTGCTCAATTTGTTTTAGTGTTGCCTTCAGCTGTAGAGAAACAGAGCATCTCTGAGTCATTTTTGTTAATGAAATATTTACTCCTTCGAATGGAATCACTTCATGCTATAACCTTTGCTTTAATTGCATTTCTTTACTCTTTCTTGGATAAAAACTTTATGATTCACATCAATAAAAAAAAAACAGCAACTACACTATTAGGTTCAATTGCTTGTTGGCATAAATGGCGAATCAATAAAACACATGACAACAACTCAATGCATTTAAGCTTTTAGGTGTGCAGAAGAGGACTTGCCAAAGTAAACTAGTATCACAATGGGGAAGAAGGGGAATTTAAGTGACTTTGAATGTGATAAGGTTGTTGGTGCCAGATTGGCTGGATGGGAACACTTTAGAAAGTGCTGATCAATTGTGGTTTTCATGTACAACCGGGTTTATAGTAGATGACATGAAAAATATAATATCCAGTAAGGAAAGTCGAACAGGTAAAAAATGCCTTGTTGATGTCAGAGGTCAGAGGAGAAAGAAAAGACGGGTTTGAGATGATAGAAAGGGAACGGTATGTAAAATACGACTTATTTAGAAGTAAACATAACCATTTTTAAAACAAATGGACAATAAGAGCTTGGAAAAATGTTGTCTGGTAATATATAATGCTTAGTACAGGTGTTGGTGCTCCACCCCTAACATTAGTACATCTTTATTTAGGACCTTTTTCAACAGTCGTGTTTTCAAAAACCTTTTTAGGGAAAAACAAAAATCACTGCTGTCCTTCTTAATCACTTAAACAGGTTATGTCTCTGATTCCAGCAGTGGAAATGCTAAGTTTTGCATTGTCAAGAATGTGAAACAGTACACAGTTTTAAAAAAAAAAGTTGAGTAGGTCCTCTGGACGGGTTATTTTTTATTGAAACATTTCGTCTTTTCTCCGAGAAACCTCTTCAATCTGGGGAGTTTCAGGTAAACCCAGCCTTATAAGCAATATTTTTTGTATAACAAGTTTAACGGTGACCATTGAAACTGGAGGACCATCAGCCAAACAACCGATCGTTAGTGCTTTGATAGCCAGTTATGGTTCCCAGGGGGCTTAGTCATGCTTGCATTAAGATTAAGTTTATCTGAAACTCTTTAGACTGAAGAAGTCTCTCAGAGAAGAGACGTTTCAACAAAGAAGAACCCGTCCAGTGGAACTACTCATCTTGTAATTTAATTTTTTTCTACCTGGATTATTGAGATGCATCAGGATGGTGAACAGTTTTATTTTTGGAACTCATAATCAAATTGATCTATTTATGGATGTATGCCAATTAATGGTACCATCGGCATTTAGCCCATCCCATGTAACTCTAGGCACAAGGTCCATCTTCTAAACATTTTGATCAAAATATATCAGATGATACTTGGTAATCACAATCAAAGAGTAAAAAGGCCTTGTGTAAGTAAAATAAAGCAAACCCATATTCTGTATCACTTCTTTAAGTTGTGTAGTGTACCTTCCACATGCTGGCTTCTTTCCCATACACCACAGCCATGTTGTTGACTTTGTTCTGCATGATGCTTCTCTTCTCAGTCTCGTTCAGCTCCTCCGAAACGAAGCCCATGAAGGAGTTGTCTGGTGTGTGGGCTGAATGTGTGTGAGTGTATGTGTGAAGTTAGTAAAAGTAGAAGAGTGGTGAGGAGAGTGAAAAGAATGCAGAAAGACGGAAGGAGAGAAGTGAGGAACAGATATTTATTCAAACTGAGAGAAAGGGAAGAATGTAAAGAAGAATTACTTCATCCTTTACTTGGTTCAGTGACTGTAAGCATTACAAATTGTGGGCCGGTTGCTGTAGGCTATGGCAAAGTTTAATACAGGGATTTCTATAATAAAATGTATGTAAGTACATTTATGTGGGTTTCTCAGGAAGTTCCAACTATCAGACATGATAAAAACCAACAGCACATATAATCCTTTGCTACTGACTTCTTTTTCTAAACCAACTGCTTATTATACCCCTCTTTGCCGAGTGCATTCTCAAGTATTGAAGAACTGTAATAAATGCAGCCCCGCCACGCTCTCATAAGTATGAAGGTTGAGTCACTCATTATAGCTTTGGCCAGTGTGGAATGTGGGTGTCTACAATATGCTGTGCATTGTCGATATAATGATCCTGCAGCTCTGTGCCAACGATACAGGGCTACTGAGGGCTGAATGTGAAAGCATGAGACAGCTAAGCAGTCAATGTCTCAGCCAGGAAGTGAGGACAGACAGCTCTGAGGGAGGATCAGACCTATTGTGCATTTATTATAAGGGAAAGAAAAGGAGAAGAAAACAGGCACAGGGGATGCTGTGCTGAAAATAGAAATAGGAAGCACATTCTTCAAATGAATGTGAACAATCAGCAAAACCTGTCAAAAGAAGTGAAAAGACTAGTTTGAAGTCATGTCAGTATTGGTAGAAAGACATGTTGATGACTGTGCGTGTGAACACCTATAGGTGTTGTAATGCCAGACGAGAACATTAAGGATGTGATGCATTTGTTTGTATTTTGTGTAGTAATCAGCTGTTAGAAAACCTACAGATTTGACAACAAGTACAATGGAAAAAGCGAGTAAGACGACATGATCTTACGGAACATGGTCATGTACTGCCGGGCGTTCAGGTTCCAGTAGCCCCAGTTGGTCCGGTAACCGTGCAGGGTTGCGTACTCTTCATGGTTGTAAGCTGGCTCTGTCCCGAATGTGTCAATAACTCTGATATGGCATCTGTGAAAAATAAAGCCCAATACAGTCACACATGTGGAGTTTCAGGACCAAGCATTAATGTGTTTTATTGAGATTTTCTATGAGACTGCCACACAAAATAGTGCATAGTAGTTAAGTCGATGGAACAAGATAATTAGTATAAAAAACATTTTAATATAAAATCTGAAAAGTGTGAGCATTTGTATTCTGTCCCTAAATCAATATAAGTCATAAATATAAGAATATACTAAAAAAGGTTAAGCTTTTTTGTCACTCATTTCAGAAAGTGAAACTCATGCTATATGGATTCATTACACAGAGGGTGGCCGTCTTTATTTCTTGGCTTCTGGCTTCCAGGCTTCTGAAAAGGATCTCAGTTTCTATGCACTCAGTGCTTGGTTGTCCTTTTACATGAATTATTGGATCAGTGTAGTGTGGCATATAGGCAATTATAAAATAACATAAATTATTTGGTGGTTTGCTGGCGTTTTAGGAAGAAAACCTTTTATCCAAGGGAAAACAATTTCTAGAACAAAACCTAATAAATAAGTGAGACAAAAGTAGAGATTTTTCAGAGAAAATCAAACAAAGCATATTAGCAAAAGTACATTATATAAAAAAACACACTAAAGACCATGGTTTGAATGGAGCTGCCTTTTTTACAAATTCTTACAAAAGTCTGAAAAATGAATAACATTCAGTGTTTTAAAGAGTCAAATAATATTCACGCTTGAGTGTCATGTTATTAGTTGCACAGATTAAGGAATTCAACAGAAAATCCCTCAGATTTTGTTTTAAGGGCCAGAGGAAGCCCCAAATGAATTATTAATAACAAGTGTTAGTTTCCCTTGTTTCTACCCTGTTTTTCATCCTCTGCCCTGTCACATTTCACCCGTTCTGCAATGGGTTTCTGTTAAGATAAGGCATCCCCAAAGGATAGAAAATAGTGGGGGGAAGAAGGGATCAGCAGAAGAGTAGCTGAGCTGAATATCTATTTGGAGATCAAAGTAAAGGGCTAATCTGGGTTAAATGGCTGCTCAGCAAGGCTCAGCGGTTCTCTGGGGTGAGAGAATCATGGCAGGGTGGCATGTTGTCACGTGATGGAATGTGTAGCAGGAGCATAGGTAAATTGCTATCACACTTTACTTGATGTAATACGAAAGTTAGAAGCAAACAAACACTCTTCACACTTTTTCATTATTGTTGTACAAAGCATGGATGCACTCAACATTGTTATCTAAATTAAATCACAGCCCATTCCTTTGATGAGTCAACTCCATCAAATCTGTGCCACGTTAGAGACCATATTTCCTACTTGGGATTGAGGAGGCCAGTCATAGTTTAAAGGGGAAACATAATGGCTTTCACTTCTTCCCTTTCACATTTAAATCATTTAGTTGTGGTGTACATAAAGTGGAACTGCACAGCTTTGGTCTGGATTCCTTGTTGTTGTTGCCCCACAGCCTCTCTTTTACCCCTGCTCTGAGGTGCGTCTGAGAGCATCTCGTTTTGGTGCGGCCTCTTTCAATGCAATATAACCGGAAGTGCATGACCTTGTTTTGCAGCTCCAGAGCAAATACTGTAAAGTAATTGTTCAAAAACCATAATAGAGAATAGAGAAAAATTAAGATTGTGAAAAATATTACCCAAACAGAATATAAATATATATATATATATATATATATATATATATATATATATATATATATATATATATATATATATATATATATATATATGCAGTTACTGGACAGACTAAATAAAAAATGTTTGCACTCCTTGCGGGTCCAAGTACACAACAAAGTGCTAAAGAGCTGCTAACAAATGAGACAGATATTTTTAAATAGCCTTTATGTAACAACTGACGGAAGACAGGTGGTTTAATATCTGTTGTTATTCACTCTGATGTTTAATTAGGTTTTGAGGGACATTATGGACATTATGCATATTTCAACATTAAATACATTAAAACGACCTTTGCTTGGATAAATGTTTGCATTAAAATGACACCATCCCATTTATAAAAAGCACGTATCTGTAATCATGCAGGCTGACTGAAAACCATCTGTCACTTCCCTGTACAAATACAGCGATGATGTAGGACACTAGATTTCCCCTGTATGGCAAGCAAGTAAAAGCAGCAAAAGAAAGATAACAAGAAGACTTTCCTACTTTGCAGATTCCTTTCCTGATGTCCATATCACTTTCTAATTTCTTTGTTTAGATGTTATCTCCACTCTCTTCTACATTTCTATTTCAAATTGTTACTGAAGATCTTTTACAAATCATCAATGAATGGTTAAATGTTTTATTAATTGGACATCAATTAAGTAAAGTATTTTGTGCATGGATGTGGGACTTTTTATAAGCTCAGTTGGTACTCAGCTTTTAAAAATTAAATTTAACTGTTTAACAGTCGTTACTGTACTCATTTATTAATTTAGTCAATAATTTCTTCATATTTAATTTTTTTTATCAATAAATAAGTATGTTCTCAACAATTTCCTGAATTCTCCAAACTTTTTACTGTACACAATTATTAATTTACTTGGTTAATAATTTCTTTATCTCCTTCTTAAAGAAATTCTTGTTTTTGGGGAACTAATGCATTTTTCAGGAAATGTTTGCTGATAGGACACAATGGTGAGTTCTCAACAGGTGATCCTGACATAATACGAATTATAACTCTGATGATTTAGAAATGAACATTACTATTCCAACTGACTGGTTTTATATTCCACATACATGTGGTATCATTTGGTAGTAGTTAGCTCTCATAATGATGTGTTAGCTATTACCGTTATTTGTAAAACCTTTATAAAATCATGCAACAGCGGCAGCAGAAACCTTGAGTATTTCTGTTGCATGTTTTAAATGTGTGCCATATAGTACAAAACACAAAACAATGACAGATGACAGATGGCTTTCTGGTGTTTAAACAACAATAGTTGCAATACCTATTCCATGCCAGTGTGTGACAACAATATTGAAATTAGTGACATAAAATTTTAATACAACTAAATAAAGGCTAATGTCTAATTCATTGCACCCAGTCTGCTCTGCACTCTGCTTGACTACAGCGCCAGTGTTAGGCAAAACTTGTCTTCTGTACCTGCCCACTATGGTAAACTAGGACTCTCTGCAGTCACTCCTACCAAACGGTGGAGCCAGACACAACCCAGATAAACGGAATAATGGTTCAGAAGGAGAAAAATAACAATGACATTTGTTTTAAAGAAATACATCAGGGCTCCAAATCTCACCCTTTTATTCTTCTCTGATAAATCACTTTTGTTCTACTTCAGTCCCAAAGTGTAAAGTATAAATGCACACAGCTGCAGACAGCTAATGTTACATATTCACTCCACCCACGACGCTATCTCTTTAAGTTCCTTGCAAAAGTTGGGAACCCTTTCTTAAATTTAAAGTTTAATGGAAACAAATGCAGGAGAAAAAAATCTCTTTGATGGGAAATCAAAAACAAAACATGAGATGACTCCGCTGTTTTTTTTTTTTTTTTTTTGCACATGCAGAGCTTTATGAAAAACTTGTCACATAGTTTAAATAGAGCTTTTAATGATGTACTGATATCTAGTGGACATGTACATTCCAAATTTGTTCAATTAATTTGACAGAATAAAAACTTTGTTTTGTATTTTTTTCTATAAGAAATCAGCTTGCATATGTACAGGAGGTGCAGATGCAATAGGAAATCTCAGTTTTTGCAAACATCCAGGCTGGTGTGGACAGGACCTAATTGTGTGTTGTTAACTCTTATTACCTATTGACAGTAACCACATATTTTTTCATGATTAAAGGCAATGTTATCTCTGGCTATGATACCACACATGATGAAATCTGCAGTGTCAAAAAATGCCTTTTTAGATTATATCTGTAGTATTTAATGCACAGTTCAGTACATTATTTAACAACGTGTGCTGAATTGGAAGTTGTTTTCTGGTTAAAGCAGAAAATGAAAAGTGGGTTCACCATATTTATGCCAAATAGGAGAGAAATCAGTAAACCTTTTTACAGGGAGTTTAGAACCTACAGTTTTATTGTTAGTCTTCTTTTCTGCGCAGAAACATTTCCTCATCTATCATTTATCTACTACTACTAGTGCAAGCAGTTTTGCTTTTCTTTAGTCTGGGAGGATGCTTTGTTCGTGTTTGGATGCAGGCTCGCCCCCAGACATCTCTTCCGACGCACCACTATCAGATCAGTAAATTCAGCAAACGGGGGTGGTGGTGAGGTGGAGGTGGTGGGGGGGATCAATACCCTGGTCCAATTATCAGATGAGTGGGTGTGATTTAAAACAGAGCCCTATCTGCTCTCAGCATCTCTGACAGCAGCACACTTGCACCAATACAACCCTCGCCTCCACACACACAGTCACACGAAGTTCAGCAAATAGTACACACTGAGCAGGACAGCAGCTTTCTCATTATTTACATGTTACTCGGGCCTAATAAATTAGAGTAGCTATAGGTGCAAACATAAAACAAAGGTAATTAAAGAGAACTGAGAGGAAAGGGGTTGTAAAGCTCAGACCATGTGATTATTTATTCGCTGTAGTGTGCAAGACTCAACCAGAACCTAGAGGGAGAGAGAGGGAGGGGGGGGGGGTGAATAGGTATGTCATTGACCCAACCTGATCCTTAGGGTCCTTGTGGCCTAGATAAATGTTGGCAGTAGAAAGAGGCAAACAGAAATCATAGGGGAAGAAAAAAAAAATATTTTCTCCATTTAATAAAGTCTATTTCAAGAGAAATAGAATGAAACTACTTTCATCTATTTATCAGAAATCTTTAAGAGAATGTATTAGTTTGAGGTCAAGATATTAATTTAATTTCTTGGGTAATGACACCCTATATACTTTTTGATTTTTTTTTAAGTAAGAAGGGAAGTTATTCATGAGTTGACCTGTTGTTTTGTTGGAGTCAAATAAGAAAGACAGTTCTTTGGGCTGGCTGACAAATTCCTTCCCCTAAACTGCTTGTGTTGCACCATTTTGGGTACTTGATTGAAAAAGAAATGGTGACAGAGTGAGAGATAAGTTACAGACAATGTATTAACACTATTAGAATACAGCTACACTCTAACCATAGCGTCCCAAGCGCCAAAATTAGCATCTGCTGTGAAGTTTCCTACTAGGACTAACATAAACGGCTATTTCACATGCTCTTAATGCGAGAAGGGATTGGGCAGACTGAACATCTTGACAAAGCTAGGTCAGTAACTGCAGGATGACATTTCGGATCATCTATAGGTTTGTTGTAGAATCTACAACAAACCTATCTTGTTGTAGAATCAACAAGATTGTTGTACAATCTTCTCTGCCATCATCTGCAAGGAAAGTAGCATCAGAGCCAGTGACTGAAATGAAGAACACAATTGATTACCCTAATCATCCTCTTTATGATGCTGCAAGTTACAATTTAATTTCTCTTCAGCAATTTAAGTGTCTTTGAGTTGAACTGAACAGGATTAGTCTTACCTGCTCTAGGCAGTTTAAAATAAATTGCTCAAATGGATACAACTTAGCGGAATAGTTCTACATTTAACACCTATTTCACTTATGTATTATTCACTCTGTTTGAGAAAACATAAATGGGCATTTTTGGTGGTTCAGAATTAAACAAGCACAAAAACAAATACTATCTACTAATCAACCCTGGACTGGATAACTCAACACTGATTAGGCATTCTTTTTAAACAAAATGTGTAATTTCTCAAAACAAGACAAAGAATTTGATCCTTGTTTTTTGAACAAAAAAAATTTATTATAACTTAATTTAATTTATTTGTTAAACCCAAAATTGTGTATTGTTTCCATTTGTAAAATTAATTTATTCTTACAACCCTAGTAATTACTAAAGTATGTCCACATAAACTAAAGGGTGAAGTTTGCTGTTTCATTGCTAAAAACATCAAGATTATCATTGTATTACAACCTGGCAGGGTGTTAGTATGGCTATATAGTTATACAGAGTTTTTTCTTTAAGTATCTTCTGGATAGACTGATGCTAATCAGACCATGCAATTGCATTGCATTTGTGTTTGTAGCGTTAATTGCAAAAATATTTCTACCATCCTGGACAGATTGAAAATTATTTTCATTTTGACAGGAAATGAGACAGGCATCTTTCTATGGACAGTGAAACAACGTAAATGCAGCAGCAATATTCTGTCTTTATTAATGGTTGAGAGGATGATTTTTCCGAAAATGCCCATGTCACTTTTTTGAATAACTGCATAAGTGCAAGATCACCTTTTCACAAGCCCAGCTGCTCCGATATGTTGAGGTACAAAGGAAAAATAACGCTTGGAGGTCAGCTGCTTTGCCCCAATACAGAGGAACAGTGCCGTTCAACATCACCATTGTTTTAAACGATTCTGAGTGGCTGACAAAGGTTTTATCTTTGCGGTACACTGCCCCCTATGCGTTTCACGTGTTTTAAACAACGCTCAGTGGTGTATTTGTGAGGGTTAGTGTGGATGAAAACTTTTCTTAAAATGATCCTGTGTCTGCGACATTATAATTAAACACAGTTTGGGGGAGATATTGATTTTTTTAAACACCTGGCTGCGTGTGTACAAGACCTGATATTTAGCTCGCTCCACAGATTATCTTAGATTCCCACCAGGACTCAGGCTGTGGCACTCTATTAATCACAGTAAGAGCAAGCATTTAGGTAAAATTAAAGACCACCTCGAACCTTTCGGTTCAACTGTATAATAAGAATGTAATTCCTATGGGACTTTTTTATTTTGGGTGCAGTATAAACTAAAGTTAACATCAGGATGTCTCTTACAATAAAAGTAACCCAAAGCAATGGAGATGGGAGGTCACCTAAGAAAGAAGAAATAAAAACACAGCTGCCTCGATGTTCTCACTGTGTGCTCCAAGCATACTTTCAGATTGGGTCTTCAGCACCAAAGTTTTTAGGTGCCTGAAAAAGAGATTACTACGGATTACTTGTCCGTGATTACTAAACAAGCCTGAGCCAGGGAAAAGGACAGAATTAGACAACAGTCTACAGTGAAAAAAACAGTGCTGCATTGGCAGAGTAATACAAAGAAACAAGGATCTGAATTTCTATTGTAATAATTGGATAGATAGATAGCATACATAGAGGTGAGAACAAAGTGAGCACAAGTCTTCAGCTGGACAGTTTGCAGCCTACTGGCTCTTCTACTCAGACACAATAAGACGTTTAGAAACCTTGTTGGACTTATGTTTGGAGGTTGATTTGTACCAAATACAACATATAAAGGTGACTTGTTGTGTGTTGCATCTGTAATGGGATAACGGGAACCTCTGTCACCCTATTGCTAATCTGCTTTGTGTTTAAATGAAATATGAAGATGCACTCTTGACTGAATAATACAGTATATTATTACTGCGGCCCTGGCAAATATAACTTGATTAGCTAAACCAAGCTGCTTTTGTTGGACAGGTCAAAAAATTACGATTCCTTGAAGAGGATCCAACTGACTGGGGCCTCCCTACTTTCTGATATTTTCAGCTGGTAAATATTGGACCACTTCTGGATACTAATATACATTGTCTATAGAGAAGTGAATTTATGGATGGAAAAACATGATTTATGTAAGGAAAGGAAAGAGAGATAGCGTGATGGCATGTCAAGAACGCTGTCGCAGGTTGTACATTTTACACCAGTGATTTTTAAAGTCTGGACTCCAATCCCAATGCAAGTTGAATGTAAAGTCAGTCTGAATCAGCACATCAGTTATGTTTAGGGTATGCTCTGCTGACGCTCAACCAACAACATTGTAAGAGAGAGTGTTGCAAAGAAAAGCGCCTGCTTCAATAAGTTTTGCATAAGAACAACTAACTGGAACTGCAAATAAAAGATGTTGTGCATCCAATTAACCAATCCATATTAGAACAGAGAGAAAACAAGTTGCTATGAGGGCAGCAACTCAGCAAGTAAAGATCCTAGATGGATCTTTACAGAAGCATGTTTGTATCTGTGCAAAATAGTGAAAAAAAAACCAGTTAAAATCTATGGGAGTTTTAGGTGGAGTGTAAGAACATTTGAAAGCTTTCTGAGACTCATTTTACCCAGTTTGGAAGCAGTAAAAGCTAATCCACAAACTCCAAGAGGGAAAAATACTGGTTGTCAAAAAAAAACTAAACAAACAACAAAAATAAAAACAGCTAAACACCCTGGAACTGACTATTATTATGACGTCCATGTAATAATGAAATCATTACCCCCAGATTCCACATCCTCCGTGCTTGCTCCGTTACATTCAGGTATGTGTACGTCCGACCAACGAAGCATTGTTATGTTAATTAATGAGAATGGTTCCACATTGTCCGTGATTACTACAAACGTCTCTGTTGACAGACCCGCTCTCTGTTGTTCATCGTTGAATTATGGAACAACTCCAATTTCCTGTTCTGTTCCAGTTTTTTTTTATTATTCACAACAAAATTTGCTGTTTTTTTTTTATTTTGGTGCAAACAACTCTTTTGCACCAAATAAGGAAGCATATTTATGATTTCAGCATTTAATTAGAAATGTGGTCATCCTTTCCAAATAGATTTGCATTTTGCTTATAATAACGATGATCACTTGCTCTCCTCGAGCTTCAAGGAACTTTGGAGTAGAGCTAGACGAAGTAACTGTGGATTTTCACAGACTCACGGAGGCTGTCTTGGATGGAACGGACACGTATAGGAGCGGAGGATGTGGAATTACTGACACTTCAAACACCTGAAATGTTGGTTTTAGAAAGGACTGATTCTATATTTCCATTTAAAAACATGTTACTATTTTAATACTTTTAGTGAACTGACAGGCACAGTTTTAAACATTACAAAAACATTTAATTAATACTTAAAATGGGCCATTTTACAACACTTGTCAACTATTGTTCTTGATCCCTTTGGAGTATATGCAAAAGCTTGGTGTTTTTGCAAACACTTACACAGGTTTTAGCTGGCTGTCAAATTTCTTGTGCTGTTAACTTATTTTTAGTTATTGATGTTGGAACACACACAAATTATGCATTTCTTTGTTCCCTTTATTTCTTTGTCATGCAGCTGCAGACTGATAAAAGGAGGTAGTGACTGAAAATATAAAGGATCCAAATGAAACAAGTCTTTTCTATGACAGGGTCAAATTTAAAGTTAATAGCATACATGAAATGAGTATTCTGGACCTTTGTTTATGTGGTTATGTCTAGGCGTTCGCCAAGAATGATCCAAATGCATCCAAACTGTGCCAAAATGGAGAATGTCTGGACATGCCAACTTCAAAAGGCTATAGCTCTTGCTTACTTCTACATAGGGGCATTAGTGAGAGCTTTAATGAAAGGTCAATTCCAGAGTAATGCTGTTTTTTTTTTGTTTTTTTTTCCCCGGTATGGGTGTGGTCCGCTCCCTCTCAGGAATGCTGTTCTATGGACAGATTCACTGTCAGCATGACTGAAATACAGTAGGGGAAGAATAAATATCTGACGCAGAAAAACTGCTTTTAAACACGCTGCTCGGTGCAGCAAACTAATTTGATTTACACATGCTGCTGCAGTGGTTCTGGAGAAACCGTAGATCAATGCAGTTGGTCAAAAGAGGTGTCAATAAAAAGGAGGAGGGCCTAGACAACCATTTTGAAACCAGTCGTTAAAAAAGAAGCCAACTATGAGACATAGAAATCAGGAGTATGTTCCGTGGGGACACTGGTGTCTACTTGAAAGTAAAGGTGTCCACTTTCCACTAAATAAAATTATGAAAACAAACCTATTTTTAGGAAAGGCTCTGAAATAATGATAGTAATATTTCCTTCATCTATAAATAAAAGATGTGATATTACCATGAGCTATTTGGAAAATAAAAGTAATCCTCAGTGGAAGATTGACAAGCTAGTCACAAGCAAACTGTTTTAAACTGGTTCGGCTGTTTATACCAACTCTATCTGAAAATGTTAATAACAGTGTCTATTAACAGTCTAAAATTTAACAAGAGACCCTTGTTAAGTCTGATGCTGTTTTCTCAACATGAAGAATGTCCATGTTACTATACTTTGCTACGGTGTTTTAGGCTTGTTGACTATATCAATCCGGCAGATCAGCTGTGACTTTTCAGCCCCCTCTTATTCTGCCAAGAATAGATATTAGATTTTGCGTGATTGAAGATGGTATGTTCCTGTGATGTGCAGTTTCTAACCTTGCCTGCAAGATGAATTCTCACAGTATTTGTGCGTTCACAAACACACTTGTTCTCCGGCTTCCACTATTTGTGTCCGAACCAAAAAAGGTTGGGGCCAATCACGTTGCGGTATTGAGGTTTAAGGCGGGACCTACTGGTTCTACGAAAGCTGCTGCTATCACATCTGTTTTGTAAGAATCCACTATTTCATCTTTGAAAGAAGAACAGCAAGAAATGCCTTGAATAGCTTACCTTCTTGCAGCTTCACATTAAGGTGCTGCTTACATTTTAATTTGATACCGTGATTGGCTAAAACCAACCTTTGGTAGGCGGGCATAAGGTGTCACTTCACCCAATCAGCTTGGAGAGGTCAGCTCCTTTCCCCCAAACGGATTCAAAAGGACCATTCCCAGATTGATAATGTGCAGAACGGAGAGTGCTACACATTATTAATCTGGCTGGCCAGTTCAGCAGTTTTCACAGTTATTGGAAAATTATCCTGCCAGATTCACAATCAGCTGATTCAGATTCATTAGCAAGATCTAATTAGAACCTGTTTTTCGTGGCAGACGCGGCTTTGCGTTCCAAAATGTTTTATGAAATAAATAAACAAACCAGCTTGCTGCAGGCAGTTAATGTCCAGAATAAAGCAGGAGACTGGCAGGGCCGACGGCAGGCAGCTCACAGGAGGCAAAAGGATGGTAGAAGGATGGTAGACAGGTCCAATGGGCAGGGCGATGATTATGGTCAAAACACAGTCCAGGTCATGTACAGTAATCAGAGAGCTGAATGAGGTGTTCGAGCAAGGGCAGAGCAAAACTGGAAAATCCAGAGACGAGAAACTATGTCGGGATACAGGCAATGCAAACAACGAACGCTGGACAGCTACTCACTCAAAGGCTTTCAGTGATCTGGCAGACACTGGATGTGGAAGGCAGGTAAATATTGACGGGAACACAGGTGGGAAACATGCAGGTAATTAGGAGTGACAGGTGTAGCTGCTCTCTCTAATTAGCAGAGCAGAGAGTGGCAAACAGTGAACCAGCCCAAATAACAAATGATCGTGTCAGGGACCAGGAAAAACCGATGCATAACATTTCTCCACATAGGAACACGGTTGTTGCTCGGCTAAAAGTAAAGCGCTAAACTTAACAATGGTCTGTTAGAAAATCGCAGGCAGTGAATATCTGCTGCCATTGCATTCATATCCTGTCAGAGGAACATTTTAAGTTGGACTGGTTTTGAAAAGCTAAAGTCAGATAAAGATATCAGTGTCTCTCTGACCAAGTGTTATTTCTTTACATCAAACAAGGGAAATATTGCCGATAACTACACCTAACCTCCAACTACCCATCTGCCAACTGCACCTGCCAACTACCCAATTAAGCTTAAAAAGGCCTTAAAACACCCTGAAATACAACACGAGAAGTTTGACTAGACAGCCAGTATAACAGCATCTGCTGACCCTAAAGACAGATTCAAGACCGAACTGTTACACCTGAGCAACAGAAAGGTGAACACAGCAAGAAATTAGGCACTGAACGGTCTGAAATATGTTATTTTTGTTGTTGTTGTTGTTGTTTTGTATTTTTGGGACAGAAAGACAAATCATGAGAACAAGAGAAAGGCAGCAAAATGGGTTACATGCTGGGCAAAATTCCTCCGCAGACCACCAGTATGCATTACTCTTGCTCATAATTGGATTTTAAAAATACATGGAGTGGCCCTTTAAGCACGGTACCTAAAATCTCTTTGTCTCTGTTATCTTGGTTGCTTCTTTTTTTTAAATATCTTTGTCATATTTTTGTATTTAAGCTGGCCTTCTATTCCCATACAATATGCTGCCCCCATTTAAACTTTCCATTTAAATAGGTGTGTGTGTGTGTGTGTGTGTGTGTGTGTGTGTGTGTGTGTGTGTGTGTGTGTGTGTGTGTGTGACTAGAAAATCCAAACAGTCTGACCCTGTAATCATATGAGTAAGCCATTTTTAATAACTGTACAAGCCTTTCTTCATTTGTTGTGGACTCTTTACTCTTGATTGCAGTTGATACATTCCCACTGCGGGTCAATACAGGATTATTATATTGTTTATTAGAGAGCAATTTATCAAATCTTGAAATCTAAAATCTTAAAACATCAGACTGAGACCAACATTGAGGGTTCGGATGAAACTGGACTTAGAATGAGAACATAGTTGGCCTCTCAAACCCATTTGTTTCTGAGGCAACAACATGAAAGAGACCTGAAGCTGCTGTGGGTTCATGTTACAGCTCTCTCAGGGATGTGCGGCTGATTATTTTCCTTTAGTGCATTCTGGCAGCTTAAATCCTTTCTCTTTGAATATTAATTCATGTTTGCTTGCCTCTTGGTCGTGTCTGTCATGGCCTAGATTCCAAGTTGTTGAAACTCTGAAGCAATGCCAAAAGCCATTAAACACACTTTTTTGCACCATCGCCCCCCCCCCCCCCACACACACACACACACACACGCACACACACAGACTGAGTCTAATTTGTGTTTTTTTTTTCATGTGGCAGACGTTTTCTGTTTCTTTCCTGTTTCCACTTCATAAAGTGTTTGAGCACCTCTCTCCTAATCACAGTGGGCCCAGAATGACAGTCATACAGCAGCTAGAAGCTGATAAGGAAAAGGTCTGATGGGAAACAATGTTAAGGTGTCCGAAAGATGTTGTGGGTAGGCA
This sequence comes from Fundulus heteroclitus, assembly GCF_011125445.2. Taxonomy (NCBI): domain Eukaryota; kingdom Metazoa; phylum Chordata; class Actinopteri; order Cyprinodontiformes; family Fundulidae; genus Fundulus; species Fundulus heteroclitus. The sequence continues at coordinate 6,357,757 of NC_046365.1, forward strand.
TGGGGGAATTGATGCAATCTTGATGCATCTATGAATGCATGTTGTCAGTATGTAATATGACTCTAATCTTGTACTACATGTGGTCTAATTATTATTACCCTTGCTGTGCAGTGTAATGGTGCATGGCGGATGGTGCTGTGCCAGTTTGTGTGTGTACAGGTAGTCATGCTGTTCCATCGTCTCACAATGTTTAAAAATATGAATTTGTTTTTTTTGTTTCCCAATATCTCTTAATTGGTTGCGGCAGCATGTTTTAATAAGAAAATTAATTTTGACAAACAGAATGAGTTATAATTAGACATTCAGACAGAGTCCATAAACAAAACCAATAATCTTAACTGTCCACGTGGAAAGTTGCTGATACACATTCAGATAAAACACAGTCTGCATGAAAGTGATGATACCAAACAAATCCATGAGGTCGACCACGTGTCCTGTTTTGTGTTCGGAGGGCACAGATTTTTAGACTCTTTTTCTCTGTCCTACAGTTGGAGATGGTGTTCCATATTTGGACGGTTTTAAAGAGTTAAAAGACTATGACATTGTTTATTATTAAGATGCTTTGGAGTTTGAGTTTATTCTTTAGTGGTATCCCAATGCTGTTGTTTCAATGATCTCAGTTTCCCAACATGAGCTCCACGTTCAGTTAATTAGTCTCACTCGTTGCTTGCAGTAATAGTCACTCACTCCCTGTGTATGTATGCTTTCTAGGGAAAACCACCGGTCAATTTTAGGACAAAGTTTACAATTTTACTTTCTTATTTAAGTCCTGACATGGTTTGCACCACAATATGACTTAGAGGTCTTACAGTTGCATATCCCTTCAGGGCACTGAGGCCTATTGATCAGCTTGTTCTTATTCCTAAAACATAACAAAAAAAAACCAGAAAAAAAAGAGGTGACCAAGCTTTCTCAGTGCTATGGAACTAACTATTGATCTACCCACTCATGACAAACTGGCTCCTATCTTGGAAACTTTTAAATCAGATCTTTTTTTTTTGTAATTTTTGAGTGTTTTCAGCATTTAATATAATTTAGTGGTTAGAACTTTGTGTGTTATTTGTTGCTCTGTATCTCTGGCTGCCTGTGTATCTCTATATGTGCAGAGCTATGGCAACCACATCTTATCTTAAATGTGCTATTTGAATAAAGTGGGTTGGACTGGATTCACACATCCTGCCTGCCAACTGTTGCATATATCTAACTGTCGAGATCTCAATAAAGGCTTTCACATTGCATCAACAAAATTGCCAACAAACCTGTGAAAACATTAGGTGAAGGGCAGGTTATCCTGTCACTGTCTTCACTGCCTCTAGCTTTACACAACTAGGCCACTTGGGAAGCTGCATATTCACAAACTGATACATCTCTGTGGATGCGTGTGAGAAAAAATGTGCTGAATACTGTCACCATAAAACAGAGCCGACCAACTGAATCGTGTTTTATAATCAAATTTCAGTTGCAAGTTAGGCAGAGCTTTGGGTACAGCTGAGAAGAATCTTACATCAGAGATGGTTTTGCTGTAAGCTACGACCTTAAGCAGAAAGTGTAAAGGAGTTTGTTAGATAGCAAACCGTAGAAGTGTATTATATGTGAGGCTAATATGGGTAGATATAAAGCCAAGTTTGTATTGCTTATGTGTTGTCAGTGGAGCAAGAAAAATGGTTGGGAGGGACTGCAGTAATTGTAATGATTGATGATGACTTGGCTCAGCCCTGGTGGCATGGCCGGGCATTGGGTGGCCTTGCCTGCCCATAAAGCCAGCCTTGCCTGCCCTGGACTGGAAGCTGTTTTTTTGTTTTGTTTTGTTTTTTTACCTCTGAGTGGCCATCCTGTCGTTCCTCGATTTGTCAATCATACAATTCAAGCAACCAAATCAACAACTGTACATGCTAGCCAATTACAGCTAAAGGGGGGCGGGTCACTGAGTCATACATTCGTAGCCTACAGACATGGCTGTGCTCACTGTCGTTAGTGCTGCATGGATATTCTGACTTATTTCTAAACAAATACAAGAAGTGACAATAGAGCAAACGAGAGTGAGCAGGCAGCGTCGCCATTCATTTCTGTTGGGAACGTGAGCACCGAGGTTAACACTGTAGTAAACATTCATGTTGGCTATGACAGCTAGGGAGCACTGGGAGCAGAACAGAAAAGAGTAGCTAACTCAACTAAGTGGAAGAAACTTGGGTTACTTGAAGGCAGAAAGGAACACTGCTTTACCCCTTACATTTTTGTTTGACCTAGTGTATTCTGTGAAGGATTGCGTATTGTATTAGTGGGAAATTCGGGTTTCTAGTTATGTTGAAAGTTCTTAAACATATCGGAGACTAGGAATTCTGTTCAAAGCTGACTGATAAATCATCTTCCCTTTTTACAATAGGAAGCAATATTGAATCATCTAGTTTTGACAATGTCCTGTATAATTTAGACAATATTCTTCTTTGGAGGGGGGGGGGAGAGGGGGGTTAAATCAAGGAACTCTAGTACATTTAATAGTATTTGTAAACCACCTTTAAAAAGCTTAACATTTTTTTTATTATAGATTTAATTTGTTGATATTCTAAGAATTTGTTTTTATCAATACCATTTTGTATATTTAATTTATCAAATGTGATAAACTCAGTTCCTTCAAATATATGATCCAGGTATTCCAGAAAGTAATGGAAGAGACTGATTGAATACACACAGGAGGAGGTGATTGAGAGCAGGTGTGTTCAATCAAGCTGGCTGGGGAAGTGTAGGCAGCAGAGGTGGGGCAAATCAAAGCTGTCACGTCACACCCACTGAGCTATATTATACACTGGAGTGCTAATCGCCCGCTGTTAGAACGAGTCGCTTTGAAGACACCAGCCGCCATACTGGTACTCCCTATTTTCCCCCAGTAACTATAGGGAATATGTGCGCAACAGCATTGAATAACGAGGATTTTGTCATGTTAGGGGGGGGGGGGGGGGGGGGGTGGCTTAAAACTTTTAAAATGTCAAATGCCATATACTTTTACTAAAACTGTTAAGTACGTCTCTCAGTACGGGCCTCTCTCTCGTCTCCTGCTCGCGCGGCTCTGCGCGCGGCTCGCGATAGCGAGGAGAGAGAGAGCAAGAGAGAGAGATAGAGAGGAGAGAGAGAGAGAGAACCAGGGGAGAAAATATGTAAAGAACCAATAGACAAAAACGAGGCATATATATATATATACATATATTTACATATATATATATATATATATATATATATATATATATATACATATACACATACTTACATATACATATATATATATATATATATATATATTTAATATGAATAACATGTAAAATATTTCAGCACCTAATTTCCTAGTAGTTGATAATGTTAGTATATCCACTGACTGTAGAATTACCTGTGAAACGTTTTCACACAGCCAGAAAACTGCTTGTTGTTGCAACCAAATCCTATGGGATTCTGTGAGAGTAGGGAGTAGCAAGATGGCGGCCAGTGACTTCAGTTTTTCGGCAAAATCAGCACTCCAGTGTATAATATAGCTCAGTGGTCACACTTAGCTGCAGAAACAAATTTCCATTTTTTCAGGTGGGCACACGTTTAAAAATAAAGAAAAAAAAACAGGCTTCAGGTTGAACAGTGGCTCTGTGACCACTCCTAGAGTGCTGAGAATTGGGCCCAACTGGGCCTGTTTGAACACATTGAGCTGGAAAAAATAGCTAATGGGCAGGTAGTAAAAATTCGGGAAGCTTTTCAGAACATTTGGCAGGTTTTTTGAAATAATTAATAACAAAATATATATCAAAAATAGTTGTCATTGTGTGGCAGAAACCTAAAAACTGCCACATTTTAATAAAATGTCATCTCTTTGAACTCATTTTATTTTTTTAATATGAGAAATCTGTTGAACCTGATCATCAATGAATAATAATCTGTGGTTAATCAAGTGTCAATATGAAATTGTATTGGTAAATGTTATAAACACTCCAAGCAGGCTTGAGTTCTACTGATCAAATAAAACATTTTTAATGGCTATTCCTCAAATCGGGGCTATTCCACATGTTGGATTGTCTTGCCCTGATATCCTACCGCGTGTGGTGGCGTGTGTTGTCCTCGGAAGACAAACGAGTACGCAGCCTGTTGAATGTGACATTAGCCAATCAGAAAGTGAGGTGAGGGATTCCTCGAGAGAAAAAAAACTCAACTCGCCTCCATTTCATAGTGCATTGTAAAGCCCCTGGTTTCATCTCCACATCTTTGACCAACGTCTTTCCTTTTTCTTATGTTTTTTCTCCGTTAAAATCAGTCTACAAACTATCGCCATTATTTTTCCTGGTTGTCCATGTTTATGTACTCTGAACTGACGTTTGATCTTGCGAGGATTCACAAGATTTTCTATCTGATATGTGAATGCGCTTAAGCGAAATCTGTATGTGGGGTGTTGTGGTTACCGTCTGAAAAGACACCCCACACTGTACGAGCAAACCTGTTTCATCTCGGATGTTTTATCGTTACGTGTGGTGTCTCTCAAGCTTTGAAAATTGACCGACTATTTTAAAATCCTGCTGTGTGAACCAGCCTTAACGGATGCCAACCAGTTTAAAAACCACGGTGGTGGTTTTATCATTCAGTCACCTCAAGCAACAGTTGAACCTCATCTTTTGTCTATAAAAACATTTCAGTTCCCTGCCGTTCTGAAAGTTTATTTAGTGGTGTCGCCTTTCGAAGCACAGAATGTTTGCATGCATGTGGGTGTTGTTGATTCTTAAAGAACACAGAGATGGTAATTAAAATCTCATGTAGATACGTTAACAGAGACAGACAAACAATCCAGTTTTTAATGGATAGCTGTGGTGTGCACAGAGCATTTGTAGATGGTTCTGTTTTAAAGTTACTTAATAGTCTTGTTAAATCATTGATACAAGGGCTGATATGCTGTAAGCCCCTGGGTGGTACAATGTGAAATTCTTGTCATTTAAAAAAAAACAAAACAAAGAAATATTGAATGAACTGTGCAGATATTTTATATAAATGTATTACCTTTTTCTTCTTAAAAAAATGTGTCTCCTCTTAAGATTATTTCAAGTGTTTTATAACATCACCATTCATGCTTGATAAGTCGTGCTATATGTTGTTGGTTTGCATCTGGTTAATTTTCAAACACACTTGGTCACTAACTTGTGTTTCTTGAGGGATAGTCCCATGTGTTGCTTCATCTGTTGCAAGCCGTGGTAGTCAGTGTAAATGAGGTCAAAGGGCAATGGACCAGTGAGTGGGCAGCTACCTCTACCAGGAGGCACTCCAAGAAACCTGAAAGACACAAATGAACAACAAAAAATGATTAGAGGAGCAGAGAAACCTTAGAATAAGATAAGGCAGGATAAGCTGGTAAGCTACTGAGCACGAAGATGGGACTCAGCCTGCAGCACAACATCCATTATTCACTCATAAAAAACCCTTTGTGCTTGCTTTTGGCCCAGACAGGAAAGGTGAACAATTTGGGCTTTTAGCAGTTACACCAAGGGAATCGTGTTCCTGTTTTAAAATGAGTCTCAAACTGAAAAGATGATTATGAACAAATTTTGTAGTCAGTGCAAAGGCAAAACCCCAAACATAATGCAAAATGATGAAAGCAGTGGCAAACACATAAACAATAGTACATTAGCTCAATTATTCTAGGTACCCAAACCCATAAATACACTTTTAAAAACAGAAATACAATTTTTGAGAGGAAAAAGCTAAATTCCTTGAGGCTGGTTCACACGGCAAGATTTTAAAATAGTCGGCCGATTTTCAAAGTCTGAGAGACACCACACGTAACGATAATAAATCTTAGAACAGATTTACTCGTACAGTGTGGGGTGTCCAGTCAGACAGCCAGCTCAACACACCACACAAACAGATTTCACTTGGGATCGTTCAGATGTCAGACATCTTGCAAAAAAAATCTTGAAAAACCTCTGTAGGTCAAATATGAGTTTAGAGTAAATAAACATGGAGTTTGAGGACAAATCCAAAGAGAGAAAAAATATAAGAAAAAGAAAAGGCTTTGGTTAAAGTGGTGGAGGCACCGTGACCAGTGGCTCTATGTTTGCTGCACTATGATATGGAGGTGAGCTGTTTTTTTCCCCTTTTTTTTCTTTTTGGGGTTTCCTTCACCTCGATTTCTTATAGGCTATATGTCACATACAACAGGCTGCCTTCGGGGGACACCACACACGGTAGGATATCGGGGCAAGACAATCCAACATGTTGAATATCCCAGATTTGAGGTCAGAGCGTTCCCGACGTTCCACTGAGCGGACCGAATCACTCTTAACACACCCCACGTGGCAGGAATGTCTCTTAAGATTATTTTAAGAGACAAGCCGATGGTCAGGGCCTCTCAGAAGGGAAGATCAGGACAAAATGCCGTGTGAACCAGCCTTTATATGACAGAAAACAAGAATTTAAAAGGAGGCTTGCTTATTAAATATGATTATTTTATTCTTAGTCCAAAAGTACACCAGGGTATGCTGGCAAGCTTTTTTTCAGCAGTTTACTGAAAAGGAAAAAAAGTATGGTTTTGTCTGGCTGAGTTCAACCTGAAAGAAGTAACCTCTGCAACAAGCACAGATCGTTGGTAGATGTGTTTGTCTGTTCAGCTATAGGTGCACATACAATTCACTGTAGAGCTGTATGCAAAGATATTAGTAAATGTTGCGATAACAATTTAGCTTGAAATAAACTCAGAAAAAGGGAAAGTATTATTGTCTTTATGCTATAGGATCGCAAACAGAGACCCGAGATGAGCCTAATCTATCCATCTACCAAAAACAAAATATTCAACATCTCCATATCAAATGCAAGGTTTTAAAGGAGCAATAAGCCACATTTCACCTCTAGTGGGCTGTTGAGCACTGTCTGCAGACCAAAACAAGATTTATATCAAGCCAAAACTCTCTCTACCTCCACTACGGCTGCAACCCATCCCCCCTTTCCCCTCCCCTTTTCACCTGGCGCCTTGTGTGTGTATATTTGCAAATGATGACGACATATCAAAACTGCATCACTTTTCAGAGGTACTGGCCTAGTAAAGAAGTAAGTAACTGATAACTGATTGCTGTTAACAAGAAAACGATTCAATCCACTTAGTGTTCTGTCCACCATTTTGGTCCTACGCAACACTGCTCTGATGGTGGCATTTTTTTTTTTAAATATTATAACCTGACCCCAATTTTATTATACATCTTAGACACTTTCATTCATAACATTCTCATAACATGCATATATGTACGGCTCACCCCTGGTGGCTCCCTCTGCCCCCACTCGCATTTAGACATTGAGGGTTCTGTTCTTTTTACATCTCTCCTTGCAGGTGAAGAACAGACTGAGGATGTATCGTTCTCTCCCTTTTCTCTTCTCTTTTGCTTTCACTTTTTCTCCTTTTTTTCTTCTTCTCTTCTACCTTCTTGTTTTAGTGTCCATATAACATGAAATATTCGCTGCATTAATTATAATAAAGCTTCTTGCATGTATAAATCAAGCGGAGCACCATGGTGAATGTGGTAAGGCTCCGCTTGTGAAAGTAAAATCTGTTGGGCTCTTTTTGGCATTAAGACAACAATTCTTATTGCCACATTGTCAGACAGGCCACTAGTAAAAAAATCAAAATAAATATTATCACCGCAAATGATTGTGTATTTTACTCATAGTGTATTTTAATGTGAAAGCTACGAAGAAAGAGTTGAGTCCCCAAGAGTGCAGCAGTGCATCAGAATGGTCATTTATCAAGTTGTTTATTGCAGTGAGGTATAAATCTAAAATTTAAGGAAACCTCTTAATCATAATTGATTTCCTGACTCTTGCCTGAACAAAGAACATACAGTATTACTTTCATTTTTTTTTAATAATCAGCAAATCCATGCAGAAAAACACCACTATTTGATTAACAAGTTGCTATTTGGATTAATAGTTGTGATATCACTCAGCTGGAACAGGAGCAACATGGATGAATTATGCACTAACACTAATACTTTCCTACCAGGGTCCCCGACACTTGTTATATCCAAATTCCTTAACAAACAACTTCCCAAACAAATTCATACAGCTGGATGGATAGCTGAATAGATGGGTGGACAGCTTGATTACTTTAAACATTATATATATATATATATATATATATATATATATATATATATATATATATATATATATATATATATATATATATATATATATATATATATATATATATATATGCAGCTGTGCCCAACCATGGTGAATAATGATGCTGTGTTGGCACTGTTGAAAGTCTTTACTGTGATAGTTTAAATAGAGTAAATATTCAGAAATTCTTCTAATGTTCTGGCAAAAGATGACAGATCAGTTTGCTCAGGTACTCCTTTAGGCTTTCGACCTCTGATCAGGAAAACAGCCATGCTACCAACCTCCATCTGCACATCTGCCTCTTCTGATCATCTCCACTCAGGGCTGTACGACCCAATATGGGTGCTATGCATTCATCCGTTGCAGATAGAGCAGGTGCTACCCTTCCTCCTCCAGCAGGCCTGATGCAAACATGCTCTCTGCCCTCTCATTTGTAGTCTGACCACTTTTTGGGTACCCCTTCAGGGTCTTTTGCTCAGAACTCATAGCTGGTTGCTTTCTGTTATCAGTTTCATTCTGCACTGATGGAACCCATACGATCAACAAAACAGATTTTTGTGTGCCTACATCCCCGACGAGAGAGTATTAGATTCAGACATAACATACATTAGATTGCACTTTGTCCCAGAAAACAATGGGAAAAGGCAGAGACGTAGTCTTTAAATATCACTGTGTGTCAAACTTATTCAGATTTTTGTCGGATTACAATCATAAACGTATTTTCTGTGATAGATGGACACAAAGCAGTTCCTAGGTGTTGGTGGAAAACATTTCTAAATGGCTTTTAAAGCTTTTAACAAATAAAGAATCTGAAAAGCACTTATGTGTTTAACCACCCTGAAGCAGTACTTTGCACAGCTGCAACTATTTTCATGTTGTACGTCTCTACTAGCTTCGACTGCGATTTGTGCCTACTCTTCAGTGAAAAATAGCAAAAGCTCAGTATGATGGGATGGAGAGAATTTGTGATCAGCAATTATAAAGTCTTGCCATGGATTCCCCATTGCATTTAGGTCTAGACTCTGACTGGGCCATTCTAATACATGAACATGAGTGGATTTAAGCCATCCTGTTGCAGTTCGGACTGTATTTGTATGGGTTGACTCTTGCAAGGATGTGATCCTCTGCCAGGACTCGTCTTTTTCAGCCTCAAACATGAATTGTCCTGTATTCGCCACCTTCCATCTCCCCATCAACTCTGACCAGCTTTGCTGTCCCTGCTAAAGAAAAGTACCCCCAGAATGATGCTACTAACCACCAGGAATTACTGCTGGGATGGTGTTTTTACAAGATGATGTATAATGTTAGTTTTCCATAATTCATCAAGAATTTTATGGCGTCCCAAAATGTGTATCTTGTTTGCCCAGAGTAACTTCAGCTTTATGTCCTGTTAAGTTTGCAGTTTTTCCAAAATGTTTCCACTATAACACAATGGATTCAACAGATCATATGTTGGCATGCTGTTTTATAACATTACCTAAAATCCCAATAAAATAGTTGTGGTTTGTGATTCTGGAATATTAAGATGGTTCTTAACAAATCCAACAAATCTATCCAAATGTTAACCAGTTTGTTTATTTCACCTTTGAATTGAATGATTTTTGGTACTTTCTCACTCTTGTTACTCCGCCTTTCATGCTGTCAATTTCTCTAGTTTCACTTCCTTGTCTGATTGTGTTTCAGTTGACTCTGAAGGCCTCTTGGCTACACTTCCGACAGACCCACTCAGACCAAAGCACGTTGACCTGTGACTTGCCATCTCCACCTTATGTCAGTGATAGATGAGGCAAAATGCTAATGGAGACTATTATGAAATTATATACCCCTGGTGAATTTTATCTCGGCACGCCACAGCGACACTGGATTCAGCTTGGCTGTGCTGTTCATGCAGGGCGGGATTTTGATAGTACTGTTGACAGCACTTAGAGACACTTTGTTGGCAGCTGATACCCACAATCAGACAGAAGTGAAAACACACACACAAAAGTGCTTGACGTAGTGACTGAAGCAAAATGAAAAAGAGACTGCTGCAGAACGGGAACTGCATCAAGTGGCTGTCACACATACAGTAGATATGGCCACGGAGTGTTTTGTCTGATCTACTAAGATGAACAGCTGGCAGTATGACAAATAAGCTCAGCTAAAGGGGCTTTTTTTTTTAGCTTCTTTCTGAAAAACTACTATCAGCAGCTTGTACTATGATATTTAATTCAGTGAACGCGCTCATTTGAAAGCTACAGCATATATTTCATCGTTATATATCTTAATGTACTTAAAGGATATTACTGGTACCATTTTGGCAAAAAAAAGCTTGTTCCTCAATTTCTAAAAGTTCTCTTTGCATACCCATATACAATAAAGTTACAAGAGTTAGGTATTTCAATAGAATGCATACATTCAATCTGTAAATGTGTGTAAATTACCAAGGTTATTTTTTCTATTAACATTTTTAGCAGTGAAATGTGAGGGTGGCAAGACTGGATATTAAGTTCATCAGCAAAATCTGCTGAATATCAAGAGCTTTCCTAAACCAATAATACAGGGAATACCCTTTGGTTAGTCAGTCATTAATAGTAGTATTGGTCTTTTTAATCTATTTCATATTTGGCTGCCAGGCATGGACTACATTTGCCATACACATCAAGCAATCTTACACTTTTATTACTCTGCTTATGAATCTGAACATAAATAGTGAATAGGCTATAAGAACAGAGACATGGTGGCTTCTGAAAGTATTCAGCAAGGGCAAACCTTGATTTTATTTATGTTCTGACCTAATTTTGAGGAACAGGAAATAACTTGGAACTCAGAGCATAATCAATCTGTGGGGGCCAGAACTCTGACTGACTTGTCTCAAAAAAGATTTGTCTCTCATACAGCTAGACATTTTCTTGTTTTCAAGAATAAAGATGCAGCATCCTAGGATTTTAGATATAATTTTTTTTCTGTGGTTTAAAGCCGTAAAGCACATTATAGAATAGCAAGATTTCAAGGGGACACTCAGCCTGGAGAGAGGCACCACTAATTAGTTTTGCCTCCATTAACAGCAGAATGGCAGCTTTCATCCTTATGGATAATGGATAACGCTCATAGATGTAGAGGACCTATTCAAAGACTCCATTCAATAGGAACCAAACACATTTGAAAACTAGCATCAGTGAGCCTTCTGTGGCACTGCTGGGAAGTATTACAAAAGTCTGTCACTTTTACATCATCCCATATTAAGCTGAATGAGTCTTTCCTCAAAGACTCAGAATTTCTATCTCTTTCAATCCAAGAAGGTGCTTTAATGGGTCTGGCCTTTAACCAAATGTAACAGAACTTTAGGGATTTGCACTTTCAGTGAACTCTCTTTAATACTTTTATTACATTTTAGTAGAACTATAGGTGGCCAATTTTATAACATAAATATTAAGACAAATACAATTGCACAGTTTTCTTTTCAAATAAATAACGGCTCATATTTACTTATACTTTTGCTTCTTTACAACCAACTTCAATTGCAAAATAATTAAGACAAAGAAGCAGAGAAAATATACCTTGAGATTAATTTAGTAAACTAAATCATTGTTTACCTATTGCATTGTTTATCTATAATTCCATCCAAAAATGGAAGGAGTATGTCAACACTCCCTACCAAGCAAAGAGAGCATTAATCAAAGAAGCAACTAAAGTGCTAACTCCAGTCAGAACAAAGCTATTCTCAAAAGAAAACCATTAGAAGTCCTACTTAAAGTTTGCTGCAAGCCATGTAGGAGACAAAGCATGCATGTGTAAAAAAGATATGCTGGATGATGTTCTTTAGATGAAACCAAGATCCAACTGCTTGTTTGATATCCAAAGCACAATGTGTTGATGGAATGTCGTCTTGAACAGACAACCCTCGTGTATAAATGTGGTGGCTGCATCATGCTGTGGAGTTGCTGTTTGTGAGGAGTGACAGAACAACTAGGCAGAGTTGATGAGAAGATGGATACAACTAAATACAGGACAAGACTGAAGAAAACCTGTTAGTACACTGCAAAACATGAAAGACTGAGGTGAGGTCCAACTTCCATGTTTTAAATAAAAACATATTCATGTGTTAGAATGGCTCATTCAAAACCCAAACCTATTTCCTACAGGAGATCCATGTTGAGAGTGATGCTCTTACGGTCTTTGTTAAAACATAACCCAAAAACGTACAGCTACGAAGTTCTGACTCAGGGAGGTGGAAGATAGAAACATGCCACCCATTCCTGATTTTTGTTTGAAGAAAATAAAAAAATAGATAACTTATTATGATTAGCGCCTGTTTATCTCTGCATTGTGCCATGCTCACCTGTTGCACTGCAATCAGTCTCATGCCTCACACCTGTGATCTGCTCCATTTAAATGCTCTCCTGCCTCTCCGGCAGATTTTTGAATGCTCTTGCCAGTAGAATTGCAATGCTCTCTCCATGTCCTTGCCTGATCTTCATGTTACGACCTTGTTTCTGTGCCCTGGATTTCCCTGTCTGGCTTTGTACTTGTCTGACTTCTACCGAGCTTCTGATCCCTGGACAACGGCCCTGTTTCCATGCTCCAATCTCAGATTCTTGCCTACCGTCTGGATTTGTAAATTGAACTCTGCCTCCACATTAGAGTAAGCGTATGTATGTATGTATGTATGTATGTATGTATGTATGTATGTATGTATGTATGTATGTATGAAAGTATGAATGTATGTATGTGAGCTGGGACTGGTGGCACATGTGGGTTTGCTGTGCTACACCCTGTGCATGACCTGCACGACACACACATCTGGGCCAGACCTACCGTTGGCCAGTACTCGCTGGGGAGTGCACTGTGCTGACTGAGTGCGGTTTAAAGCTATAGATGGTAATCCTGATCAGAAACACTTTTATACTGGGTAAAAGTATCCTTCCATCCTGAAAGGAGTGACATATTTAAAAGCTCTGTGGGAGCTACAAGACTGTAGAAACTCTAACCAATCCCTTCTGTTTGGTTCAAAGGGCAGGGATTTGTCAGAGGTTTGGTCCTGCTCTCATCCCCCTCTGTCCTTCAAGTTCTCTACTGGTTGTCCGACATGCCAATCATCTGATGCAGTCACGTAACGCCAGTGTGCATGCCCATCCTTGTTAGTTTCCGCTTGCTGGCTGCACATGCACACTTCTAGTGAATATTTATCTGGTTAGCATAGCGGTAGCGTCGGTGCAGCCATTCATTGTATACTTTGAACATGGCTGGAAGTCGGAAGAAGCAAACCACATACAAGATTATGAGAAGAAGAAGGCCTCAGTAGGAAGAACTAAGACCAGAGATGATTTGAGAGATTTTTTTTCCACATGTTCTCCCTGTAGCAGAAGAGCTGGTAAGACGGTCTTGCGCATACCCAGTTATTCAAAAAACAGACTTGGGGAAACTTTTGGAAAAATTGCAGACATTATATTTAATCCAGCATTTCTCCTGAGACACAACTTACAAAAGCCTCAAAAAACAATGTAGAAAGTTGCCTTTGGAGGCATTTCTCTCTGGTCAGTAATAAAAATGGCTTAGGTGCACAGAGACAGGTGTGAAAAACACAGCAGCTCAGATTAGGCAGAGGTGTTTGCAAAATGCTGATCATATTTAGCCAGAGTCACAGTAAAATAAAGAGCACCACCAGCTGTGCCGGTACATCAAAAGCCAGGTGTTGTGTTCTCAGTATCATCATCTATCAAGAACTGGGTCATAGAGTCTGGTCGGTACTTTTTGCTTTGGATGTTTCGTTAAGATATGTCAGTAATATCCTCCTGAGACCCAGTAGTTCATTTTTGTACACTGTAGTGCAGTTTCAGTTTTTTTCTTAATTCCTCATCAGCTTTACCTGTGACTGTTAGGTCTTGATGTTCTTTAAAGAGGACAAACGTAGCTTTCCGATGATATATCATTTGGCTGCCATCTCAATAAGCACATTTTATGGAAAGGTAAGCATGATATTCATATAAATTTTTTTCAGGTTATACTTTGACTATTCTTAATGAGTAAATATGTAAGGAACATTTTGAGTGAGTTTCCAGGACTCAACATATTTATTTTCATGGGCAAAATCACTACTTTATTCATGTTCACTGTAGTGCACATCAGAACTTAATGTTTGTTTCATATTAAGTTAGCTCTATGATAGAATGTGAGATGATTCTCAAAATAAGAACTGAGGGAGGGTCAGGTGTAGACCTTTCAGAAGAAGAGAGTGAAGAGAGAATAGGAGAACAGGAGAGGATGATGCATACAAGGACTGACTGACTGCAGGATTCTGACAGCACTTATCATGGCGACCGCTAACACACTTCACCTTGGCTAAAGAGTCCTTGCTCAATGAAGGTCTTTGGGTGGACCCACAGAGCCAGCTGAAGTGTGGCCTGGTGTCATAATTTAGGTTTTTCCATCCATCCATCTATCCATCTATCCATTTTCCAACACACTTATCCCTATTAGGGTCGCGAGGGGTGCTGGTGCCTATCTCCAGCTGTCGATTTAGGTTTTTGTTATTTTTAGAGCATTTGCTGATTTCTTTAGGTTAAAGTTATTTTTGACTTTTTCTAGTATCTGTGTCACCTCTCAGCCACCAGCCACCATCCAATCAGCTCAGTCTCCTTCCAGCCACCACTCTGCTCTTAATCAGATCCACCTGCTGCACTAATTGGCGTTAACTCTGCTGACCTGTTCATTCATACTTATACCTGCCTCAGTCATCCACTCACTGCCGGAACATCTTGGCTTGGTTCTAGTGTACCACCACCGTGCCTATACTAGTTTCTATGTGCTCAGCCAGTTGGATTCTTCTGCCCTGTTGTGTTCAGCCCACACTGCTTGATGCTGCCTGTGTCTGGGTGCTGCAAAAAGTCTGACTGTTTCCCTGTGAGTACCAGCTGCATGCTCTGCTCATTCTGGTGGATCCTCTGTGCAGATCGCCTGTTCTGGTCAGCCCCTGCCTTCATCATCTGGTTTGTCCTGTCAATGCCTGCAACCGCTGGTCAGTCTGATTCTGCTTGCCTACCTCACCAGCCACAGAAGTGCGAATAAAGGACAGGTGCTCATTTTATCATTGCCTTTAATGAAGGAAACAGTGGGCTATGTTTTGTAAAGCTACCATCCTTTGGAGTCACACCTTTCAAAGTTTGTACACAAGATTTTCCTGTTTATCACTTTGAGGTCAGAACAGTCACTGAAGGCAAAACTAAGTGATATGTTTAGCTGCCTTTTCTTTAACAGAGTTGGGCTTTTTGGTGCAAAGTACCCTGATAAAACCTAAAACAGTACTACTATGATCATGCTCATTGTCTTGATTTATTAATTTTCTTTCCTGACCTTTCAATTTTTGTAAGCTTATGCACGATACACCTACTGCCACGCACAAGGTTATGTGGGAAATGCTTTGAGAACAGCAGCTTGTCATCATTGTCTGCTGTTTACACAATGACACACAACTTCAATAGGAACTAAAAGCTGTATTTTGTTTTGACAATGTTCCAAGTGTAAAACAACAAAAGTATTTTCTGAAACACAAACACAGAACACATAATTATATTGAGAATTATCAACATCAGTGGCTTGTAGCTAGTGCCTGGCCAGAGGCTCGAGTAAGGCACAGTTTGTAATACAACCAATCAAACTGCACGATAAGAGTCGCAGGTCCACGGGAATTTTTCTCTACCAAATGTATGGCACACATCCAGGGCCAGTTTGATAGACATAAGAGCACACAGAGCAGGCATGAAAGCTGCGATTGGACTGACTTTGTATCAGATAAACAACGAACCACAAAATATGAATCCATAATTATCAACAATGCTAAGCTCTGTAGGGGGGCCATAAGGGTTATGTGTGTGGGTTGGGGACATCTCTGTTTTCAGGGGGCTCTTAAGACCCCCCATGACCCACTCCCCCCCACTGGATTGTTTATTGTTTAAAAAAAGTATTCAAAATGTTATGTGGAAACCATGCAAAAATTGTATTTCTTCTAAGAGGTGTAACAAGATCTTGTGATCTTGCTTTAAATAACCTGCAGCCTTAGCACATGTTATTCCACATAGTAACACACACATTGCTCAGGTGTGCAGACACTAACTAAATCGTCTCTTGAGAAAGTGTAGATGTTTAATATTGGTTGCTAAAACATGGTATCCTATGGATTGCAACATTTCTTGGTTTGATTCGTTTTAAATGACCAAAACTAAAACTTTGCGTCTGTCTATTGCAGGGAGGGAAACTTTGATCACTGAACCTCTCTTAAAAAAGAACCATCCCTTCAACGCCTTTAAAACTGACCTAAATAAAAACAGAGCGATGTGGGTCCTATTTGAGTAGTAAAACCCAGAGATAAAAATCTGCAGTGTTAACTGCTGCTCATTAATCCCTTTGCTTTGGATGCATGATGATAGCCGCAGGGGACCCAGATAAGTGTCAACACTTTTAGCTATATTCTCCAAGGAGGAAATCTTAGCTGATAGAAATCTTTTCTGAAGGGAAGATCTCCTGACATCTGTATCTGTTTCAGTTCCCATGATTAGTATGGGGGTGATGATACTAGAGTGAAAGATGGGAACACATGCTAAATGTTCCCTAAAAGTGTTAAAGCAGAAGATGAAAGATGAACCCTTTCTGGTGTGGAAATGAGGCAAAGTCGGAGTCAAACAAAGTCATTAGTCCCAGCAGGAAATTGACTCCTACCTGTCAGGTCCATACAGTTAGTTCCAACTAAAACTAAGTAACAAAAAAACAGTAAAAAAAAGCATTCCGTAAATAACCCAATCTAAATAAATCCTGGAAGTCTCTTAGCGCCAATTACTTAAGATGAGCCCTGTTGGTTACTGTTGAGCAGTCTAACAGAAGAGGGAATAAAGGACATGGAAAATTAATTAGTTCTCATTATGGTAACATAACACTAACCTGGAGGCATTCTAGAATATTACATCAAGAGAATGTGGTCTGGATGGTTGATGCATTTCCTCCACCTGTCTAAACTGCAGTAAACGTAAACATGTGTATAAAAAAAGGAGTATAGAAATACAGATAGCTTTTTATTTTTATTTAATATATATATATATATATATATATATATATATATATATATATATATATATATACTAATAGTACAACATGGGTTCTGTCGGTATGAGCTCTCCCTTCGAGCCACGCAACGCTTCGTTGAGTGAATGTATACTGAAACAGCAAAACAACACACCAGCACTAGTAAATTAAAATAATTTTAATCGTCGTTCTAGCAATGGCTGAGGCAAAAACCTCCTCATAAAGCCTTCAATCCTATCTCCGTGAGGCAAACTTTGGAGTAGATCAGACAGTCTCATCTACTTTTCTGTCACATCTCTATACCTGTGCAGACAGAGTCAAGCTGTGCCTCTGCTCGTTTAAATCCTACTTAAAGTACAGGGACCTCATGTTATTAGTAGGCCTGTCAATCAATTAAAAAAATTAATCTAAGTAATTACATACTCTGTAATTAATTAATCTAAATCTCGCCAAACACCGTGACAAAACAGGTGAATTAGAGCGTGCTTTTAGTTAGTTTATTTTCGAAATGTAAACAATGCCTACGACTTGTTGTGCTCCCGGTTGCACAGAGAGGCATTCCAAATCGTCGGATGTACGTTTCTTTCGTTTACCGAAGGACGAAGAAAGACGAAAGAAATGGATATTTTCAATGAAAAGAGCGCAGGCAGACAAATCCCAATTGACTGTGGGAGCCATCATACCCCGACAGAAGTTGCAGTCTACACTTCATCTCCGGTAAATACAACTTAATTTTGCACTGGTCATTGTTCTACTTAAATAGTTAAAGCCGCAAGCGGCGTCGATCGGCCCTGCAGCCAAGCGCCGCTCTGGCCTATTGGCCACCGCGGGGGTTCGCGCACTGCCGGCCGCCAGCCACCGCAGAAGCTGTCACCGCAGCGCTCGCCCACGACTCACAAAAAATCTAGTGCAGATCGGTTGATGCAAAGAGGAGATACAGCCGTTGAATAATGATAATGCATTTGGCCACCGGGCCGGACTAAATCGTTTGGCCAGCATTCACAGACTCGCTATCTGGACGGTATCTGGCAATCTGATCCCACCAACCATCAACTTACTCTTATAACGATCTTGTGATACGTTACCTAAAGAAGAAAAATACGTCGAGAACTCATCGTTTGCTCTGTTTACGTCTGCCGCTGTGCTCGCCTTCTGCCTTCCTGTCCGGCGCGCAGGGGCGAAAAACCCAGATGAAAACAATAGCAGTGAACTACCCTATACGACATTGATTAATATGAGTTATTTTTTTAATCCGTTTTTTATTATTATTAATTAATCAAAATTAACGCATTATTTTGACAGCCCTAGTTATTAGGTAACTTTACAACAGAGACCACATAATTGTAGCAACTGCAGATGAATGAAGTTGATGAGTCATACAATTCAATTATGATAAAGAATAGTGGAAGCTAAAATGAGGTCAGAAGTGACATTGTGTGAGCAGCAGTATGGTTTCACCCCATGAAAAATTACCTCAAATGCAGTATTTACTTTGAGCATGTTGATGGACAAGTACAGAGAGGGTCAAAGGGAGCTGCATTGTGTTTTTTTAGATCTAGAGAAAGCATATGATAGGATGTGGAGAGAGGAGCTTTGGTATTGCATGAGGAAGGCTGGAGTGGTAGAATAGTATGTTAGAATGTTGCAGGACATCTATGTAAGCTGGTGATAGACAAGTTGACAGATGTTAGCCATGAATCACCATGAACTATGATGTTTGCAGATGACACTGTGATCTGCAGGGAGAGCAGGGAACAAGTGGAAGAAAATCTAGAGAGACGGAGGTTTGCCCTAGATAGGAATGAAGGTTAGCCATAACAAGATGCAATACATGTGTGTGAATAAGACAGGCCCAAGTGGAGTCGTGTGGTATGAGGGAACATAGATACAAATGGTGGATGATTTTAAGTACTTAGTACTTATGTGTCCAAGCAGATTAGAATGGATGGAGAAAAGTGTCAGGTATGTGATGAAAGGACATCAGCGAATATGAAAGGAAAGGTGTAGAAGATGGTGATGAGACCAGCGGTGCTGTCTGGTTTAGAGGCAGTGGCACTGAGGAAGAGACAGGAGGCAGAGCTGAAGGTAGCAGAGATGAAGATGTTGATGTTCTTTTTGGGAGTGATGAGGATGGATAGGATCAGGAGTGAATACATCAGAGAGACAGCTCATGTTAGATGTTTTGGAGATAAAGCCAGAGAGGTCAGGCTGAGATGGTTTGTACATGTACAGAGGAGGGATAGTGAAAACAACAGTAGAAGGATGCTGTGATTGGAGTTGCCAGGCAGGAGGCCTAGAGTAAAACCAAAGATGAGATTTACGGATGGAGTGAAATGGGACAAGAAGATCAGATGCCTTATTAGTTTACATATATTTTGGATAAAACACATTGCTGGGAGATGAATACGGATACCATCCAGTCTTGAAGCTCAACCTCAGTCTTTTTTTTTTTTTTTTTTTGCATAATCACAACAGAACCATGAAGCCATGCAGCTTGCATCTACAACTCTGCACACATTTGAAAGTGCTAAATGTTTGGGATTGATCTGAATGAAGCTGTAACTTTATTTCTATTTTTTTTTGTTATGGTATCAGTGTTAAAGAGCTAGTGAAAACATTGGCTTCTAAAGCATTTTAAATAAAATTTGGTAGATGAATAATGTTTTTATTTTCTAATCAACAGATTGTGCATCTTTTTAAGATAAGTAAAAGTCTGATCTCTTGTTCATTGATGATGTGGTGGTTAAGGTCATTCAAGTTTCTCAGATGGCAATTTGGATAAGTGCATCATGAAGGTAAGGAGATAAATATGGCCATGTTTATAGTTCTGACTATAAACTATCCATATTTTTTATAGAACTATTATGCAGTTATGCAATAAAAGTGCAGTTTGCTACAGCCAAAGGTCTGACTGGATTGTCCTGCAAAGATAAGCAGTGCCATCCCCAAAAGGTTGAATGATGGATGTTTCCTGCACCACAAAGTATATGGACTACAAATATGCCATAAGTGAAAAGTAATTACATTTATTGTAAATACATTGTATAAGTTAATAAATTGAATTAATGAAATGTATCTTCTTACAAGTTTATTTACCTAAGACACACTTTAGTTCTTTACATGTGCTTAGGATAGTATCCACTTGATCAAAATATGAATAGATGCAAATTATATTAGCAAGTGAAATAGACTGCAAAATTTAAAACACATTTTAGTTTGACACAATTTTTGTGTAAACATTTAAAAAGGACATAAAATACTTGAAGTTATTTAGTTAAAATGAACAGTAATTTGTAAAACCTCAAGGTGCTAAACAAAGAAATATTTAAAAGCAGTTATCCTAAACACATTCTTGTGTATTATAATTCCACTGGTTTACAGTAAAATATAACTAATAAGGATCTTTTTTACATGTAAACTTCCCTGCTCAATTAGTATCCTCGTGGATGATTCCCCCTGCATGTTCACAAGGGCTAAACAGATTCTTAAGATTTTGTCCATTTTATATACCAAGTTGATGGGTACCGTCTGGGAGATTATTTTGAAAACTTTGAGCCTCCTGATAACTCTTTCCACATGTATGTGGTCATTTGCCATTCTCCTTGTGGCAGTTACATCCTCATCAGAGGTCTGTTCTCTTTTATGAGTGAATGCTGGTAGAACAAGGTTAAATCTCCTCTCAAACAGCAGATCTCCGATGGTAAAGCCTCTGTCTCCCATCACTTCATCGCCAGGATGAAAATACTCCAGGAAGCCAGTGTTTTCCCTGTCACATACATTCTCCTAATATGTAGGTGTGATCCATCAGTGCCTGTAGTGTCAGCATCTTTTTTTATAGGTGACTCTGACTATGAAGCAGTCTTGTCAGCCTCTGTCTGCATCACAGTGGCTATCATCTGTCAAACACAAGGCCACAATCAGTTTAGCAAACAGCATAAAACATATAAAGACTACTTTAAACTGGGTTAACACCTAGCTAATAGAGCATAATCATTCAAATATTTAAATATGGGTTGCCATTTGTAAGGTTATACTTGATTACAAAGCTAAATGTTTAGTTTGTAAACTATATATTAAATTGCAAACCAAGCATTTAGTTTGTAAACTTAATATTTGGCTCCAAATTTAATGTTTAGTTTAGAAACTTTAAATTTGGAGCTAAATATTTAGCTTACTAATTAAATATTTAACTTGGAACTATGACCTATTTATACATTTATGAATCACAAAAATATGAAAGATCAACCCTGCCTTTTATCTCTTATGACAGGCTAAATATATTTTGCTGTAAATCTTTCATGGTATAACTTTACAAAAGGAACCCCATAGGCCTACTAGCAGGGATCAAAAACATGCAGATAATAATTTACAGAGAAAACAAGCCTAAAAGATGGCTGGCTTCATGTGAGTGCATATGTATTATCAAGATGGACACAAATTAAGCAATTACAGTTAAAGTGGGCTAACATAAACCTCCCTTAGCTTACCTGTGTCTGCTATCCTCTTAACACTTCTCCTTGGAGTTTTTAGTGGAACTTCTGGTATAGTGTGGTCTTCTGTCAGTCTATTGCCCACGAAATGAAAAGAACATTCGGTCGCTTTGGTGGTTTCTTCAAATTTAAAGCTTTTAATCACAGGCGAAGGGATTTCTCATTCTTCAGCTGGGGTTAAGGTCATAGGGTGCCTCAAATCCACAGTTCTTCTACACAATCGATGATTAAAACACGCTCCACGTAAACCTTTCTTTTACACCAGTTATTATGACAGCCTCTAACTGTACAAACAATCCCGGTCTTCCTCGAAGTCATAATGACGAGTAATTTGATACGAAGTAGTTGCATTAGTCGCTTTTCAGCTAGCTAGCCTGTGACAGGAAGTGACTGACCAGAAGTCTTGCACAAAAAAACCCGCCATATTTCCGTTGAACATAAGATGGATAGGGGAGCCAAGTTGAGCTTTTTAGGTTTATGGGGTTTCTATTTATCTTTGGTGTTTGGTTTAGGATTTTATGTATATAGCTTGAGGATTTATATGGTTGTGGTTATGTTTAATGGAGGGTTTTAGATTGTTTTATGTACTTATCTTAACATGTACACCCCTGGGAGAGTTTAATGGTTTTTAAGGCACCTTTTTCCATCACATGTGGTTCTGCTGCTGAAGAAGACACACTGCTCCCAAACCTTCATTGTACTTGCACTTTTGATACATGCACTTTGTAAAAAGGCATTATAAAAATAACAATAAATTGTGGACCATGCCATTTCCTGCCTCTGCATCTCTCCTGCTGCACCTCACGTATTCCAACCGCTAAAGGCCAGCTACATAATATAGACTAAATGCCAGACAAACAAATACATTTTGTTTCATGTCTGTAATTTCAGAAGTAGAAAAGGATGCAGAACAATGATCGCAAAAATGTTGTCACCAAAGGATTAGAATTAATTGCGAGTAGTGTTCTTACTAGTCTACTTATCCAAAACAAACCACAATTTTGGCTTTAAGACTGTATATACAGTGTGGCATAAAAGTATTCACCCTCTTGGCATTTTACCTACTATGTTACATTCCAATCTGTAGTTAATTTTTTTTAATCTTATTGTTAGGGCTGGGCAAGTTAACGCGTTAATTTTGCGTTAATTCATTAGACTATTAACGGCGATATTTATTTTATCGCGCATTAACGCATGTTGCTCACATGCTTTCAGTCAGTGTCAGTCAGCACGCGCGCTGGCTGCAGCGCGCTGTGTCACGGCAGCACTCTCCCGCTCCCCCTCCCCTCTTGTACATGGCTCAGCGGCGCCAGCTAATTAGCACGCAGGCTCAGCCTGGCCCGCCCACTCAGCTCTCACACAAACTTAACACACAAACAGCTGAGAGAGACCGCAGCAGCGGAAAAACATGAACAGGGGAAGTAGCACGTTTGGCTTTATTTTAATTCCGTAAATGAAATCAAGCTGTATGTTTTGTAAAAAGCCGGTTCATTTCAGTGGAAACACAACAAATTTATCTAAGCACGTGAAAAAACATGAAAACGTCGAGCCACAGAAACGGAAAGAGGAGACGAAACTTCTGTCATTGCCCTGACAGACCCACAGACGTCTCTGACTGAGGCGTTTCAGTCCTCCAGAACATCCAGGTAGATCAGTGGTCATCTTCAGCAGCAGTTCATGTTAACTTTCAAAGTAGATATTATCTATCATATGTTACTGGAGCCCACACAGAAAATGTAATTAAGACCTTGAAAGAACCCAGTACATTTATTAAAAAGTGTCATTTAAGATAAGATAACATTAGCTAATCCTTTTTTTATCCCAGGACGGGGAAATGTATAGGATTAAAGCAACAGGCAGGTGCACACAACACACACAAAATGACATAAGGATTGAAATATATAAGAGGTGGATTAGCGAAAAAACACTGAACGTAACATTATTGTTATTATTATTATTATTATTATTATTATTATTTAATTGTAATAATAAAATAAAAACCACAAAACCCAAAAGGTCAACAGTTTCATGATACATCAAGCTTAGGGACTGGCTAATATACAGCAGGTCAAAAAAGGCCATATTTTGGCTGTAGTGCTTGCTGTTCTCTTAAGAAGAAAAGATCAACTAGTGCACTAAATTCAATAGATGGGTTGAAAATATCCAGTATAAAATGAGTGCTACAAATGTATCAACACTTTTGTTGATATGGCAGCAGAACATTAAAATAAAAGTGCTCTTTACACTACTTTTGAATTCATTCTTGGAGTTTGCGCATACAATGCGATTAATCATGATTAATCGGGCAAATTATGCGATTAATCGCGGTTAAAAATTTTAATCGTTGCCCAGCTCTACTTATTGTATGTGACAGATCTGCACAAAAAAGACTTGACCAGGAGCCGTATGCTGACGCAGACTCGACCAGAAGCAGTAGATGAGTTCCCAGTGAGGCAGGTACGAAGAATGCAGAAGAGACCTTTTCCAGGTAGTGCACACAAGCACTAGTTAAACAAACTAGAGAGGGCATGGCATGAGCAGGTGAAGGAAATAAACAGACCGAGCGACATGAAGACACTGGGGAACAATAAATACAGGTTGCGGGACAAGACGAGATGTTTTGACTGGGAGTGGTTGGAAGAGGCAGGTATGTGCATGCAGAGGAACAGGTGGATTGACTTTGAGGGTAATTAGTGGCAACAGGTGGAACTAATTAAGGTGATTGGTGGCTGGGAGGAAAGAAACAGAAATCATGACAAATACAGGTTAAATTCAGGATATTCTTGGGCCAAACCTCTGTCAGTCTGCCTGTGATTTGAGGCTGGCCTTGAGGAATGGGCAAAAATCCTAGTGGTAAGATGTGCCGAGCTCACACAGACTTATCCAACACTACTGGCAGCTGTAATTGCCACAAAAGGTGGCTCTAAGGTTCTACTTTAGGGGGTGAACATTAATGTATGCTGACGTTTTCTGTTCCAGTGTCCTATTTGTTGTTTGCTTCACAATATAAACATATCTTCAAAGTAAAAGAAAATGGTACAAACTATCAATCCATTTTAATCTGAGGTTTAAGGCAACCAAACATGAAAAATGGCAAAGAAGGTGGATACTTTTTCAATATCGTAAATCCTTGGCTGCCCCATTTTAGATTTAACATTGGGTTTTCTTCTTCTGCCTATTATAATCTTAAACAGTATAAACCATTTGCTCCAAAGTATACAACAAATCAATACATTCTCAGTATAACTCTGCATATATGTTATTGTTGAATATTTGATCATACAACGTGCTCTGAAGTTATTCAGTTCAGTGCAAAATAGCTCTATTGATCTCCTGAGGAGCAATTTGGCAGGCTGTTATTGGATGCACAATGGCAAAATAAAATAAATAAAAAATAACAATAACAGAGTTGATTGCTTGCCAAGAACCAAGTCTTTTTATCCACAGCTCTATTACTCCATGCTGTATGTGTTTGTAAATATCCAGTTTGATAGGTAAAAAAAATAATAATAATTATTCCAGTCTCTGCTCTGATTTTTTTTTTTTGTAGACATATTCAAATCTAGTTTCTAATTTAAACAGCTGTCACTGTAGGAGACAGCGGATTCCAGGCCAATTAATAACTACAATTCTTTTGAACATTTAACCCTTAGTTTCCCTCATCCAAACAGCAAGGCAATAAAACCTCTTTGTTGTTTTGTATTGTCCACCAGGCTCTTACTTTAAGTTTTTAGATCAGTTCTCAGACTTCTTATCTGATTCAATGTTAAACACTGACATAGTTATTGTAGTGGGGGATTTTAACATTCATGTAAACACTAAATGTGGTGGACTTAATGTAGCCTTTAAAACTATCCTAGATTCAATTGGCTTTGCTCAAAATGTGCATATACCGACGCATTCCTGCCTTCATACAAAGGACCGTGTGCTGACATATGGCATTGATTACGAAGGATTAATAGTATTTCCTCACTACCCTGTCTTATCTGACCATTTTTTAATAACCTTTGAATTAAACTTAACAGAGATCTCAACCCCCAAAAGAAGGTTTTATTATAGTAGATCTTTATCAAACTTTAAAGAGTCTCCCCCTTTTTAATTTCCTCAGTATCACAGAAATGCCCAGCAGATGGCAACAATGTTGTTTCTTCCCATTCACAAACTGATGCCCTTGTTGACGGTGTCACTTCCTCGTTGCCTTTTGCATTAGACAACTTAGCCCCCTTAATTCCTTAATAGAAAAGAATAAAAATAATCCTAGATTTCTCTTTAGTACAGTTGCCAAACTTACCCAGTCATAGCTCTGTTGATCCATCCTTTACCTTAACTCTCAGCAGTAATGACTTTATGAGATTCTTCATAAATAAAATTGATTATATTAAAAATGAAAATCATTGGTATCCTCCCATACATGACTACTTCGTCCTCAGTAAGTGAGCGTTGGAGGAGTCTTTAAAACCTGATCGTGTTTGAACTGTGAAGACGCAGTAGGGCTTTCTGAGTTATCTAAAATTTTAGCTTCATCTAAACCTTCTACTTGTATGTTAGACCCAATCCCAACCAAATTATTTAAGGAAGTATTCCCTTTGATTAATGCCACCATTATATATATATGTGTGTGTGTATATATATGTGTGTGTATATATATATATATATATATATATATATATATATATATATATATATATATATATATATATATATATATATTAGACTGCAGTGATATGTGTTTTCTATAAATGTTACTATCCATTTTAAGATAGGAAACAGTGTGACAGCAGCTAAGTTAAACAAAAGGACAAGAAAGAACACCAAACTGCTTTGCAGACCAGATATTGTAACATGGTCAACACAGTGAACACAATACTTACTTGAAAGTTAAGTGTTACATCAGTGTAACACGGTGCAATGATGAAATCAAGCATACATTCTTCTTAGTTTTGTCTCCATTTTACAAATCAGATTGTCCATACTGCTGCTTACAAGGCTGTGTTAAATTCTGGGCATGAAAGTCTTGAACAGAAACTGTGAACACATACATGTGCACTGAACACATTTAACCTTTTTTTGTATGTGTGTGTAGCTGTTTTTGTTGCACAGTGTTTGAAGGGCATTCCAGTCAGTGCTGTCAACTAATGTCATCCACACTAATCCCAGTTGACAGAGGGGGGGTGAGGGTCAACAGTCAGAAAGCGATGGAAGCAGCTGAGATTGTGACAAGCCTGGTAGAGTTTAGATGCGTGTCTGTGAGTGTGTGTGTGTGTGTCTATCCTCTCATAGAAATATACAAACACGTGGAAATTTCATGGCCTCACAGATGGGCTGATACATATTTACTGTCCAGCTTTGTTGGATAACATCCAATATGTTTAATCCATTAATAGCTTTCTAAAAGAAATCTATATTCTGGCTAAATAGAAGGTGATCTTGCAAATATTTGTTTTGCACATCTGTATTGTACTGGTATACATGTATACTTGTTATATAAATTGTGCTTACTACAAAGTCAAAAACTAACAAAAGAATGTAATTTAAGCAAAAGGTCTGTGAAACTTTATTGTTTTAGGAAGATCTTGCCCTGATATTGCATAAGGTACCATCTACAAGTTTTAACCCTAAAATATGCATATCCAAGCTTGGTCATTCACTATGACATAATGAGAAAATTGTGTAACATTAGTTTGATGCTCTTATTTGTGTACCCTGGGGCTGCTTTAGGGACCATGATTCTCAGAATCCAGGGAGATAAGTCTACTATACATGTCTATATGATGTCTCAGTGATGTAAGAGTGGCTTGCAGAAGTAACAACATGCTTAGATCTACAGTAGTTTTTAATATGGTGAGTAGATCCGATAGGCAATAGCCCTGGCTAAAAAGTTCAAAATGAGACATTTTGTGGTGTCTTTAGTCTGTTATTTTGAACAATGACTGTAATAGAAAGAAAGAAATGTGTGAACACGTTGCATACCAAGAATAGGATCTATTATCTCTACTTTGGGAATACTGTCTGGTATTCCTTTAACGCTGCACTTTGGAGTTCTTTCAGGTCCAGGTCCCTCACCCTTGCTCTCGTCTGTGCTACACCCCTCCCTCCGCAGCTGATGTCCCACAGTGGAGCCTGCTGTGAATGCACTCTTCTTCTGTTCACCTGTCTTTGTTTTCAGAGCAGGTCCCACTCAAAATAATGTCCGTTTTCCTGTAAAGCAGGATTATTTCTCCACCATTTCACCACACAGTCCCAGCCCACCGGCAGTCTTGAGCTTGAACGATGGTACTCGCTGTCGGGTGGAGTGGTGTGAGCAGCGCGTACACAGGAGTGATTGGCACTGCTAAGACATTCTTCCTAGCTTTTATTGGTTGTTTCTGACCAGGAGCGTTGTATTTCTGCAAACGACAGTGGGACCACTTGGAGGAGCCAAAGGAGCTTGATTTTTTTTTTATAGATTATCTGTCTCATTTTCTACTGTCAGTACATACCATTTGATTTTCAATCAGTTGCCGACTTAACAGAGAGTATAGGTGGTGGCATGATCAGTGGGGCAATGTTGTTGCTTGCGGTTAACAGGGCTATCCGACAAGCAGTGAGTGACAGTGACCAAATACAGAGGAAACCTTGTAAACACAGTAGTCACGATTAGCAGCACTCGATGGAGTTTGGTTGAGATAATCTAAATATTGTTGGTTTGAATGGGCTTGGGTACTCTTTTTATGCAGATGGATGACAGTGGCCTGACGCTAGAACCCACATAAGGGTACCCACATATGATGTGACCATTCCTAAGTTTAACTATAACACATGACATTACCAACATGTGCCAAGCATGATAGAACCACTGCACACTTCATGCTGGACCATGAGAGACACAATCCTCTGGCTACAATAAAGCACCCGATGGTTTCCCTGTGCATGACCAGTGTCCTCATACCACGTTCAGGACTAAATCTTTGTTCCACTTCTATTGTGATCGAGAAGTACGTCTAATACTGCTAATATTTTGGAGGGGCATCCCTGTATTACTTATAGCCTCATAATGGGGACAACTATAGAGTATAAATTTGGGTCACCAAGAGAAGTAATTCATTGCACCGTGTTGCGAAATATCAGTAAAATCATGCAACTCCAAATCTAAACACCACAAACCTGTTGAGAAGGGTATAACTGCAGAGCGTCGGAACGCCCCCACTGTCGGAACGCCCACACTGTCGGAACGCCCACACGCCAACGCAAACGCTGATTGGTTCGTTGATTTGCCCACTTCAATACATATATTTTTTCCCTCCATCTCATTCATTCAGCAGGACGGACGAAAAATGTCCGTCCCGCTGAAAAAATCCGTCCTGAGGAAAAAAATCCCTATCGCAGGGTATTAGTTTTACCTAGGGACCACATGTGATTTGTAATAATAACGGCGTTGTATGCAGACAGATATTAACCGGCTCGCGGTGTCAGGAGAAAGCAACAGCGCGAGGACTATTATGACTATTATATGTAGTAGCCTACGATAGAATTCTGTCCTGTCAGGATAAGGGCTTCTACTGGAGAAACACCCCAAATATGCGACTGCACGTTCAAAAATAAAGCTAAAAAAAACGCAACTCACGAAATTTACCAGCGACTGTAGAAAAAAAAAGAAAGCATACAGAGGCAGAGTTGACAGCGCTGCTTCTGTCACACAGCTGCAGCGCAGCGTATTGATTACATGTAATCCCAGGTAAAAACCAGATCCGTGCGAGTAGGCGATTGGACATTTTGCTGCATGGAGCCAGGCAAAGTTGGAAAAAAAAATCCGCTTCCTAGCATAAAGCCTGAAAAAGAAGGACAAATATGCGTGTGGGGCATTCAAAATCCGGACTGTCACCTGCCTTTCAACGGACGAAAGGTTCGGATGCTTTTGTGTAACTCTGCAATATTTTTCAATGTATGGTTTGTTTAATAAAAAAACAAGTGTCCTTTTATTTGCGCACCCATAAGCGGAGCAAAAATCGGGCATCCTCGGACGGAGCTCTGGATGTTTGCTTACTTTCAATACAAATTCGAAATAATTTATTAAGTTAGACAATAATTGAATTCAATCAATTGGTCCTATGTAGCCCCTAAAGGGGTGACGTTTTCAGTCAGTTGATTTATCTGGAAAACGGGTGAGAATTGAACGGATTCAGTGTCTGAAAACATAAAGTACATTTTCCTGAATTGACTTGTATTGTGTCTGACTGCACCTTGGTCTGACCTAAGATGGCCGCTCTGTCGGAACGCCCCCAGTCGGAACGCCCCCAGTCGAAACGCCCCCAGTCGGAACGCCCCCACAGTCGGAACGCCCCCACAGCTCTGCAGTTACTCCTTACTGAACCTGTTTAACCCATTTTCAATCTTGGAGGGTAATACAGGGTTACGTGACCCACCCCTGTGTGTTAAGACTTGGTTTATCAGGAAATTCAG
This sequence comes from Fundulus heteroclitus, assembly GCF_011125445.2. Taxonomy (NCBI): domain Eukaryota; kingdom Metazoa; phylum Chordata; class Actinopteri; order Cyprinodontiformes; family Fundulidae; genus Fundulus; species Fundulus heteroclitus. The sequence continues at coordinate 6,387,867 of NC_046365.1, forward strand.
CAAACTGTAAAGACGTCTTTTACCACTTCTAATAATGAAGTAGGAAAGATTTTCTCCAAATATCCCTCCCAAACGTGATGGTTATGTATGCAGTATACACTAGGTCACACTGCATTTTAACAAAAAGAGTCTGTCCACATGAAATGTTGTGAAACAGCTGTATTGCAGCCCCCTCCGTTGCATATCCAAGGACATTGTGAATGAAAACCACAGAGATGACATCTGTCACCATCAGAAACACTTGCTCTTAAACTCCACACACATAAATCAGCCACCGTGTGAAGAGCTCAAGTAAAGCATGGATTGTAAATAAATAAATATATGTTTGGTGGGGAAGGGAATTGAATCAACCATCTGAACAGCCAAATCCAGACTTTAAAGCAACAGTCTGTTGTGAAATATATGTTTGTATGTACAGGGCCCTTTTTTCAAGACTGATAAAGCTCCCTAAACATAATCACTGGGTTTGAGTTTCTTCCCGGCAATTCTGTTTGTATTTCCCTGCCAGTTTTCTAGTTTCTTCAGACCTCAATGATGTTCTCCACAATTACTCTTGACTGCCATTTGCTAATGCTGAAAACTAAGGGAAACAGCTGCTCCTTCTGTTTTGTGAGGCCTGAAGTTGCTCAGTGAAGCATGTTTTTGGAGTACGGGTTAAGCTTTGGAGATTGTTATAGAATTTCACTTGACACACACACACACACACACACACACACACACACACACACACACACACACACACACACACACACACACACACACACATATATATATATATATATATATATATATATATATATATATATATATATATATATATAGTTGCTGTACATTTGTTTACATATGCAGAAGGAGTTCTGCAATGAAAATCACCACCCTTTTATAAGGTGAATAACACATTTGGTACAGTTTTGGTCCCCCTGGCACATTACCCACTAAAACCTTTATGGAACAAATATGCTTCAACTGATTCAGTCGATATTTGCTGCAGCTATAGTCTGATGCTTCTCCTATAATTTTAAAGGGGTATTCATGGTGTTTGGCAGTGTTTATTTTGGAAAACATTTAGGCGAGGCTCAAACATTTTGATTTTCTTTAATCAACTATAAATCAGACATGGTGACATTTGCAATAGTGGTTCCACCTGAACAATGTTCTTTAATGCCTTTGTGTCACACAAATACTATACTTTACATTTGCACTTTATAACTTTGGAGCTTTGGAGTACTTGATTTATTTCAGATATGTAATTTCAGGCAGAAATTGCTCCTAAACTCCTCTGGGCGTAAGGTGTTAAGTTGACATCTATGTCAGAGACTCTAATTCTCAAAGAAGTAAAGGAAGTAGTTCTTCAGTTGCCCATAAGTAAATGTGATATTTTTACTCCCTTAGTGAAAGCAAAAAACTGTATTTAGAATTTCCTTAAAACATATTACTAAAATCTCATCTTGTCTCGCTCTCAGGAGGTCAAAATTGTGTCTTATCTCATGAGCTGAATGTATCGTTACTGCCCCATTAAAAATCAGGAAGTGAACTCCCGGAAAAGTAAACACTGTTATAAATCAACTCAGTCTTGTTTTCCAAGCCACAAAAATGATAGCCTGATACATGCACAAATACCTTCACACACACACGGTAATCACCAAAACATCCATGTAATCATCTGTTTCCACCTTTGCCTGTGATTACTCACAGGGGATGATAATCTTTGTTGATTTATCTTACTTAAGACTCACACACACATCCTTGGTTTTAAATACAAAATGAGGGCCGTGCACAAACTTCCATTCATCTCCGAATCTTTCTATGGCCTGACCCTGACCCTAACCTAGATCTAATCTACACCTAAGTCCTAAACCTAACCACTAGCCAAGAAAAGGAGGAGGTCCAAAAAAAAAGGAGGACCAAAAAAAAGGTGCATCAAAGTCCTCACTTCACTAGTAAAATTAGCAATAAATGTTCTCACTCAGCTTCAAGTACAAGAACACACACACCCGCACACACACATACAGTCTCTTCCTCATATGCAGATACTTACATACCTCTCAACACTATCTTTCATACACAAGCAATCATGTGCATCAAAACACTCTGGCGTATCCGAAGCAGTTGACAGGCTCCAGTTATCAGCCAAGGCCGGGTGCACCAGATAAGGGAGCTGCAAGGCGCATCATAAACACCGGTGCACTTGGAGCGAGGGAGAGAAAGTGCATCTGAGGGTGGGATAAATCATGGTTGAAAGACAGAGGAGAGAAAAAAAATCCACCCCATTTGAAAAATAATAAACTTTTCAGCCAAGGAGTAGCGACAGAGGGTAGAGACTTGAGCATTGTAGAATTGAAACGAAAGGCGGAGCAGCAAAGTGAAAAGAATGTCAGGCTTGTGTAAGCAGTGGGTAGAAAGAAAGAAATATATGCAAAAATAAACGCTACAGTCTACCAAACAGAACAGAGTATCCCATCAGTGAAGAGATTCAAGTTTACCAGCAGCAAGATAAATATATATTCACATTTATAAACACAGAATTTTAACATATTACTAATAAAGTACCATTATGCTTCTCCTCCTTAATACATGCATTAAAATACTAATAGCTTTGCTTATTTTTGAATGCCTTAAGGTCTATCTGCTTAAGATCTCCTAGATTCCTTCAGTGTACCAGCAACCAGCTCAGGTGGGCCGGGGCACAAGTTGGTGGTGAGTGCACTATGCGCCATTTGGAAAATCTACTACTACAGAGAACAAAGCTTATCCAAATTTCTGAGTGTTATGGGGAAACTTAGACACAGCAATTATCAAATGAAGTAAAAGACACAGCAGCAAGGCGAACGAACTTAAGGTTTATGTAAGCAGCAGACAAAAAGAAAATGTAGAGTAAAACCATATTTAAATACCCCAGGTAGTAACCCTCAAGGTACACTAGACAAGATTTATAAAGCCAATTCTGATTCTGCTTCCCAAGATGATAGGGAGCAAGTTATCTTCTCTTTGTCAGCAACTTCCTATCTAATCCCACTAAATCAAGAAGAATAAGAGGCTGCATTAGTTGTGACAGAAGAAGTAGAGGGGATTGAAAATGCACAAAGATCCTTGGGACCGACACCATTCAACACACACCAACCTACTTCCTGATGGTGCGTTTACTCGGACAAGGCCATATAAATACCTTGGCAAATGTATTTATCATTAAATTGCTCACACATTGTGAACATCAGAAAAGTCCACTTTGCAACCTGCCTCTGGCACTCAGGAGGTAAAAAACAGAAGCAACGTGCCAGTCAAGTGATACAGCTGACAGATGGCTCTTGCTCGAAAGCGAAGCGAACACGTGCGCCTGGATGAATGTGTAGGAACAAACACTCGCTCTCACAAATCATCTTAAGTCAAGTGGATGTGTTGATTCGAGCGCTATGTCACATCCCACTGCACAGAGAGAGGCACAGAGTATAAGTGCTCTCATTACTATTACACCGCTGACAGGGCAGAGCACAAAATGAGAACTAATTTTTATTGATGTGTGTTGTAGAGCATCGACCTTTTGAGGCTGCAATCAGTTGTCTGAACTGACTTCCAACTCTCACCTGAAACTGGAGATGTTTTTTTTTTTTTTTTTTTTGCTGAAAGCTGATATTAGGGTAGTGATGGAAAAGCATCTCGGGGAGCTGAGAGGGCTGGAAAGATGTGACAGCACAGAGTTCTACTTTTACTGAAACAGTGTCAAATTTAATTTGAGACAACATCTCAAAACATGTAATGTTATTTACGTAAGTAGAGGACACCATTTTATTCCTCATTAAATCTGTTTGTTTTTCTTTAACCCATGAGCTATAATCAGAAAGATTATCCAACCTGCAGCAAACCAGTTCTAATAAATCTAGGTAGTTCTGTCAGCCAGATCACCAACTAATTATAGATGGAATACAAAACATTCCTGTAGGTTTGTCAGGAGATTTAGAGCACTTGCATACCTCATCACATAAATACTACCATATTGACCAGTGCATTTAATCTCCAAACTACAAGCTGCTTATGTTTTGTTATTTAAAGCAAGATATTTACAGAATTTCAATATGTAGTTCTATATTTTGTATTAAAACTGAACGGTTTCGACTGAGTCCTTACTGATTTATTTCATACATTCTGAAGAACTGAACCATTTAGAGTTTTAAGTTGCTTGTGGAAAAAAAACTAATTTAAGTGTGAAGACAATAAAGAAAGTCAACATCAACAAGGCTGCAGGTCCAGACATGGTGTCAGGTCGGGACATCTTCAACCTCTCCCTGTAGCTATCAATGGTCCCTCCATGTCTGAAGCCCTCCATCATTGTGCCCGTCCGCAAGAAAACAACCATCACCTGCCTCAACGAGTACCATCCTGTTGCTCTGACCCCAGTCATCATGAAGTGCTTCGAGAGGATCCTTCTGCAACACATCAAGGACGCCTGCTGGCCTGGACAGCCTGCAGGTTGCCTACAGGGAGAATTGCGCCACAGAGGAGGCTGTCTCGCTAGCACTTCACATGGCTCCAGCACCCCAACACCTATGTTAGGATGCTATTTGTGGACTTCAGCTCAGCCCACAACACCATGCTGGCTCTGAAGCTCCAGAACCTGGGATTATTCACACTCTGCTCTTGGATCAGTGACTTCCTCACAAACAGGCCCCAGGTGGTCAGGATAGCGAAACGCACATCTGCCTCACTGATCGTCAAAACAGACATGCTGCAGAGTTATGTCTTCAACCCTGCTGTCTTCATCCTCTTCACCCATGACAGTCCTGCTATCCACCCCACAAACACGTTGGTGAGGTTTGTAGATGATGATACATCTCCTCCGACCTCTCCTGGACAATAAACACCTCCCACCTGGTAAAGAGGACCCAACAATAGCTCTTCTTTCTCAGGAAACTGAAATGGAGTGGACTTTTGACTAAGCTGTTAAAAACTTTTACAGAGCTACCATAAAAAGCATTTTATGTCTCAGCATAACAGTGTGGTATGGGAGCTGCACAGTGCAGGAGAGGAAGGATAAGAATGGGTGTTGATGACAGCACAGGGGAATTAAAAAGTAGACCTATTTAACCAGTGAGACTTTCATGTTAAAGTGAGACTTCCTGGTTATACACAAGCTTTGTGTTATTTCCTATCTATCGAGCCTGCTGTGCCATTTGGCCCTGGTTAAAATAAATATATTGTGAACAGCAGATATGGAAGGACTTAGCACTGTTGTGATTAATATATACGTTACCTACTGTAGGTATTGTTTTCATAAATTTTATATAGAAAAAAATGGATTTGTCAAAGTTTCTTCTGCATGAATTTGTGTTTTAGGAATTATGTTGTTTTAGTATAACTTTTATTTTAGTTTTTAAGATTTCCAAATTTGCACATAACCTTACACATGTATCTGTCTGGTTATCTCATTTTAAAATATTGAATCAGATGTTATGATCAAACAGTTACTACTTGAAAAGCCATTTTACCAAATACTTAAATATATATAATAAATATGTCAGTGATAATGTTGGCTAAAATACATTTACTTACAACACTGATGAAATAGCCGCATCGATGTTACCAATTGCTTGAGCCGCAATTGTTGTCTGGATCAAAACAGTCTTTTCTCTGGTATGTCACATCTACGAATATCCCGCCCTGTGGTCCTGATTGGCTTGTCCAATTTAAAGGTATTCAAATACCTCCCAATGGCAGCGATTCCAGATGGAGGTGTTGACACTGTGTGGAGCTCAGTAAAACCAAATCCATCTGGTTGTGTCGGGTTATAGTCGTTGGCCCCCGCCCACAAACGTCAATGTCGGCCCAGCTGTTTGATTCTGGTTGTTCAATTCAGTTAATTGAACATAAGCCCGGACGGTCCAGTCACTTTAGCAATGAGTTCTCTGATGCTAAAGTCCACTAGTCTAAAGCAGTTTTATCTGAAATGACTTGATGGTGTCGGAGTCGGGACACACGTTTGCAGCCATTTGTGCCGCACGAATGGCATCTAGTCACCGTGTGAACCATCCAGAGAACCTCCACTCGTAATGTCGGTTCTGATCTGAAGATAACACAAAGGTCATTAACAGGAGTTGCAAAACTGTTGGCCCTCTGAGGAAGAACCTCTGCTAGTCCTGGGTTGCGGTCAGAGAAGCAGAGCTGACTGATAACTGTCGTCTGTCTCTGACCGTTCACAGCGGTACCAGCGCTTTCTAAATGCGACACCACCTCCCGGACTCCCAACATTCCCACTTTTATGTTGTTGGGATTTTTCATAAGCAGCAGACGGCTTCAAATTTGCTATTTTTTGCGGATTTAATCAAGCCTTAAACTGGTTCTTTTGGGGTCAAGACTTGCTAAATTAGCATTTTCTCGCAACAACAGCTGCACATGGACCATCGAATGGAGTGATACGGATTAACCACGAAAGCTGATAGGCTGGTTGCTTGTTTTTAGTTACAAATACATTTGATATAGCACAATTCAAAGTCAAGGGAGCATTTTATTGCTGCAGTTGACGTAGCATTAAATAGGCGTAAGATATTTAAGACCTATTAAAAAAAAGTAAGACTTGAACATTATAATCCTATGAATTCAAGACTTTCTAAGGCCTTAAATATTGATTTTCAAATTCAATCCACAGAAACCCTGTACAGAGCACTGCAAAACTTTGTCTCTGCTATATTAAAAATAAAACAACACATTTTAGTTGTAAAGTTATTATGTACAACTTAAGCAAAAAATAGATGTAATATATGCAAACCGGTAATGCTTTGTTAATATAAATTGGAATCACAGGTAATGTCAGTGGGCTACACAGCAGCATGTCTGGTTGTAGTGTCTTGCAATGTTCTCCCTGTGCATGCGTAGTTTCTGACCAAATACTCCGGCTTCCTCCCACAATCCTAAAATATACCTGTTACATTAACTGGTATCTCTAATTGCCATTAGGTGTGAGAGTGTGTCTCTGTGTTGCCCTGTGATGGACTGGCAACCTGTCCAGGGTGTACCCTGCCTCTCACCCGATGACCAATGGAGATAGGCATCAGTCCCCGCTACTCTGTATGGATAAGCGGCTATAGACAATGGATGGACGGGTAATGTGAAATGTTCAATCTTTTCAAGAATAATAGAACTACTATTTTTGGTGTAGTAACCATGTTTGAACTATTAATGTATAAACATTTAAACTTTTTTTAGCACATTACAAGGCGGTGGTGTAAGGATCCCCTGGGTTTTTGTTTACTTGTTTTAGCTCCCTGGGGATCCTGCAGTCTGTTTGTGTTTTGCACTTCTTTAAGTATTGGTGTCACGATTATTATTTTTTTTGTTGGTTTAGTTTTGTACTTTTTTTTTTAACCGATTCTCTTAGGTTTAGGTTCTGTCATAGTTTGAGTTCCTGCCTTTAGTTTAGTTTCTATTTTGGGTTCTTTCTTGATTGTTTTTTATTATAGCTTGTGTCCTGTTTTAGTCTTAGTTTGAGTTCTATCATAGGTCAGGTCTTATTGATGTTTGTTTGTGTTACAGATTGGTTCTTGAACCGTTTTAGTTTAACCTGTTTTCACCTGTCACTTCAGTCAGCTCAGTTCCACCTCCAGCTGCTTCCCTTCCTCTGATCAGCTCCACCCATTCTGGTAATGAGTTTCACTCCATTCACCTGCTCACTCCCCTAGTTATACCTGCCTCTGTCCACTGCACTCTGCCAGATTATTGTTTTTCCATGCCTTGGGGTAAGCCAGATCCTGCATTCTTTCTGTTTGCCTGCCTGCCTGTAATCCAACCCAGTTCTGATTCTGTCTGTTTCCCTGATAATCTGATTTATCCTGTCCTTTTGTTACTAAGCCAACCTGACTTCTGTCTAGTTTATTTTCAGTTTGCCGTTAGTCGGGTTTTGGAACTATTTCTGAGTTTTTGACACTGACTCCCAGTTTTTGGCTTTATGCCCATTTTTGGTTTCTACCTGTTTTATCTTCTGTTAATAAATCGGCTTTAATTCCAACCTCTGCTTGTCTGGCTGTATACGGGGCCTTCATGACGACAATTAGTTTTTATCTGTAGATCTTTTCTGCCACCTGACCATGTAACTAGTTTTCTATTCATTATTTATGTAGTACCCTGCCTCTCCCCCATTGAAATGCTGGAGATAGGCACAAGCACCCCTCGCGACCCCATGAGGGATAAAGCGAGTAAGAAAATGGATGGATGGATGTTAGTAGTTCATTCATGGTTCTGTTTCCTTCCTGTTTTCCCTGCCTACCTGTTCTCAGTTTAGTTGTTAGATTATCCTTGTCATTAGTTCTTTTTAGGTTCCGTTCCCCTCCTGTCTCCGCCATATTATTGCTTTCTCTCTGCTGAGTTACCTCTTCATGTTTCACCTGTGCTTAGCTCTTCCACCTATCTTTCCCTTCTGTCTACTCCCCTATTTATTCAGTCGGCTTAGTCATACTCAGTTGTCAAGTCCTCTGATATGCTACACCCAGTTCTGGTCATTGTGTCATGTTCCTGTTTTCCACTGTCTGCCTGTAGGCCTTGTTGTTTCTATTATTTCATAAAATCACCTAAATCCATCATGCTTCTCCAAGACTCTTGCCTGCGCTCCGGTCAACAAGTTACAAACAAAACCTGACATGTGGGCAATTCTTTGTATCTGACTTATGGGGACAGCCTAAAATGTTTTCCCTGAATGTGAATTATGAAGGAGTATTTGGGAATTCGAAGCCAAAACTCTACAGCCTTTGGTTCTGGAGCTACATTACTTTGTAAAACCACATTTTACTGTAGTTTTAGCTGCAGATCTAGTTATATGTTTATACTGACTTTACACATATAGAGACTTAAATGCTTGCCTGTTTGGTTTAGCAAAATAGCTGAAGCTCAGTCAGATTGAAAGTCAGGGAAAAAGTCTGAACATAAGCTTTCAAATCTTTCTATATATATAAAACACTGGACCTTTTTTATGCTAATGTTAAGGACACCTACACCCCCGCCCCCTTGCCCCCACTTAGGCGCTCTGATCACAACCTTGTCTACCTGCTCCCCCATTACATACCGATGGTGAGAAGGACAACAGCACAGAAGAGGTCAGTGAAAGTTTGGTCAGATGAGGCCAGTGAGAAGCTGAGGGATTGTTTCAGAACCACAGACTGGAGCATGTTCCAAAGCTCTCATGGAGAGGACATCAACAGCCTGACTGAATGTATCACTGACTACATGACCTTCAGTGTGGAGAGCATTGTGCCTACACGACAGCTACGGTGCTTTCCAAACAACCCCCCATGGGTGACCCCTGAGCTGAAAGTCCTCCTGAACCAGAAGAAGAGGGCTTTCTACTCAGGGGACAGAGAGGAGCAGCGGGAGCTCAGGGCGGCAAAGAAGGATTATGGGAGGAAGATGGAGGAGCAGCTGGTGCAGAACAAAGTCAGAGATGTGTGGAGAGGTCTCAAGAAGATCTTCGGTCTTGGGCAGAGGACCAGCAGGGCTGCAGACGGTGTCATCAAGTTTGCAGATGAGTTAAACAGGTTCTTCACCCGGTTTGACTCCCCCCTCACAGTCACTTCATTGCAGGTGAGAGGTCAGCTGATGAGGCTGAAACAGAGGAAAGCCTCAGGACCGGACGGCATCCCACCCAGGCTGCTGAAGACCTGTGCAGATGAGCTGGTCCTCAGCTACATCTACAACCTGAGCCTCAGCCTGGGGGTGGTGCCCACCCTGTGGAAGACCTCCTGTGTGGTACCGGTTCCCAAAACGCTGCACGCCAGGGAACCAGCCCACTTCAGACCAGTCACTCTGACCTCCCATCTGATGAAGACCATGGAGCGCCTCATCCTAGCTCATCTGCGCACCGTGGTGAGCCCCACCCTGGACCCGCTGCAGTTTGCCTACCGGCCCAACATCGGAGTAGAGGATGCCATCATCTACCTACTGCAGCGGGCGCTCACCCACCTGGAGACCACCGGGAGCGCTGTGAGAGTCAAGTTCTTTGACTTCTCCAGCGCTTTCAACACTATCAGACTGGTGCTGCTGAGGGGGAAGCTGGAGAATGCTGGATCTAGCTGCCTGGACCACCTCACTGACCGCCCTCAGCATGTGCGGCTGCATGGCTGTCAGTCAGAGGTGGCAGTCTGCAGCAAAGGGGCCCCCCAGGGCACCGTTCTGTCTCCGTTTCTTTTCACCCTTTACACCTCGGACTTCACCTACAACACAGACAGCTGCCACCTTCAGAAGTTCTCTGATGACTCGGCCATTGTGGGCTGTGTGTCTGAGGGGAACAAGCTGGAGTACCGGTCGGTCATCATGGACTTTGTGGACTGGTGTGATAAGAACCATCTGTGCTTAAACACCAGTAAGACCAAGGAGATGGTGATCGACTTCAGGAGAAGACCCCCACCTCACTCACCTGTGAACATCCAGGGGCAGGACATAGAAACTGTGGAGAGTTTCAAATACCTGGGTGTTCAGGTCAACAATAAGCTGGACTGGACACATAACACCGATGCTCTGTATAAGAAGGGCCAGAGCCGCCTCCACCTCCTGAGGAGGCTGAGGTCCTTTGGAGTGAGCAGGCCTCTGCTAAAAACCTTCTATGACTCTGTGGTGGCCTCAGCCCTCCTCTACGCTGTCGTCTGCTGGGCTCCTGGCAGCACAGAGCGGGACAGAAAGAGGCTGAATAAGCTGGTGAGGAAGGCCACTTCTGTCCTGGGCTGCTCTCTGGACTCCGTGGAGGAAGTGGCTGAGAGGAGGGTGTTGTCCAAGCTCACATCCATCATGGACAACACCTTCCACCCCCTGCAACAGACTGTAGAGGAGCTGAGCAGCTCCTTTAGTGCCATACTGTCTGTAAAAAGGAGCGCTACCGCAGGTCATTCATTCCTGCTGCTATCAGATTATGCAATGCTGCACTGTAAGTATAATAACTTGTTCAATAACTAATGTGCAATTACTATTTAATACCCTGTGCATTAACCTGTGCAATAGTCCTGTTAAAAAGTGACTTCAGTTGTTATAGTTATTAGTCACTACCTCACTGTTGTTCTGTACCTGGTACTACTTTAATGTAAAACATTAAATATATATTTATATAAGTCACCTTGAATGTACACAAGTCATCTTGAATCTGTGCTGTATTTCCTTTTATGTATTTATATTTTTTTTCGATCCACTGTATATATGTGGACACACTGCATATACATCATGCACCCTTTCCTCCTTTTGGCACCTCCTTTTGATTATTGAGCTGATGTGACAAGTGAATTTCTGCACTGTGAGATCAATAAAGTCTTCATATATATATATATATATATATATATATATATATATATATATATATATATATATATATATATATATATATATATATATATATGAAGACAGACTTTATTGATATATATATATATATATATATATATATATATATATATATATATATATATATATATATATATATATATATATGTATGTGTGTGTGTGTGTGTGTTTGTGTGTGTCTTGGCTGCTTCTGTAATCAATGCTGTCCTTGCCTGTCCTGCAAGTTTAGGTCACCAGCCATGTCTTTTTAGGTAAGTAGTTATTCAATACTAATCACCTGTTTTTTTATATGATGAACAGTAATCTGTGCAATTACTGTTATAAAACACCTAAAAGACTTTAGACTTCTTTTTTAATTCAACATTCTTTTGTATTAGAAGCAATAAATCTTGTTTAGGCCAGAATTGGGCAACACAATTAGTGTGTGAACCTATTTTTCCAGGCCTGCGCAGAAAAAAAGATTTTATTGAGTCTCTCACAGACAAACAGAGCAGAAACAATGTTTCTGTACCTTTAGAATGAGCTGTATTGATCCATGGTTCTCATTGATAATACCAGTAATAGTATTTAAGTTTTGTCCCTAACTTCACATTTTTAAAACAGATGCTGTAAAACAAAGAAACAAACTTTAAAAAATACAAATAAAGGCAGTTGTGAGGAAAGAGTCAAATCTATTTAGATTTAGAAAAATCAACACTTTTCTTACTCAGGTTAATTTCATGGCTGAGTGCCTTAAAATGACCCAGTTTTCTCCTGCATGGTGCACAGAAATGTCTAGCTTGCTGACAGTTTGATTCTGGCTTTGATAACACAAACCTTTAAAGCACTTATGAAATCGAGAAACATACATAACATACATACATGAGATCTTCAAAGGAATCTTCTAAAGTATGCTCGTCTCTGCTCATTCAGTTGCTCAATTAAATGCTAAAGTACAATTAACATATAAGAACTTTTGAGCTTGATAAAAATGTGAAAAATAGGATATTTCAATCCTGACTTAAGTTCACGTGCCTTTAGACATAACATTTTGTCACACATTCTGCAAGTTTAAAGATATTCATTAATCCAATGATGTTTATGTTGTGCCTCTGACCTGTAGCCTGAACAATGGACACAACAAATTGTCAAGAAGACAGAATATGAACCATTATTAACACTATCAAATTCTCTCATGTCTTCAGGTTTATACAACACTTACCTAACCATTTAACTAGTTTTCTGTTCATGAAGACAGTTTGTGAATGTTTGCACATTTCCCCACACAAAAAATGTGACTTGTGTGTTTGCGCTGGAGGTGCTGCATGGTCATTTCACTTGTTGACATGCACTACAGTATTGAGAACTTATACAATTATTTAGTGGAATATAATCTTTCAGTCCTGGGCTCATCTTTTCTCTTACCCAATTAAAGATTTAATCTGTTCAGCTGCACCTCACAGCACTGTCATTGTGCCATCTCTCAGTAGCTATGTTTACATGCTCAAAATTTCACGATCAGATTGAAAAGTATTCAGATTAAAAATCAAACAATAATTGGATTGTACTGTTTATATGGGAACACAATCAATGAATCTGATCACAATGTGTGTGTATATACACCTGGCTTTATTCAGAAAACAACCACTCTGACATGTGCAGTTATCAACTTTTCCTAAAAAACCACAGAAGAAGAACTTTCATCTTTGCTGAACAACAGAAAATAGTAAACAAAGCAGTAGTGCATGAGTTTGTTGGTTTTCCGAGTGTCCAGGCTGGGCTTGCACCAGGTTCTAATTACGGTTGAGTCGTTACTTTATAAATAATTATTTTGAGCTCTTTTAATGTTTCGAAGAGTTTTGCTCTCCGACGTATTTCAACATAGCGGAAATATGTCACGTTTACGTCAGGCGCACAAGCGCACTCGGGTCAGCTTGCCACATTCAGAATAATTTGATTCTGACAAGCGTTTACAGTACATGCATGGCGATTGTCATAAACCACCCCTTTCATTCGAATTACAATTTCATTCCGATTGAGTTTAATCTGATCAAAATATTCAGATTCACCTGTTTACATGACGCATTTTTATTCCAATCGGCCTTTATTCCGATTACTTATGTTCATGTAAACATGGCCAGTCAGTTATACCAGTTCTACCAGTAAACGCACTTCATAACTATGTCTAAGAACAACAGACTCAACGTGTTTGACTTTAGAGCTTGCAAAGTAAAATGAATTAAAAACATAACTACTAGTGTTAGCAGTCTGGTGCTTGGGTTTCATAACGGAATGTTACAGTATTCACACAAAATGTATTTATCTAAAAGAAATCTTTTTCTACGCTTCATTTTAAGATGAACTATCCACATTGTGCTGTATATGCACACATGGCTTGTGGCCTCTGCTTCAATCATTCTGGCAAATATGCTCAATTGGCTGAAATCAGGAAAACTGTCATGCAGGTAAGACATCTAAGGTGAAAGTTAGTGATGAAGGAGGAGAGGGAGTGAGGAATTGGAGGCAACAGAGGAGAGAATTGTAACAGATCCGAGAAAAGAAAACGAGCCAGAATTAGAAAATGTCTCTTTTTGTCTCCTCGCTTCATGTCGTTTACGTCAGCAGAGAAAAATGTAATTCGGGCCAAAAGTTTTATTTACAAGATTAAACTGAGTGACTGTCTGTCTATCGATCGCGCAGCGCCTACAAACAGCGCTGCTGGTCTAGGGGCCGTGATTGAACCGGTGACAAGCTCTGACGTGCATGACGGGCCCACACCGATGCAGCCTTCGCACTGGTGCTGGGGTTGATAGATGTGGTTTCTTGACTATGCTCACGCACAGAGCACTGTAATACTTTTCATTGTGATTCAGAGAGGTGCAGTTCATCTTACAGATGCAGTTTTAGCACATATTCAGACAGAAGCAGTAAAACCAGAGGGGCCTGCGGAGAGCCGAGGTGTGTTGGTTTGGGCGTGTTTACCTGCTGGATGTAACCGCTGTAAAACATTCAGAAAATAACTTTTTATTCCTCTGATTAATAACATCTTTATGGAGCGCTCTGTTATTGTTACTCTGTGCTGCTCTACCAAAGTGTGGCTTTCTCGCTCGCTCGTCATCGGGCACAAATCAAATCAAACTTCTTCATGTTTGTATTTTGCGGCGTAAATTGTGAGTCAGACTCAGATTAAGAAGCTGGTACATGAAATAAATAAAGTGACAACACGCACAAAGTAGATCATTAGAGTTTAGTCTGAGAATCCACCTGGTATCTGCTTCAGAGACGTTTCAGGTTGTGGAGGCTTGACCGATCTTTCTCTGGCTTCTGCTGTGGATGCTGTGTGTAACTTTATTGCAATTTAATTGAAACTATGTTCTAGTTTTATTTATATAACCTTTGTTATGATGTTGGAGCTGTAGCTGCAACTGCTATATATCCATCCATCCATCCACTAACCCGCTTAGTCCCTCATGGAGTCATATATATGTATTTATATATATATATATATATATATATATATATATATATATATGTATTTATATATATATATATATATATATATATATATATATATATATATATATATATATATATATATATAGCTGAAAGATTAGCAAAAAATATTCTGACAGATATAAGCGATGAGTATGGCTGTTGAATGATCAGGTTTAACTCATGGATATAACAGTGCATAGAGTGCACAGAGGGAAAGGCTTCCTGCAGCCAAGCCTGCAAACCGGAGGATGCAACGCCACTGCAGCGCCATCATAAGTCTGGAGAATTAGTTTATTTTCCAGTTTAAATGGATGAAGTTCTTCTTTCAGAAGCTTTTCAAATCCCTCTGCAGACCTGTCTTCTAGCAGAAAAAAGACCAGGAATCTCCACTGCGGAGCATTTAGTGATGTGGTGCATCACAAACTGGCTCACACAAGTCACATCTGTGGTTTTGTCTGCTTGCACCACAAAAAAATGGCACTTCTAATATTTCATCCCTAATTGTTTGTTGATAAACCTCTACAATGCAATCAAGTGGCTCATTTTGGCTGGTTTTAGAGGTACATTTGGCCACCTGTGTATTTGATAGGTGATCTTCCAACTCATTGTCAATAAACCAGATCCATAAAAAAAACCTGATTCAGTGATGAGGAAGATTCATCAGAACAATGTAATGGTAGCTTGTGTGCCCCACAAAATTTTATCAAAAATCCATGACAACGTATGTCTGTTTATCTTCACCAGCTCGTTGTGTCTCTGTACAGCAATGCGGTGGCCCTCATCCACCTGACAGGTGATGTTAACCCTGCCCAACATGGACAATTTTACACTGTTCTCAATGTGACTTGTGTTGGATTAATGTTTATTTTATTTTGTTGGATAAATGTTTTAGATAAAAAAAATTCCTTGTTGGGTCCTAGCTGTGTAATCTCCAAACACGAAAAGCAGAAAAGAGATTAGTTAGCTAGACTTCCACAGCTGGCTACCTTGGCTGTAAGGTGTTCATCAGAGACACAGCCTGGGGGTAGAAACTGGCCCTGTGTCTGCTCATTTTAGCCATCAGTGCTCTTTTGCACCAACCGAAAGTTAAAAGTAGGAATAACCTGTGATCAGAAAGAGTTGGGTCAACAGCTATGCAAGCTGCCTTTTTTCTGGCCCTGGATCTGTACAGGCTGTGAATTAATTAAAGATCAGTGCTGACAATCCTCTCTGCAGTTCTAATTGTTTGATGCAGTTTGGACCTGTCAAGCTTTGTGGATGAACTGAACCACACAGAGATGGAAGATATGGAGAAAAACATGCCAAAGCTGGTTCTGAAAGCAGTCTTTTTTTCCTTTTGACATTTTACCTTTGAGTATATTATACTTTTAATATACTATTAAACTGACCATTAAAATACAGTGATGAATTATCCATGTTGATGATATACTAAAATGAAAGATGACAAACGCAAAAGTAATTTTTTTTAAGAACTAGTTTTTATGTGTTTTTGTTAACAATTATTGTGAAGAAAGCAAAGTTAGTCGTATTTCTATGAGTCTTCTACACCCTGTAATGAGAAAGTGACATAGAACCACTGCTCCATCCACAAAAATAAACCTAAAATCTTTTTTCAGTCACCCCTCAATAAGCAATGGTCTCAGTCTGGCGCCAGCTGTACAGGCCTCATTCTAAAGTAGGATGCTGCGATGAAGACATGCCAAAACAAATCTAAGCAAACAAAACAATCTCCTTTGACAGACATTTCACTGCCGTATCCGCCCATCAAGCATTTTCTTTTTCTTCACTTATTCCAGACAGAGCTAACAGTTCTGACCCCGCTGCCAACAGAGTCTGACCTCACTTAGCCTTACTTCCATTCCGATGACTGATGCAGCACAAACACGGGGATGGAAACTGCCTTCATCTCCACACTGCATGTGTGGCTCTACCTGTTTTTTTCAACTGGTCTTGTTGTTACCATATCATTATACTCTATAAATGCTTTCAGTCCAGGGTGTCCAGTGGGTACCTGCTGTTCGTAGAGGCTCATGCTGTGTAGAATCTAGATTTGTCACCTTGGCAACAGGCCATATAGCTTGCTGTGACTCAATAATAGTGTTGTAATATTAAGTGATCAGTATTGAAAGTCCTTGACTAAACTGAATTCCCAATACCATTTCTTGGATGTACTGTCTTTGATTATGTCAATCACACCCAAGTGAGACATCTGGTCCTCATTTCCATGGCAAATTTATAAAAACATGAACGCCCTTTCCATTACTGGAACTTTCAGCCATTACCCTGGATTTTGAAAGCCCTCTGCTCATTTCTGTACAATTTTTCCCAGGTAATTTTAGTTTCCTGGGTCTACACCTTCCTCAATAAAAGTTTCTGGGTCTGGGGCTAGGACTTTTGGATTACCCCAGGAATTTTGAGAGGCTGGGTTGGAGCAAATTTTTCTAACGGAAGGGCAATATTGGAAGCGAGCGGCAAAAACTGTGATTAAAATGTAATATATTACAGTTTCTGTGGATGAAAATAAACTTTTAAGATGTTTTTGGACAAAAACTTAGCTGTGTAAAACTCAAATATCTGTGTATTAAGAAATCGCTTAATTACAAAAGTAAATTTTTCGTGGGTGGAAGTTAGAAAGATGTGAATCAGTCAGATGAAATCTAATATTAGACTTTATTGTCCCACAATAGGGAAATTCGGGTTTGACTGTGACAAACCCGGATTTCTGTGACTGTGACAAAGACACAAAATTACACAAATTTATTAGCAATGAAAAAGAAGAAGGAAAAATAACAAACTAGTCTGATCTTAAATTAGTTCTAAATAAATGCCAAGAATAGAAGATAAAAGTAAATACCAGAGTAAATATTGCACAATTATTGATATGGCATACTTTGGCAAAAAACAACAGTTCACGTTTGGTTTATTTCCATGTTTCGCTGCCTAAACCTAATCAGATAATTGATCTAAGAAGCGATTTAGTCAACAGTCCAGATAAATAAATCCAATTTGCTGTAGTTAGGTCAGACCTGAACCCATTCTGTTCTTGTAACAGAGAAAAGATGTATTGTTCTTTGTTCAGAAATACTTAAAGGAGATAGCTACAAGTTTAACTCCTCCCAGCCAGTAGGTGATGCACTTGTGCTCGCCGGCTGTCGTTCCAACCTTCATCTATATACTGTTTGTTTGCCGGTTTCCAAGGCCTTTGGTTAGCATTAGCAAACATTTAACTTTCCTGTCCAGAAGGAAAGCATTAACCTCTGCGTAGCCCCTTTGCTTCCTCAAGTTGGCACCAAGGCTTAAAAGCTTGACCGATGTTCACCCTCGTTTTACTTCTTCTTTGGTCCGCTTGAATCAGATAAATGTAATGCAGAGAAGAAGCCAATGCTCGGCTCTATCACAGAGCTGCTACGATCTGACAACAACTGAGCTCCATCTTATGACTTTATAGAATCCTTATGTGTCGGCGTTGGCGTTGTGACCAGAAGTAAATATTTATATATTCTGGACCCATCTAAATTTATAGAACAATTATTTATATACTGTGGAAGTCAGCAATAGAGACGAGAAAAGGTGTGTGGAGTCTAAACTTTATTGATGGCAAACTTTCAACAACAATCAATGAATCCAAGTTCCAGCAAAACTTTTCCGGTCAAGTCTTCCTCTTTCTGCCCAACTCTCCCCCACTTCTGGTCCTCCTCCTTCACAATAAGTCTTTACATTCTGGTGTGAAATGTACATATATGTGTCCACCACAATAATATATATTTATTTTTCACTAAAATAGATACTTCTATTCTGCAACACTAGATGTTCTGTTGATGCATTATTTTTTAAAGAATAATTGTTTTGATGAAAAAGTTGTAGCTATGAACTTTAAAAAGGTTTATCTGTTGATAGTGACAACATACCCATTTGGCTGTTCAGTCATTGTTATATTGTTGTTCCCTTAGAATAAGTTCAAGCCATTGCATTTGAGAATGTTTCTCTCCACATTAAAAGGTACAAAATTACATTTTCTCAGGTTAAAGCAATCTTTTTCACCTTCCACGCTTCAAATTTCAGACAAAGGGGATAGGAAATCATTACCAATCGTGGTTTACTGTGGTGTGTGTCTGTAAGAGAAGGGATGCAACAGCAGGAGTGATGTAATGCCCAAGAAAATCTGGGAAGCTGCTAACAAGCACATTGATTGGAATTTACAGGGTAACAGCTGCAGGGAGACAGAGCTAAAAAACAAGAGACCAAAAGAGAGATAGAGCAAAAAGAGATAGAAAGCAAAAAAAGGTTGGAAGGCAAAAAAGAAAAAGAAGGGGAGGGGAGAAGATGGAAGACAGAGAAATGGTCTGTGGATGTTGAAACTAAACAAAATGATAAGCCTAACCCCCATTTGCTGGCTCTAGATTATAATAGAGAAAGTGTCACATTTACACTAACACTCCTCATTACTTTCAATGTACCACACTTTCTAATAGCTGTCATGACACCTTACATAAGGCAGAAACCATCCCATAATTGAACTTTTTAATAGAAAACCCTGTTTCGGTCACATTTAGATCCCACTTTGTGGTCTGTCTGTTATTTCCTCTTTAATTACTAAAACTACTAAAACACACAAAGATGCAAACAGACATTAAAGTTCTCAAAATGGGAACATCAAAAGAACAGGATGCACTACAGTGGCTTTTTAAATTGGACACAGAAACAAAGCAAACAACGTGTTTTATTACTTATAATTACTTTACAGAATGGGCTTTTTCTGTGTGGGTGTGTAGCGAAGCAGCCTGTAGCCAGTCTATGAAGGATTGGAGTTGAGCTAAGGTCACTGGCTTCCTTCTATGCAAGGATTGAGTCAGATTAAAGAGAAAACATTTAAATGACTTCTGCAATAAATTTGGAGGCACTGTATTCATACCAAGGGACATGTCTTTAAAGGTATGTGAGATGGGAATTAAAGCTTTTAGCAAAGTTTTAATGGTGCAGTAACTCTGTTTGGCACCCTTGTCAGGGCATTCACTAATTCAGCTACAACAATACCCAATAATCTCTCATGAAGTCCACTGTATAAAGGTAATCCCTAAAATCAGAACTCTGGAGGGAAAAGACTTGTTCCATTTTATTCAAGTAGAGTAAAAGACAATCATTTATAATAATTATAAATCAGACAAAATCGAATCAATTTATGGACGCATGGCCAGTCCTCATACTGGAAGTTTCAGTCTGATTTTGCCTTTCGGGCAAAACCATCTGGCATTGAAAGTGGGGCAATGTAAGAGTGGTCTCCATTACTGCAAAGATTTCTTTCCAGGTCAGCCTAAAATGTCGATCAGACAGCTGCAGCTGATCCAGAACGCTGCTGCCCACATCCTCACTAAAACTAAGAATGTAGAGCACATCACCCCAGTTCTAAAGTCATTACACTGGCTCCCTGTATCTCAGAGAATAGACTTTAAAATCCTTCTGTTAGTCTATAAATCACTGAATGGCTTAGCACCTAAATACATCACAGACTTATTATCAGTGTATCAACCTTCCAGACCACTCAGGTCTTCTAGCTCCAGCCTACTCTGCATACCTAGAACCAGAACTAAACAGGGAGAAGCAGCATTTAGTTCCTATGCTCCACTTATCTGGAACAAACTCCCAGAAAACTGTAAAAGTGCTGAAAGCCTGAGTTCTTTAAACTTAAAAACACATTTGTTTAGGATTGCCTTCGACTGTTCTAGTTAAACTGTTTTACTGAAACATCATTAGTTCAGCTTTGTAGCCCAATTGCTTTTAAAGGGGAAGTCCGGTCAACAAGGAAAAATGAGTGGACTATTAGCTATAACTAAAACTAATAAGTTCGTGGTGATTTAATGACTTTAACGTTAATCAGTAAAGAAATAAAAACATAAATTGTCGTCGCAATCACTGATACTGGGGGCGGCCATTATTGCCCAAATATGGGCAAAAACGGCCGCCTGACATCACATCCTGTGACGTAACATCGCGGTGAGCCGAGGGCAGTTTTCTGCGCTTTACAAGCAAACTCAATAGGAACCGTTCTACGCAGCTGCGATCAACAACAATTATTTCAGATTTCCAGAGGACTTCACTATTGAAATTCGCAGGAGCTATTGTTAAAGCAACGATGCCCACGTGCATGGTAGTTGGATGTCCCAATATGAAGGAACGGACATTGGCGTTATGTGAGCGCGTCAGAATGATTGACATGTGGGACCACCAATAGATAAGGTTATACCCCCGAAACATGAGGGACAGAGGGGTTGAGAGCAGGACCAAAACTCTGTCAAATCCATGCCCTTCGGACTGAGAGGCATTAGAGTTTGGTTAGATTGGTTAGAGTTTTTACAGGCCTGCAGCTCCCACAGAAAACACTATTTTAACCTTTTTGTGAATACATAAAGTATTTACTACTTTCAGTACGGAAGGACCATTTTCACCAGTATTACAAAAAGTGTTTCTGAACAGGATTACCAACTATAGCTTTAAGAAGCGTGTGAATACTTTTGCAAATCACTGTACATGTGTAGTTCTTCAAGCAACTCACATTGCTTTTTTCTAAAATACTGTTATTGCAAAATACTGATATTCTTCCAAGCTACTTCTTTGACACAATTTAAAGTGTGTCCTGTGTGAGTGCTGCAGGCAATGCAGTGAAAAAGGCAATTACTATTTAGCCTGGGCCACATTCCTTCATCTCCTGGTATTACTGAACTCTCTATATGTCACTTTGCAGCAATGACAGGAAAAGGCACAAAAGGTGCTGACCGCCCACCTCTGTTATGACTGCAGCCACCGTCGGTGAGCTGGTCTCTCTGGGCTGTAATGAGCAGGCAGACCCATGCCTTTCCTGCCTTTCACTCTAATACATCTCAGCCACCTCACCTATCTAACTAGTGCCACATTCAGCTTCATTTCCATCGGGGTACTGAGTAAGCCCGCATTGTGAGGACTGCATGATCAGCAGAGATGATGAGATGCGAAGCCTAGTATTGCATGAGGTGTTTGCTACCGAGTGCAGGCGAGTAAATGGCCGTGAATGGAGTGATTTTTCTGCTTTCTGCATAAATGAAGGATGGTCCAAGACAACAAAACACAACAAAAGGGTGGCATTTATCAGTGAACATTCAAATCAGAATTGCATATTTAAATACAAAGACTGCCTTCTGTGACTTCAAATATGCAGACATAGCAATTTCATGAACTTCAATTTCATGTTTTTTTTTGTCACAAATAGACTTCTCTGGGAATATTCTCCAGCTGGGCCATCCATTTACATGAATAAACCATTGAGAATAGGATGGTGCATGCATTTATCTGTGCTTTGTCAAAATTAAGAATAGCATAGTGGCTCTCTCTGTCATTATGGCTTGCACATGCAAGACACCACAATCACAAACCTTTCAGACCCCACGTCCACTGGAATGGACATGACATACTTCTGGCCCTGAACCAAACATTTTTGAGAACTTCTGGGAATTTTTTAACAATGATTGTTACTGATTGGTTTCTTATTAGGGCTGGAAAATATAGAAAAAAAGCATATCAATTAAGCAGAAATTTTATTGACATTGGTAATTATATATAAAATAAAAACATATTTTAAGATCAGCCCTGGCATTTCTATACTGTTTCTCAATTATCTATTTTTAGATGAACACACAAAAACTGAATTCAAACTGAACCCTTTATTCAACCAACCTTTTACCAAAATTGCAAATTTTTAAAAAGGAAAAAAAAGAACATGTCCTCTCTGCTCTCTCTGAAGGGAACAGAGCTGAGGTATCTGAGGTTCTTGGGTCTGCATTAGTGATTACTGGTAAGAAACAAAGAAAAAAAACTACCTGTAAGTTTTTATAGCCAAGTTGTGAAATTGAAATTGATTTATGTAATTTTATTTTTTCATAAAAAAATTTTTAGTAGAAAGTCTCATATTTCCTTGAACTGCTTGTAAATGGACAGTTATCTGATGTTGACTGCTTGGATTCAGGAAATGTGGCAGATGGGAAAGAGTGAGATAGAAGGTAAGCAAAGAAGTAAATATTGTAGCTTTAAGTTGCAATAAATCCGTGAATGCAAGCATGTGAATTTGGAAAATGAGTTATAAGTGATGTTTTGTGATTTTAATGTCATTAAATGGGGAGAGGGAGAGGATAGAGGAGTCACCAACACTGTGCCCGTGGGCACCAGGTAGCCCTGGAGGACCTCATGAGGTGACCAGGAGCTTGTTCTATAAATAGTACAAACCACCAGTGAGCTGCATCTAAAATCCTATTTTATTCCATTGCCCTTTTTAATCAGACTTGTGTTTATATATATGTATAAACATCCAGTTACTAAAAAAAAGATTCAAAATATGCTTTGTTTACATAAAGTTATGGTGAACTTGTCATACTCTGAGGTCTAGGTGCAGGTCTGGTTTCCTCCCTCTCTCTCCACAGCAGGGCGTGACAGGCAGGTGCATTCCATCAGGGCGAATTACAGTCCTTCTTAAGGAGCTGGTACCAGGAGGTGGGCGTCAGTTCAAAAATGCTTCAGCGTGGTACAGACCAACTCCTTGATCAAACCTAGTTACCTTGAGAACCTAAACCTAACCAAGCCTGCATTTTATTCCTCCTAGAACCCTGGACCTTACCAAAGAGACACTTTGCCAAGAACCACAGACTCTGGACTCGTGTCAGAGAAACTCCCAGCAAACCAGCCGAGAACCTGAGAAGGACCTCGGACCATTCATCTGCTCAGCCCTCCTGCCTGCGCTCACCTGCCTGTCCACCCTCCAACAAACCAACTGGAGAGAACTAACCCGACCTGTACCAATAACCTGGACCTCTGGACAACACCTTCCCCCAGACCAAACCCAAGCCTCCTCCTCTGTGAGTTCTTCCTCCCTACACAATTTCCACCAGTCCAGCCAGTTATTCACCAGCCTCTTCATCTTTCCCAACAGAGAAGATCCTCAACCCGCCAACACCTCTCTTTTGTTCAAACCACAACCTGACAATAAACACTTTAATTAAACTGCCTGCCTCTGTAATTGCTCTCATTCAGAGTCTTTTGTCCTAAACATGACAGAACTATGATTGCTCTAGCTCAAAGGTCAGTACTGGTAGCCCTTGTAATGACACAGTAGTACCAATGAATAAGCTTCCAAAAGGTTTCAAAAAGGTTGGTGACCCCTATAGTACAGGGTCCATGCATAACAGAAAGAACAGCAGAGACTAAGAGTAGTGTTTTTCAACCCTGGTCGTCAAGGCACACTGCATGCTTTAGATGTTTCTCTGCTTTAACAAACCTGACTCAGAGGATTTCAGTTCAGCAAAAGCCTGGTAATCAGCCATCAATTGAAATTGCATGTGCTGAAGCCAGAAGACATTAAAAACATGCCGAGCAGTATGCCTTGAGGACCAGGGTTGAAAAACATTGGGTTAGAATATAGGCTGGCTGCCAAGAAGGGTAAGCTCCAAAAAAGAAAAAGACACTGTGGTTCTCCTTCATTTTAAAATGAATGCAGTCCCGTGTCTGGTGAATGTTAGAAAACCAGTGGCAGCAAAACATGAAAGACCCAGCATGTCTCCTGACCAACAGTATGTCCATCCCAAAACACAAGCTCAGGATTTCAGGCCTCTACTTAAAGTGCAGTGTGGCATGGTTGACCACATGCCAAATCATGAAGAT
Organism: Fundulus heteroclitus; assembly: GCF_011125445.2. Classification (NCBI taxonomy): domain Eukaryota; kingdom Metazoa; phylum Chordata; class Actinopteri; order Cyprinodontiformes; family Fundulidae; genus Fundulus; species Fundulus heteroclitus. The sequence goes on from NC_046365.1 coordinate 6,412,317, forward strand.
TTGGCAAGAGGCCACCAGATACGACAAGCCATACTGCACTAGTAAAACACATCTTTTGTGCCAAATGCAACAACCTGTGCTACACTAAATCTTCTTCGAGGCTGCTCATAGAAAATTTTGAGATTACAAGAAAGTACCCAGCAAGTCGATGCTTTGCCAAAGGTTTAATACCTGTATAACGAGTTGTTAAATGTTTGGTTTACTATTAAAAAACTGTTTTAAGCCCCATGGTACACAACATTGTACATGTACATGTCTATATTCGGACCTGTTCACAGATAGACAAATATGCAGACATGCAGTTTCAAATGTTGAGGTCGTGCCTAATAAGTTATTATATGCAATCTGTGTGAAAAGTGTGGCCTTTTGTACTTGAATTTCCACGACACTGTACGCTCATTTAGTCAAGGCCTCCACCACAATGGACATAAAAGATAACCACAAAAGATATAAGTTTTCAAAAATGTATTTTTTCCCCTTCATTTCCATGCTGAATATAAGTTAAAAAAATCAGTTGGATAAAAATCGTTTTGCTCAGGAGAAAAAACTCAGGAGGACTTAATACAATTTCACAACAGAAAATGTCCAGCATTCCCACTAAGATTCTAAAAGATGTCCAAGATACAACCACATAACACAACCCTTTTACTGGGATTATATATAATAGACCTCCACAAAGAAGAACATAATTGTGAAGAGAATGAAGCTAATACATGGTCACACCACAATCTGAAAAGTGAGGTGTGCATTTCTCTGCACACCACACTTGCATTTCTTTGCCTGAGTGCTAACCAATTTGGTATGACTATAAATTTGATCAAACACTGTACAAGAAGGAGCCATTTACCAAAAAAATACATATAGAGCTGTAGTCCTCAGGGATGTGCTCATACAGAAACGTATAAACAGAGTTGCTTTTAAAAAACAGAGGTAGAACAAGAAGGCTGGTCAGAAAGCAGCAGAAGCTGTACACTGCAAAGGACTTCCACTGCAGCTGATAACGGCAACGGAGCAACAGCGCTCCAGAAACTGATAGCATGTGTAGCCCTCAAAAACCAACCAAATTTATAAAGCGCCAAAGTACAAAGTTGTTGAAAAACGGCACTCAGATAAGCAGATCCCACTCAGCCACTCAAACAGCTGACATGCAGCAGGGCCCCGTTTCAGAAAGCTGGGTTAGTGGATATTCAGAGTGATTTCTGGGATACATTCCTGCATACCCTGGCTTTTCTGTTTCAGAAAGCTCAGAAGCCTTTACCCTGAGTCAGATTAGGACAACACATTTCTCTGTGAAACTACCCTGCTGCCGAGCAGAGTTGTTTGTGCAAACTCTGAGTTTTTCCTTGTTTTTAGCTGAGATCTGCACAAGGAAGTGTCATCAAAGGTGTGTCCTTTTCTGGAGGAGCCTGTATGCTGGAGCTCAAATACTCCATAGGAATCTTTGTCGGGAGAGGCTGATCAGACCATAATAAAATGTCTTATCATTTCTGCATTCATATATTTTCAAGCGTTACCTTTTTTCGCCGCTGTCAATGATTTATCTTAATATTCTCAGCCGCTCATCGCCTTTCTAACACAACGAGTTGACACTCTCAGTTCTGAACCATTTCTTTGTGCTGCTCTTTATTAAAGAAGGAAACAGAAAATCTTTCAGAGGCAGCTGTATGTTGTGCTGTCAGGAATGTTACTGTTGCACTCAACTATAGTCAAATTTAATGTTGTTCCATAGTCAGAGACCCACAACATTAATAAAAGAATAATTTATTCCGTATCAAACACCATTTGGGTCATGGCACAGTTCTTCATTTAGATAATGCAACCTTTACTTACTTAAAATATAAATATAGCCTATATGATTAATATAAAGTGAAGTTGGCATAAATCATACACCTACAAGAAAATCAGTTTGAACTAATTTTTAGAAGGATGGGTGAAGCCGAATGCTGATTTCAATAACTCACTCTATCCCATCATTAATTGCAGATGTTGATTACAGCCAATTAATACTTTAGTTGAGAAACATAAGAAAACGTAAACTTAACCTTACCTGATTAAACTGTATTTTTATACTTCATCATGATTTGCTGCCATGCCCTTTCAATGCCTTTCGTAATCAATGCTCCCCCTGCCCATCCCCCCTTTTGTGTTAAACGGGTGAAGTGTGAGAAAACAGCTTTAATTCAAAGCTAAGTCTAATAACTCTCATATCACTCATGCATTTACTTTTTCAGCAATTCTCTGCCGCCAACTCACTTTTTCCGCAGTAACAGCATTGTTCCTTATGGCTTAATATTCTCCATATGCCTTCAAGAAGGTTCAGGGTTCAAATCCAACCCTGGGCCTTTCTGCATGGAGTTTGCATGTTCTCCCTGTGCATGCGTGGGTTCTCTCCGGGTACTCCGGCTTCCTCCTACAGTCCAAAAACATGACTGTTAGGTTAACTAGCTTCTCTAAATTGTCTTTAGGTGTGAGTGTGTGCGTGAATGGTTGTTTGTCCTGTCTGTCTCTGTGTTGCCCTGCGACAGACTGGCGACCTGTCAGTGTGTACCCCGCCTCTCGCCCTGTGAACGCTGGATATAGGCACCACAGCACCCCCCGCGACCCCATGAGGGATTAAGCAGATCAGAAAATGGATGGATGGATGGATATGCCTTCATTAAAGAATTCTAATTCAACTCCCAGGGAATGCGCACTTTCAGGCTTCCACACATCAATCAGTGGTGCAATCTGATCAGCATCTGGCGCACATAGTCTGGAACCGTGTAGCACGGTCTGACCAGAACTGCAAAATGGTACAAAATAACTTGGTTAATTATTATTTTGTTTACAGCTCAATTTGATTTTTTTAAATATTTTTGTGCACACTGAATCCAGATGAAGTGAATGACAGTGCATGCGCACAGCCTCGAGGGAACATTGCTCCTCAGTACTGGATTCTTCTCCAGTTTGGTTTCTGGTTCCAGAGTTATCTCACACCAATTCAAGTTGTTTTCTTGGGCCGAAGCTCCTGGCTGGCAGTGTGTGGCCACCTGTTGTCATGATCTGATGGTAGCCTGATTCACCATTTGACACACCTGTGCAGCTCCGCCCTGTTCTCATCAACCTTCTCCAGCTCCACCAGCACCACTGACTATATCACCAGCTCTCAGACCAGTCACTAGTAACAGATTATTACAAGCCACCGGTGAGTTTAATCCAGCGTTCCCAAATCTTGTCTGCTGGCCTGCATGTTACCTGACCTGTTTCTGCCTTCTGATTTTCTGAGCTTGCCTAACCCCTATCGGACCTGATTGTTGTGCTGTCTGGCTCTCTGACCTGCTTCTGTGCCCTGACTCTGCCACTGGATTCCGTTTTGGATTTTCCCTGGATCTCTGATCACCTGACCCAGGATCTGCTCTCGTAATTCGGACTCTGGCTATTCCCCCTGACCATCCTGCCTGTCTCTGCCATCACGGTTCTGACCCTGTGCCTGTCCTTTGACCATCGATTACCTGCCAGCCCCATGAGTAAAATCATTCAAACTGCCCCGATCGGACTCTGGATCACACTGGGCTTCACCAGTGACATCACCCGCCAACAGAAGCCTTCACTCACCTTCCCTGCCTGTTTTTGAATTGTGAGAACGTTAGTGACTGAAGTTTCAGTGACTAACATCTCCAGAAGTCTCTTACTGGTCACTAACCCGTTGTCTCCAATTACAGTGGTTCCTCTCCCAGACGCTGGTGATTCACCCTCGACCTGCAGCAGTTTATGTCTCAAACTTTTTTATATCGCTATCTGATCTTGTCTGGCTGAATTCTGGGTCCTCTGTTTCCGGTCATTACACCTGTTTCCTTGGACTCACCTGTGATCGACCCCTCTTCACCTTCCAATGTGTTCACCTTCCAATGTGTTCATCATACAAGCCTCACTCGGACCGGACTCGCCTGAATCGGACTCCGGCTGAACAAGACTCCCAACCCCCCCTCATTCCTCCCTGGCAGACACAGTCATCTTTTAGAAATATGTAAAAAAAAAACGGAGTTACCTGCAATCATAAATTTTCAAGTCTCCCCACATATTCTCACTATGGTTGACGTAGGTCTGGACTTTGGCTGTTTCCATTCAAGCACATGAATATGTTATGTTCTAAACCAAGTGTCCAAAGTCTGCCCTTAATGGTTGGTGTGTTGCTCATTGCTTGTTTTTTTTTTTCCCCTGATTTTTCAACACACCTGAATCAACTGAACATAACATCAGCAGGCTCTTGCACCACTGTATGCTGAGAGGTTAATTTTGCCATTTAACTCAACCATGTCTAGTTTATGGTCTTTGCTCAGCCCATCAGTTTAGGTGGACAACTGTGTCTTGGCACATTTGTAGTTCTGCCATACTCTTTCCCTTTATGATTGATGGACTGAACCGTGCTATGCTAGGTGTTGTAGTTTTTTTTTTTTTTTTTTTGCATTGGTCTGTCACATAAAGACCAAAAACAAGTTTGTGAAATAACTTTACAAAATGTGAAAACCTGTATGAATACTTTTCATACAGTACCTGGAGGAATTAATTTGATATAATCCCAGGTTATATGAAGAGAAGTCACATTCAGCTCCTGCTCAGAAGCTTTAATCTCTGTGCTGTTTGGTCAACACAGTGACTAATGTCCAGACACCTGATCTCAGTGCTGACCAATAAATATAAAACAGCTCTGGACATAATCAACCCCATAGTGGCCAATTACAGCTGTCCTGTGTAGCCAACAACAACTCTCAAAGGTAGCTATAAAAGCAGGGTACACACTGGTCAACATTTACAGAACACTCTACACACACACACACTCACACATACGCACGCACGCACGCACGCGCACATGCACACACACACACACACACACACAGTACTGTGTAGGAAGGAAGAGGATCAAGAAGATGAGAAATACATAGATTAATTTATTTGTCAAAATATGCATATATTAGTGTGCACAGCAGCCGAGAGAGAATATAAGGCCTCCTATTGACCAAAACTGACGCCAAGAACCAGCAGGGATGACAGGACCCTCTGCTGTGTGTCCTCATGTCCCCAATATGCAGGAAAACAAATCGCACTTGAACACATTACAGAAATGACCTCCAAATGCCAGCCTGTGTGTACACCTGTGGAAGGGGACGGGAGTTTGCGCGATAGAATAGGATTATATAAAAATATGACTAAACAACATTTGTAGGTTGTAGCGTTTTTCATGTGCAACATTAATGTAGCTCAGTTACACAAGTTTCAATTAGTTTACAGTAAAAAATAACATGTTTTTTTGTTGTTTGTTTTGTTCTACAAGTAAAGTGCTTTGGGTCTGTGCATCATAAAAAAGCAAACAAGTGTTATTGTGGTTTTAATCATCTTTTGTCTGCCAAAACTTAAGCAAAGCAGCTCTAAAATCAAGAATTGTTGGAGTAGTCATTTTGTTTTTCCACCGTTTTTGAGTTCATGTTGAAAAACTTTTCTCAGAACATATTTCTAGTTCTGTATTAAGCTTTATGTCTCTGACTATATCTCCATCTGGCTTGTATTTGCTGTTTTATATTGCCATCTGTTAAAAAAAATTTCAATCTTGATTTTGTCTTAGGTTTTTTTTTCTTTCAGCTGATGAAAGAGGGAAAAAATATGATGATAATTATCCTGAGTTACCTAATTTAATTATAATTTGTACTGAAGAGCAAAATAATAAGCTTCCAAACATGGTCAGCAGTAACGGGTTTGTACCAGAGGAAATCTTTCTAAATGATACTTTAAATTCAGACTATTTGAACAGCTCCTCATCAGCAGTTACTGGCCATTTTCCTCATGTGGCCTGGTGATGAGATCTTGGGCAATACTGAAAACAGAAGCAAGACAGATATGATATATTGTTGGAAACTCTTATTGGTGCTCCTTTAAAAAATCATCATACACTGAAAGCATGATTTCAGCCAAAAAAATATTTCCACCTTGGGTTTTTAGCTTTTTCATGGTTACCAGCTAGAAACAAGCTGAGGAGGTTCTACTGCTGGGAGAGATCACTGTCTGAACCAATAAAGACTGCATGAAATTAGAAAGGTTTCTCATAGTTTGCCACCAGTTTTAAAAAAAAGTAAAACATTAATAACAAAGAAAAGATTTTTCTTTGCACATCAAAATTGGTCTTAATTGTTATACTTCCCAAAATGTCCCCCAGTGGCAGTAGAGAAGAACAATCTATACTCATGCTTTTCAAGCCGTGGCTAATGGCAAGGCTATCTAGACCTTGGTCTCGACCAAGGGGAAAAAAAGTGATTGACTCTGCAATTAAACGTTTCTAAAGTACTGACAATTAATGCATGGATCAGTATGTTCCCTGTAGTTAAAACTGTGTATTGTCTTTCAAGCATTATCAGTTTTCCCCAACTTTGTAATCGGTGTTATAAGTGAACCAACCATTTACCCTATTACATCATCAATACCCCGTTTCTGTCTAGCCCAATGTAAAAGAAATTACTGTCCTACTGCTGCTTTAGGGCTTTTTGAAATTTTTGATTAACAGATCAATGAAACAATTGCCAAGCTTTGCTCAGCATACAAAACACTAGAAAGAAGAACTTGTTTACTTATGATCATAGAACATCTGTTGAAGTCAAATTGCCATACCTAATCCTTTACTCCCTTCAACTGTTTTTCAAAGGGCAAATGTATTACTAAAATAAAAGAGGCAGCTCATTTTCCTGAAATATCCATCTAGCCTTGTTGTTTTTACCTTGAGGACACTTGAGTTGCCATCATTCTACTTTAACTTACTTTAACCATCAAGAGTGAACTAAGATTCCTCAGGAACCCGGCAGTGTGTCTAGCTATGAATCCTTTTTGAAGCAGTTCCTGACAGTGAAAAAGTTCTCTGCTATGTAATTAAGAAATATGGAATAGAGCATGGAGGTCTAACAGGAAAGAAAACAGGAAAAAAAAATACTTTACTGGAACTTATTCACAACCAGCGTTCTCAAATGCAAAGGTTCAGGTAACCAATTCCCTTGAAGGAACAAATTGTGAAAAGCATGGTCCCACAAATTTACATTAATTCAATTCAATTAATTTTATTGATATAGCACTAATTCACAACACAAACTCATAAAAAGTATCTAATCACCACATTCAAATTAGACTAGCGAAAATGAAGTAAGTTGCAGGTGGCAATTCTATTTCTAAAGCAAGTTCTGTGTGTGTATTGTCTAAGGCCACATCCATATGAAGCCGAACAAAGTCGAATTAAAATATTCGCACAGAAAAGTTTGAGTAATGACAAAACTGCCTTAAGCCGAACAACACGTAATAGGCATTGTAATACACATGCCAGGCCAGTAGGTGGTGCAATACTGCAGTAACCGAAGCAGGGGAAGTAAAGATAATCTCATTGCATGTGTGTAGGGAAGTGCTGTAGGAAGAACAACATGAAGGGAGTGTATAAGCGTTAAAGGAGACACGCGGTCTGTAGACTCGCATGCGCCAACATGCCAGTGAGTAGCTGACCCAGCTTAGTCTGGACAGCGCCTAAATTATCTAAGTGTATAGCAGCCAGGCTTAATGACAGCAAAAATACAACATTGTGACCTAAATTAGGTTGAAGACACACTTTGTCCAAAAGTGTGATTCATTTATACTATAAGTTCATAATTAATACTTCTATAAAACATTAGTTAGGCAACTCCATTCAAGATGACATCCAGTGATTTTTATACTCAGTCAAGACCATAAAGAAGATTCCATCAACTGAACAGATTAACCCTGGAGTTTTTTTTTTTTTCCAGGATGGCAGATTTAGATCCATCTTCTTGTCTGTGTGTTGGATCTACTGCTGTATCCGTCAGCAGAAACATATAGGCATGCTGACGCAAGGTAAAAAGATAGCAACGCAGTCCAACCATCAATATGAGCTCAATATAGAGACAAATCAACAGGACTTTAGCATCCTCTAGCCTAATCTATGGGTTAAGTGGGAATGAGGCCTAATTAGATTGCAGAGTTCTTCCATAATCAGGATTGGCAGTGCACAGAGCATTCACAAAAGCAACAACAAGTATCTGCTAAACAGTATTTTGACAGTACAAGTATTGAAAACAATAAGCCACTTGTATGACTAGACTATTTTTATTAAGTGGTTTACTGAATTTTTCACTTGTATTGGGCACCACGGCCTCTGTGATTTGGCAAGGGTTATGTGGATCAAGAAAAAGAATAACCTTTCTGTATTGTACATTCTTGCTTCCTGCCCTAGTAACACAGATCTGCTGCAGGGATGCTGGCTCCCTTACGTCATATTCTAGCAACTAGTCATATTCTAGTGTGTCATTCTCATCCATCAACTAATATTCCCTTTTGTAGGATAAAATTGCAATGTTACGGTATTTAGAAAGTATTATCAAGTATTAATGTTATGGGTGTCTCAATCACAATGTTGTGGAGACATCAGATTGGAAACCCAGCAGATTGCATCAAGTCTTGACAAGCAGCATTCACTCCTCCTTAAAGAGCACGTAGCCACAGAGACAGTTGTCTGCATTGTTGCAGGCTTTGCAGCAATCCCTCATACTGAGGATGCATGTTGCGATGATGGAGAGGAAAACTCTCCTTTTTATATATAACATTTATAAAAATGTATTCTTACAGCAACACAAAAACTTTTTCAACCACAAGGCTTATGAAAACTCTTAAACTTTACTTACTTGATCCATCTTATAATAGAGCCCATACCAACAAATTATGTCTTACTCTGCTGACACCGCCCATAAAATCACTTCTTTCTAATGAAAATGTTTAGGCAGGGTTTATTATAAAAAATAAAGGAGCCAATCTTGATATAATCTAACCATAAATGAATGTTACATTTACACAGAAGTGAATCATATTAAAATATAAATTATTTCAATGGCTGATATTTCATATCAACATCTATCTTAACCATTTTTATACTGTGTGAAAGCTGCAAGAGAAAGAAACGGAACTGATATGATGTAAAAGGAGTCGCATTGACAAGAATTTGATCAAATCAACACATCAAAAATTTTACTATCTTCTTTTACTTTCAAGTCAGCTAGATCTGTGACAAGCGTGACTAATCTAGATCTGTCTGGTATTATACCACCCATCAAAGAAAAAAAAAAAGATAGAAAAACATGATTTTTATTCTAAGAATATAACTCACCCTTGAAGCTCTTTAACAGACATGGAGATCTTGAGGTTGTGTCCCAGAACATGGAGGGCAGTCAAGATGTCGGCCCACTGGACCATTTCCCCTAGAGGTCCCCCTTTCAGCACCTTTGGGCTGAAAACATCCCCGGATTCCTCTGTTAGAAACCCCACATGGACCAGGATCTAAAAGGGTAAAAGTACACTGTGATTAAAAGCTTAAGTAGAGATGTGTGGAAAATAACCACAAAAGCTCTCTGTCACATTAAGACTATGTAACTGCATTTATTATACATTCTACAATATTCCACTGGTAAAGTAAATCAAATATCATCAGCGTTGTTCATACCTAATTAAAATTGTTTGATTAAAGTGGACATTCATCACTACTCAGACATCCAATATTCAGCACACACAGCACTGCAAAAATTACACTTTTAGGATTTTATGGTGCTGGTGGCCTTTGTTCAAAGCCACCACCAGGAAAGGGGATAGAGAAAGAAAGGAGGAAGAAACAGAATAAGTTGCACAGCTGTGTCTACAACTAATACCATCCATGTAAGATGTACCCAAGTTAAAATGAAGGTCAGGTGAATTTACAGGTTTCCTACTCAGTTACATAAGTTTACCATTAACAGATGGCAGATGTTTTAAAGAAAATCGGGTATTTAAAATGGAACCTGCAAAAATCTCAAACTGGATGAACAAAAGATGAACAGATCAACACTTGGTTCTAGGCATATTGGACAAAGACAAATGGGTGGACATATTGCTGGATGAATACATGTTAGATGGATAGGTGCAGGCATGGCTGGACAAACAAACTGGCACTTGGATTGAGGAATTGTAGGATGGACGGAGAACATGTTATTCCTTCATGAATGTATGGATGTATGGATGAATGGAACAAGTAAAAAATGGGATGTGGAATACGGTCCAGAAATTCAAACATTTTCATCCATTTGCAGATTCCATTGGAACCTTAGATTAAGCTCATCTCTAAATTTGTTCATGTTTAAAATTGTTACTCAAGGAAAATAAACTAGAATACAATGTAAAACATATGCACCGACACTAGCAGCAGCTTTTACCCAACATTAAATTGTATTATATCAATGACAGATTGTGGATTGTTTTTTCCCAAGTAGTGAAGACAAAACATAACAACTACAATCTAGTATTAAAACATTTTGCTTCAAACACCCATCCCTAATTCAGACGCCACTTCCAGTCTAGACATTTCATTGCAAATTAAAACCCTCTTTTAGCCTTGTTGTATATTTAGTCCCACTAATAAGGGGTTCCCTAAAGGCTTAACGGGATTCAGTCACAACATTTGGTGTTGTATCTGGATATCGGTGAGTGGGTGTGTGTATTTGGAAAGGTTTAAATTCCCGTTGCTTAATTCTGCGGTGTTAAAAGTTTCAGTAGCCATCCTTTATAATTTAATTAGCTTCATCAAGCATCATCATTCTAAATATTGGTATCATTGTTATGACATTCACTGGATGTGTCAGTTGTTTGAGGATCAAGAAGTCACTAAATAGGGCTTTTGAAATAAACCAAAGTTAGCTGAAACACTTCAGCCTGAGAGCTGAATGACTTTAGTCATTCTGATGACAAGGCTCATTGATTTGAGCTCATTCAGCTGTTAGCAGGTTCTCTGCCTCCACTGCTTTGTTGACACTTTGAAATCCCAGCGTTAGGAACCTTCAGTCCAGCCAAGATGACATGATGCTTATTGCCTTATTGTTTCAAAAAGGTCTCTGAGTAGCTATAAAAGTATTGCACCAAAGTGTCATGACTTTGGAGTAATCAATACCAATCTTTTGGTCTAAAACGTAGGAGAGCGTTTTCGAAAAAATGGGATGACTTGTGACCCTGAAGCTCTTCTCCCCTCTGACAGTTCAGTGGGCGCGTCATTATATGTCAACAGCACGGATAAGCACTCAGCAGTGCACTTATACCCTTCATAAGTGCGAGGGGCTGTAATTTGGAAAGGGACTATTACAGTTCTACAGGCTCTCTCCACTTACAGGGACACTGAAACAAAAAAGGTGTTGTCCCAAAGAGGTCTTCACTTCCTTTCAGTCTCCCTTTGCAGTGGTGGTACTTCACTGAGGTCCCATATTTCTTGCCTTGTTTCTTAATCCAGAAGATTCCTCCAGGGCAAACATCCATCCACCTGCTTATCCAAAGCCAGGAAACACCTTCACCCCCAATTCTAATCGTCTTCCAAGATTCTGCAAAAGAACAGCTTCCCCACAGGATGATGCAGACTCAACCAGGATCAAGTGCAGTTACATTTGCTAGCTAGGTGACCTGTGATGGCAGGTGGTTGCACTTCATTTTATGCAGGGGTATCAGAGTAAATAGGGATGAAAACAAGTGCATGTCGCACCTGTTAGATTTTTAGTTTAAAAAAACTATGAAAACAATTAATGTTTCCTTTCACTGCACATGCATTGATAGTGTTCATTAGATTTACTGACTTTATTTGATGTGTTACTGCACATGCATGCACCACTTTGTGTTTTTCTATTAAAAAATCCTAATAAAATACATTAAAAGATTGTAGTTGTAAAATAAAAAAACGTAAAAAGCTGAAGAGGTGTGATTATTTCTGCAGGCGCTGAATGTTTTAAGCTTTGAGGCTCATAGAAGCTATACATATCTGTTTAGAGGCAAACAGTTGTGGACGATAGAACCTTTCCTCCCTTTATAGCATTTTGCTTTGACTCATTTTTACAAACCATGTTAAAGAGAACAATGTTTTAACTTAAGCAAAACCTGTAAAAAATACAATAAAATTTAATTAACAACATAATTTGCCAGAACACAGTATACTTGTTTTTCCTTTCCATATTCACTAAGGAAAATAGTTGGCAGAACAACAATCTTTGTGGTAATCGAGAGATTTAAAAGACAGAAATTTAAGAAATGAAAATTTTTCTTCATCATCATAAAATAAAAAATCTATTTTTACCATTTTAATTGATTGCTGTGTAGCAATGCATCCTTTGCTATATGAAAGGCGAGGTCATGTCTAAGCATAGAACAAGTGTTGTTATGGTAACAGACAATTTACCATGTTGGGAAAAAAGAGCCAGGGCTAAAAGAAACTTAAAATGAAGAAAAGATAAAAACCCAAATAATAACAACCAGGATGAGTCTCACATTTTAACTTCACATCACTATCAAAGTCAGTGTGTTGAAAGTCTATGCTTTGCTTGTTTCTCCGGCTTTACCACATTTACCAATAAATACTTATAAAACAGGGCGGCTGCATGATAATTTAAAACCACGGCGGACTTTAACAAAATCTAATAAATGCAACTAACATTAAATGAATAATAAATGCTATTTTGGATTATTTCCAATGTATTGTATTTGATGTCTATGTGGAGCTCTATGTTCACAACAATCAGTGGAACAGGCTTGTTCTTTATAAAGCAGTATTGTAAAAAAAGACAAATTCTCTTACCAATAAAATTGTGCTATAAACATTTGTGTCTGTAAATCTAAGTCTGCCAGACCCTCTAGGCGCCTTGATAGTGGGGCCGACCCACCAACGTTTGTTTAAATAATGAACATCTGAAATCGCAGTGCATGCCCAACACGCTGTCAGTAGACAGCTGTGGGGCACAAATCCTCTGGCCCCAATCTTGGATCGTTCAATCAAAATACCATAAATGCACGTGTTACATTTACATTCTGCTGGATAGTGTCGACCATCTAGTGTTGGTTGTCCTTGCTAGCTTATTAATGGATTGATGTGAATCTTTTCTTTTCAATAAATTAACATTATTACTGAGCTTTTAGTTGTAATTTTATGTATAAAAATTAAATAAAATGTTACTTTTATGTTACTTGCCCTGCGACAGACTGGCGACCTGTCCAGGGTGTACCCCGCCTCTCGCCCAGTGAACGCTGGAGATAGGCACCAGCACCCCCCGCGACCCCATGAGGGAGAAGCGGTTTGGAAAATGGATGGATGGATGGGTTACTTTTATAAAATGACATGTGTTGTCCGTCCGTCCGTCCGTTGTCTTCCGCTTATCCGGGGTCGGGTCGCGGGGGTAGCAGCTTCAGTAGGGAGGCCCAGACGTCCCTCTCCCCAGCCACTTGGGCCAGCTCCTCAGGAGGAATCCCAAGGCGTTCCCAGGCCAGCCGGGAGACATAGTCCCTCCAGCGTGTCCTGGGTCTTCCCCTGGGCCTCCTCCCGGTGGGACGTGCCCGGAACACCTCACCAGGGAGGCGTCCAGGAGGCATCCTGACCAGATGCCCGAGCCACCTCAACTGGCTCCTCTCGACGTGGAGGAGCAGCGGCTCTACTCTGAGTCCTCCCCGGATGACTGAGCTCCTCACCCTATCTCTAAGGGAGAGCCCAGACACACTACGGAGAAAACTCATTTCAGCCGCTTGTATCCGGGATCTCGTTCTTTCGGTCACGACCCAAAGCTCGTGACCATAGATGAGGGTAGGAACGTAGATCGACCGGTAGATCGACCGGTAAATCGAGAGCTTCGCCTTTTGGCTCAGCTCTCTCTTCACCACAACGGATCGGTGACATGTGTTGGTTTATGCTAATGTTTCTGTTTAATTTTAAATTGATCAAAGTCAGATTGTATACATCACTGCACATGCATTAATAGTGTTCATTAGATTTACTGACTTTATTTGATGTGTTACTGCACATGCATGCACCACTTTGTGTTTTTCTATAAAAAAAATCCTAATAAAATACATTAAAAGATTGTAGTTGTAAAATAAAAAAAACGTAAAAAGCTCAAGAGGTGTGATTATTCTGCAGGTGTTGAATGTTTTAAGATTTGAGGCTCATAGAAGCTATACATATCTGTTTAGAGGCAAACAGTTGTGGACGATAGAACCTTTCCTCCTTTTATAGCATTTTGCTTTGACTAATTGACAATGGGTCAGCTGATTGTTTTTTTTTTCATCGTGGTGACGTGGCAGGCACGAAGTAAAAAGTAAAGAAGTCGTGAGAAAAATACATAGGGAGGTTGATTGAATGTGAAAATCAGAGGTAAAAGCAACCATGACGTCCACATTAAAATCATTTGTTAACAAGTTGTTAAAAAGTAAATGAAGCCGTGCTCTGTGTTGAAATTCCCCTGTGGCTGTGCATTCAGATCGACATTCAGCAGAGGGAGGGAGACCAGGAGGAATGAGCGGTTTCCCCCGCAATTATTATTTTTTTATAGATCCTAACCTTTGCGTAGAAAGTGGCATACACACGTTTCAGGCCCCAGTTTGTATGTACACTAGCTTTATAAATGAAACCCCTGGTCCTTTGCCAGGTTGTTCTTTCTCTATTTGCAGCCAAATTTTCTCACCCTGTTCTACAGTAACTTAAGTTTTCTGATTGAACATATAGCTGAAGTGTGCAACTTTTTTTTTGTTTTTTCACTTCAATGATTTTTGTACATTTTTCAAATATTCCTGTCTTCATACTAATAAACTGGGCTATAAGCAGCCATTTAGCAAGCACAGATGCAAATGTTTTCCATTCACTTACAGCTTTAAAAACAAAACATGGAAGCCTGAAAGATAGTAAGGAGGGATAACAAAAAAGGACACATGGATGGATGAAGACATTTAGACAACGAGAGAGAAATACACATCTTTTCTGTACTATACTCTCTGACAACATACTGATAAAGTCCTGAAAAGGAATTTGATTTAACTCCAGATTGTGAAGGATAACAGTTACATGAAACTGTCAAGGTTTAGTTTGCATTTATCTTGTGGTTTTAATCTAAGTGACCTTTTCACATTAATTATACTAGAACAAGGAAAAAAAAGGCTTCATATTAAGAATCTGACACCACTTTCAGACTGTGTACTTATGGTTGGTATCTAAAAAATTTCTTTGTTGTAAAAATGCTTCCTGAACATCAATCGAATTAAGTCAAAAAGCCTATTTATCCCTCTTCAAATCGTGGCACATTTTAAAGTAAAATGCATTTGTGGGTTGAGCAGCAGAGTTGACTTTTTGGGTGTTGCTCATTAAAAACGTGCCAATGTCTCCCTGTCTGTACCAAACAGCTCTAGATGGAGGCAGTATGATGGTTTGGGGTGCAGAGTACAGATAGATGTTGAGATGGGAGTATTCAACTAATAGTTGTCTTAAAAGATAAGGCTGAGTAAGGAATGGGATGCCATCCCACAGTTAAGTATTATCAGTGACCAAGCTGGTAACCAGAATGTTATGGTTGTGTACAGTTTTCCCATGCACCACTGAGGCCGCTGTTATATGATTAAATTGTTATATTACCAACTTGTCTTTCTTTATTCAAACTTCCATTACCCAGTCCAATGAATGATTTTAAACAAAAGTCAATCGTGGAAAAATCTATTTAGCATTGTCAGAGAGGGCGTGGCAGGTTTTCAGTGGCCACAACCTACGCACTGAACCCTGCTGCATAAACCAAAAAAGAATTTTCCATCTAAACGTGGCAGAATTTAAGGAGAGGTAAACAGACTTTCCTAAGATATACATGATTTACATGAACAAATGAACAATCAACAAAACTCAAATCTCTTCACTTTTTTGTGCTAATCATACAACATGAGGTACTCTAATGGTCAAAATAGTGTTTTTGCAGTTATAAAAATAACCTTATACACACAAAGTATTATGTGTTGGTATAAAGCTAATTAATCCAACCCAATTTATGTAACATGGCCACACTTTTCCATACTGAATAAAGTTAAGCTCTTTTAAAGTTATACTTCAGACAATTTTAATGACTTTGAGGATTAGAATTAACATTCCAAGCTCTTCAAAGAGAAAATTATGGGAAATGAAGATTAATTCTCTGAAATCCCCAGTGAATTATCTCTCACCATGCGCCAAAGGACTTGGATGCACAGGAGGAAAAAAAAGTCCACCATCATGGACTTTAGTGCACAGCTCATTTCACTTGTGCCATATGCCAAAACAGATATCCACAACAACATGTTTTTTTGCAGTCCCGAGTGAAAATTGTGCTTTAAAAATAATTGTATAAAACACGTTAAGGAGTAATCGCTGTTAATATACGGTATTTTTCCACATTGTTGGACCAACAGGGCACAGTCCTGTCAAGCACGTCTAGTTAACAGCTGCATAATTACTGCGACCCACTTGGAATTGAGCAACACGTTACTTTTCACAGTGGATTAAGCATAGCTATGTCCAAACGGTGCTCTGCTGAGTAATCCTGATTAACCAACGCAGCATGAACACATCCAGCTGCTTCTACTGGCAAACGAATACCACAACTTGGACCATGAAACATGCATAATGAGCTTAAGGCCAACCAAGGGGTGTCTGCCAGCAAGTTTGCATTTTGTTTCTCTCCACTCCCATACAAGTGTGCCTTGGGTCTGTCTGCACTTCTACAAATCTTAAAATAGTAGGTAATCATCCAAAGCTTGCAGGGAACTTTTTTTATTTTAGATTTCCATTCCTAACTATTCCATGAAGCACCGACACTGAAATTAAAAGACACATTCTTGGACACATTCTCACAAGCACATGCTGCAATGTTATATTACACAAGTTTTGACATCAACAAAAAAAATTCGGATCAATGTATAATAATCTTCAGAATAACAGATTTTTTTCGTATTTAGCAGTAACAGACTGAAAACAAAACAGTTTATTTAGAAGTCACAACGTTATTGACTTTTATTTGCAGTCATGTTTGTGTCCCATATTTACCCTCTTAACAGTTTTCTGTATTTACCACCTCCTCAGGGAGCCATCTGGCTGTTTTGCTGCTAAATGCTTCCACAGAACTCTATAAATATGAGAGAAACAGCACGTCTAAATGATGACTCTTTGGTTTGTATCTTTCATAAGAATTTTTAAAAATGATCTGAAAGTGTTCATGGGAGCTACCTTTTATGAATTGTTACATATGTAAACGTGCATAGTGGGGCATTATAATTGTATTAAGAGTAGCTCTGAACAAAATCTGTCAGCTGAAGTGTACAAAATGTGCACGCACACACAAAAAAAGATATAAACGCAGCTGAGTGGTGCTCCAGTGAGACCCCATCTGGTGTGGAAATTCTCCTGATTTAATAAACCTGCTCTATTAACTTCTGCTTCATAAAAAAGATAAGTGAAACTAGTTTAGAGTTTAGATGGCAGATGGCTAAAGAAGGAATGCAGGAGGCTAATAGTGCTCACTATCTCAGCTTGTCCTTGTAGATGGTGTTAGGTACCAGATTAATTAAAAAAAATCAGACACTATGCAAAAGTGGAGCCCCAAAGGGCTGAATCTCACATATAGTGATGAGTGTATAGCCACTGTTCATCAGCAGCACTGTGGAGGAACATTCCCTCCCCGTCTGTGGACCCTTGTGACGAGGAGTTTCACATCAAAGCGACCGTGAGCCAACATTGGGTTCAGAGACCCACAAACACATGCAGGGTTGACCAAGCTAAGGAAGGTCTGTTTTCTGTGAAACCAACATCAAAATCAAAGCAGCAGGGATCTTTCTAAGATGTGCAGGAGAAAAGCTGACCCAGGATCCGAACACAGCCACGCTAGGAAGACCGTGCAGAGATCCTCACGCTCAACAGGTGGAATGCAGCCCACCGGAGACTCGCGTAAAGCTCGCCCAGGCCTGGTTCCCAAACAAGGGCTTCTCCCCTGAGCTAGACGCTTGCTCCCTCCCCGCTGGCTCCAACTTCCTCCAATCGGATTGCCACAAACTCAACAGAATGGAGACAGAGGCAGAGGTTTGGCAGAGTTTAGCAGGAAAAGTTAAACGGTTTACTTCTAATGTGTTTTACTGTGTTTTGGGTAAGCTACCTGTCAGCGGCCTTTGAAACAACGCTCTGCTGATATGTTTTGGGTCTGCTTTATGGTTATGACAAACTATATTTCCATAAGGGCTTTATACACCAATGGGACATTAATGTTTGTGTTTTTCGGTCCGCTCATTACAATAAAATATAGCTTAAAAGTTTTTTTTAAGTGAGTGCTGAACTGCTGCTAGCATTAGCCGCTATTAGTTCGTTGATAACCTGCTACTCCCCTAGTTAAACATAACTATGGCTTTTTAAACACAATGTTTGTTTCGCTTCGCTCCACCAGCTTCCGATAAGCTACGAGCATTAGTAGAGCATTAATACAGAATCCATTTAATGGTGTTTTGTGTAACTTTAAGATTAACCCATCAAGCTAATGGTCATTTCCAGCTGATCGTCCGCTACAGCGCCCTCCAACTTCCTATGTTACCAACTTGATTCTTAATTATTCCCAGGAGAAACAATTACATAAACAAAAATCAAGTGTCTGAGAGTTTATTGGTTTTTATTTAGCAAATCATTGTTTAAAAAGTTATTTCTTCACATAATGTTTTATCTAAACTGGAGTTACATTGTGAATGGGTTGAACACATCTGATGTTCTAAATTAGTTAAGCTAAATTAACCTCATTCCATATTCTTTAAGATGACCTTTGGTTTTCTAACTTGGATCTGCAGAGAACCCAAGATTCACTGAATTGTTGCTATGATGATGGTTTTCAATTTTTGCTTTTGTTCTTTTGTGTGTACATAGTTCCTTAGTTTCTTTAATCTTAATTTTGCTTAATAGTTTAGTTAAGGTTCACTAGCCTAGTAGAGAGGATTTGTTGATTAAAATATAGTGTTAATTCAGATAAACAGCATTCTATAGTGATGTTCACTGGATGTTCATTTTATTTCTGTTAATAAATTCCTGAACATGAAGAGAAGTTGACACGCCTTTATTCTATATGTATACAGAGTTTGTTGTTAAAAGAACACGAGTGCTCAAATCCCCCTTTCAACTATTGACCTAATATCATCTGTTTGGGCTGATATTCACCGGACGATACCTAACAGACTCAGAGTTATTTAATAAACATTAAATAATTTAAAATATACATAATGGCACAATATTACCAAGCAGTACCTGGTGGGTTTTTAGCAGGTTTTTGATAGGGACTAAGACACTTATTACCCAAAGTGGCAGAGCCCTGGAAGCAGCTCGCTTTTTTACTTTATTAAAGTTGTGTCAGCTGCATTGCAAAAACTATTCTTTAGCTATTTTGTTGCTGTGTTCCATCAGTGGGAACCTCCCCATACACTGTCTAAGCACTGTGTAAAAATATCACGTTTACATCTGGTTAGTAGATTCTGGTTCAGCACTTCGTGAAAATGGCTATTTCACAGTTTTGTAACCGAGCATGAGAACATTTAATCATCTCAGGCTCAAAATCAAATATGATTCCACAGGTCAAATTTGAACTAAAATATTCTACACACAGTACTACAGATTCATTAAAAAACAGTTTATGAAGCGTATAACTCTTATTGTACAACTTGAAAAAATACTTTATATATATTATAAAGTATCTATCTCTTTAAAATTTCCAGTCATGAACAAACGACATTTTCACAAAATACTCCTTTTATTCTGAATGCTTGTAATGCCTGTACGTATAAACACTTGTGAGAATGGTGTTTTATGGTGAGGAATGTTTAATGCCATGTCAGTGTATGCGCAAGTTAAGTTTTTGGGAAGTCTGGAAAACTGAAGAGGCTCTCATGTATGCAGTGCCACTCCGAAACTCCAATTTGCTCCACTCATCGCTAAGAGGAAAACAACAGATGCTACAAATGCTAATGTCTAACCCAGCACCTGTTGGCTAAGAAAGTCACATGAATGCTGGGGTGTGTGAGTGAAAGGCCTCTCACTCACAGACCATGGCCTTTAAAGAAGGTTGCCCAACCCAGGTGGCAACACAAGCTGGCGCTGACATCCAACAGCGCTCTACCCTCAACCTCACCTTCTCTCTCGTCCTTCTTCCAATGACTTTACATAGTGCCAGGCAAAAGTGTTAATACTCGTCAAACCTTGTCACTTTTTGTCACTCTACAGGCACAACTTTTTTGGGTTTTATTTGACAGGTCAAGACAAAATAGCACTACATTGCAAAGTAGAATGAAACATAAGAGTTTTTAAAAAATTTTACATACAAAACCCTGAAAGGTTTAGTACAAGCTATAATTCTTATCACCAATGACGTCAAAATGCAAAGTTGAGAAGAGCACAGTGCACTTGCACCACGGCCATTTTAGATTCAGACACGCGTTGAGCGTCTAAAGCTTGTGTAGTTTATTTGTATGAGCCAAATAGTGAACAGACCTGTCCTGAATATCACCTTGTTACGGCCAGTGGCCTTCGTTTGTGTTTTCTTTTTTTCCCGTTATTTAAATTCAGCAGTTGCTGCTTCCTGCCAACTGGCTCCGCTATGGGATCTTGGGGCAGACCTTCTCCTGGGTTATTTCCTGTATTTCCTCCTGTATCACGTCCTGTTAAAGTTCTCCTCTTCTCCCGATTGGATACTCACCTTGATTGCTCCACCAAAAATACAACAACAGAAGAGAATACAAAAATCCTAAAACTAAAGGCTACACCTTACATTCAGGGAAATTGGTCCATAATATTTATATATGTATGGCCAATCAAAAGATAAGAAATCAAACAATACTCTAAAAATGATTTTTTTATTTTTTTATGAATGCATTGTATGGATGTTTCCAGCTATTTAGTGACACATGAGAGTAATGGCACCTGAAATCTAAACGAAGGGAATTTGTTCTGCTGGGTCTAAATTTCTTTCTTATTTACCCACTAAGTACCTAAAGCCAGTCTAAAGCATACCTAGCGAACATACACATGTGTATATTTCCTGCACTTTACCTCTCATCTCTGATCTCCTCTCTCTTTATCCCTGCCTCTCTGCTTCAGTAATGTATTCTCTCTCTGAATAAACACTCTGCTTTAGAATCAAAGAGAAAGCCAAACAGGGAGAGCAGAGTCAACAAAGCCCCGCAGGAAAAGCAAAGAACGCACACTCAAGCAGAACGCAGTAGTCGTGATTTGAAGGAAACGTTGTGTCAAGGACAAAATGGGGATGGGAGCTGGGCCAGAGCTAATTCATTGTTTTTTCCCTCCATTTGTGATTTTCTGGGGTCATTGCTAATTAAAGTTAAAACACTTTTATGTCAAATTAGTATGATATATTATGCTGTGAAAGAATATTTTCCCCCTTAAATATTTCTACTATTTTTGCTTGAGGTCATCAAACAAATTTAAATTTCAAACAAAGTTAACCTGAAAAAATCCAGAGAATATTTCCTGCGGTTTAATTTCACTTATTATGAGAAAAACGTCGTTAGAATCTTCCCTATGTTAAAATCCAGAACTTGGCACCCTAAACCTAATAGATGCTTGTGTCATCCTTTTCAGAAAGAGTCACCATTTCTTGTTTGTGGTATATGGCAATGACTCACTCCCTTCTGTAGAATTGTTTTTAATTCAGGAGGGTTTTGGACCATAAACGGTCTGTTTGACGTCATACCACAGCATCTCAAATGGACTTAAGTCCAGACTTTAACTCCTTTTTGAGCCAGAGGTGGACTTGCTGTTCTGCTTTGAACCCTTGTCCTGCTGCATACATGTACTCTAGTATTTACTTTCTATCCTCTATTGTTGGTGTGTTTCTTTAGAGCTAATTTTAGATTAGATTAGTTGTTCTTTTTTTCCCCTCTTTTTATTGCTAATAATTGTGTGTAACTGTGTGTTTGCCACTGTCACATCCAAATTTCCCCATTGTGGGACAATAAAGTAATTCTTATCTTATTTTTTTTCTGAAATCCTGTGTTAATTTTATAGCAGATGCCAAAGACCTAACACCTTCCAAAACGTTTCCTTTTTGTCCTGTCAGTTCACAGAATATTTTCTTCTTTTTTTTTTTTTTTTTTTTTTTTTTTGCAAATGTGATATGAGCCCTTCTGTTGCTTTGATTTTCACCTTGTAACTCTCCATGGATGCCATTCGGTGTCTCTCACTGTTTAATTATGAACTCTCACCTTAACCAAGCAAGGCGAGAAAAGCAGAGTTTTAAATATTGTTCTGGCTTCTTTTGTGACCTCCTAAATAAGTGGTAGATGTGGTTTTGGAGTAATTTTGATTGACTGACTATTTCTGCAAACATTCACCCTGTTCCAGGTTTTTTGCTATTAGTTCACTGGAGATCTGTAGAAAATTGCTCTGTAACCGTTTCAGGAATGGTAGATGTCAATGACTCCGTTTTTTACTGCTTCATATCGGGGAATGCTGTGTTGCTTGTTGAGATAGTTTACTTCATGGCAAATGTAAGTCATATGCCATAGTCTCGGAAGGTATTGCAAACATCAGATAACCCGCAGTCTTAAAAGCACCTGCAGCAATTTAGAACATGTAACCCGCTAAATCTAAGAAGTGTATAGGACACATAATCCTCTCAGTGCTGCCCTAGAAACGAGAACATCCATCATGCTTACTCAGGGCTATTCCAACCTTGTAAACTTATTTCAAGATGGGGGCAGGGAGAAACCATTTGGAAAGGGGGAGCTCATTCTGACTTCTTGCGTTTATTTAGTAATTTATCAATAAAAAATTAGCTAAAATATTAGGAGTTTTCTCAGTGGGCATTGCAGCAGCAAGAGATCAAATGTTACAATTTGAAAAAGTAGGATGGTAAATTGGTCCATTAATTATATACTTTAAACCTCTTCATAGAAACAATTCACATCTAGTCACAAAGTCTCCCAGGAACAGCTTCTTTCTCATCACAGCAGCATATGAGTCCCTTCTCACTCCTCATCAATCCTCTCCTAATCCATATTCTACAGCATCATCCATCCCTCTGTTGTACTGCCTTTCTTCTCTCACCCTTTTCCCTGTAGCACTGGCACATGCTTTGGATCACGTCATAATCCCAGTCATTCATCATCATCCTACCTTAGCTCTGCGCCCACTGCGGTTTCTCCTTAGATTCATTTTCACACTGACCATATTTCTTGCTCTCAAACTGTGTCTTTGATTTAAACGACTGCAAGCAGGAACATGACAAGTCCATTCAGCACAGACACAATAGATACAAAAATAAAAAATAATTTTACAATTAATAAATTGTACTGCAACAAATGTCATTTGAACAGCAACACAACAGTTTGCAGTGTGAAGGCATACAGTGCCTTGCAAAAGTAGTCACCCCTGTGGCTTTTTGCCTACTTTGTTACATTCCAACTGTAATTTAAATGGTTTTTAATCTTATTTTAAGCCATGGCTTTGCGAAAAATGCTCTAAGTTGTGTTTTTTAATACATCTCCATGTGATGAGTCAATTGCATTGACCCATTGCTGTTATGTTCCCATTCAGGAAATGAATGTCTTGTCTTCCTTACAGAACAACTCAACACTATGCCTGGTTAAATATACTATAGCAATAATCAGTTAACAGAACTTAACGTGGAAGATTCACATTGAAGCCTTCAGTGTTTATAGTGTGCAGGACAATTAATCCAGTGTACTGAACTTTCTCCAGACACTGTCAAATCTAACATCTCACCTTTTTCTGGTCCCTCCAACGTTGCCCAAGTTTGGCATCCAGACGGTTGGCAGCCGTTGCCCACTGCTGTGCAAGCCGTCGGATGCGGCGTTTCATGAAGCTGAGAGACTCTTTTCCACCGCCGACCTGATCCAGCAGAACAGAAAGGTCTGTGCGGAAGGCAGCCTGAGAAGGTGATGGAAATTAAGTTGAATGAAATAAAATACATAACAGAAGTGGTTAAGACTGCTACTGACAAGCACTGGAAGCACCACAGAACATGAATATATTCTATTTTCCATCAATCTGTGAAGTGTTCGGTTCTCTGCCAAGGAAGCAGTGAGAATAATAGTTATTGTAGTCTTTGAAGGTAAATCTTTATGCAATGACAATTTTGTTCTCTGTGAAAAGAATGAGCCATTTGGCAATGTGATTCACATTTTAGTAGTGAAAGACAGGCAGTCGCTTTCATCCAAACGCTAGAGAATTATTTAAAGGCAGAATGTGACCTTGTTCACTTGGCAGCTTTAGTTTCCCCTGTCACTGAAAAAAAAAAATGGAGAGAAGTCTCAACGCGAGCCCATGCATTTCTAACTAAAGCTATAAACAGTATAGATTTCATGCAGTCTCATACCCAGGAAAGCTATAATCCTCAATGCAGCTATTTGGGACACCTGGTGGAAAGGACACAATAGTTTTCTTCCACTCTGACTCTACGCTTAATCCTTTGAACTCACTTTACTGAATACACTATAATTATGACAAAAAATTAGATGATTAGTACCGAGGTGCTATTTTAACCCATCCATCATGCACTTATGTTGCAAATAAAGGAGGTTCTGAAAGAAAAAAAAATAATTTGACCAAATGATCTGTTTCTCATGACTGTTGAATGCATCTGCAAATGATATATATTTTTATATATATATTTTTGATCTGGTTCTTCTGGGATAATTTATTTTTTTTAAAGTGGAGTTTTATATATATATATATATATATATATATATATATATATATATATATATATATATATATATATATATATATATATATTAGTGCTGTCAAACGATTGAAAATTTTAATCGCGATTAATCGCATAATGTCGATAGTTAACTCGAGATTAATCGCAATTAATCGCATATTTTATCCTTTTATTTCTGAAAGTGTAATAGCCTATTTGGGCATTTTAATGTGCAATTTTGCAATAAATTACACTAATAAAATACATGCTTGTACAAAAAATATTTTTATTTTGTTATTTTTCAAGCACTTTTGAGAATTGGAATGAAAACATCCTGGTGCCAAATGTTAAACTCTGGACTATAATGGCTAAATGATTAATCATGACGCCCTGATGTTTACACCATGTGTAAACAAATGTGTAAATAAATACCTGTTTTCATGCCGATATTTTTTTTGCCTCTTAAACAAAGCTAGACATGGTATTATGCATAAACATATAAATTAATAAAAATTGTACATTTCAATAAAGTCATAAGTTTTGTTCATTTCTTCACTCTCTCTCTCTCACACATCCAATTCTGAGCTTTCACACCAACAACAATACAGGTCATTCCAGTCTTACACTTTGCTTGCAACTGGCAGGAGCTTAGTACCCTGAATGAGACTGTTTAGCAACTGTTTAGTAACTCCAGGTCCTTCGTTTGGCAACGTGATTCAGCCTTAATTTGTCAAATACAGAGAAAACAAATTAATAAGCATTAAAGTACGGTTTATGGGTTGGATTTCTGCAATGTTATCAACGTGTAAAAACTCATCTTCAGAACCAATGTCTGATAAAATGGTGATCTGCACCATGTAATCTACTTTCAGCAGTTATCACCGGTTATTGCACCGTAAACTGCAGAAAATACGGTCAGAGTTGCTCTGTCTGCCTTTACTACTGTCTGCTCCTATGGCGGAGGGATATTTCAGCTGGATACAAAGTGTCTAGTGAAGGCAGGTCTCTTAATAACCGCTGTTTCGTCACTTATTTTAGAGCCCAAATAAGCGATTTCACTTTCAGAAACGTGCCCAAAAAAACGCAACCCGTGACTCATGGAATTTAGAAGTGCTTTTAGAAAAAAGAAGCCCAAAGTCGCATGTGTCCGAGGGTAAAAGAAACCCTTCGGGGCGGTTGTGTTTTGTTACAGTTTTCTAGCACTCTTGAAACTACGGAAAGCGCCGAGGGTAAAAGAAACACAGTCCGGAGAGCGCGGCGGGGGGAAAAACATTAGGGAACAGCGTGTGTGTTTTGACGCGACGCGCGTTAACGGCGACAAAAAAATTGTCGGCGTTAAAATGGGTTTGCGTTATCGCCGTTAATAACGCGTTTAACTGACAGCACTAAAATATATATATTAGGGCTGGGCAACGATTAAAATATTTAATCGCGATTAATCGCCCTGATTAATCGCGATTAATCGCGATTAATCGCATTGTATTTACAAACTCCAAGAATGAATTCAAAAGTAGTGTAAAGAGCACTTTTATTTTAATGTTCTGCTGCCATATCAACAAAAGTGTTGTAACATTTGTAGCACTTATTTTATACTGGATATTTTCAACCCATCTATTGAATTTAGTGCACTAGTTGATCTTTTCTTCATAAGAGAACAGCAAGCACTGCAGTCAAAATATGGCCTTTTTTGACCTGCTGTATATTAGCCAGTCCCTAAGCTTGATGTATCATGAAACTGTTGACCTTTTGGGTTTTGTGGTTTTTATTTTATTATTACAATTAAATAGAAATAATAATAATAATAATAATAATAATAATGTTATGTTCAGTGTTTTTTCGCTAATCCACCTCTTATATATTTCAATCCTTATGTAATTTTGTCTGTGTTGTGTGCACCTGCCTGTTGCTTTAATCCTATAAATTTCCCCGTCGTGGGATAAAAAAAGGATTAGCTAATGTTATCTTATCTTAAATGACACTTTTTAATATATGTACTGGGTTCTTTCAAGGTCTTAATTACATGTTATGTGTGGGCTCCAGTAACATCCATCCATCCATCCATCCACTGATCTACCTGGATGTTCCCTGGAGGACTGAAACGCCTCAGTCAGAGACGTCTGTCTGTGGGTCTGTCGGGGCAATGACAGAAGTTTCGTCTCCTCTCTCCGTTTCTGGGGCTCGACGTTTTCATGTTTTTTCACGTGCTTAGATAAATTTGCTGTGTTTCCACTGAAATGAACCGGCTTTTTACAAAACATACAGCTTGATTTCATTTACGGTATTAAAATAAAGCCAAACGGTGCTACATCCTCTGTTCATGTTTTTTCGCTGCTGCGTTCTCTCTCAGCTGTTTGTTTGTCAAGTTTGTGTGAGAGCTGAGTGGGCGGGCCAGGCTGAGCCTGCGTGCTGATTGGCTGGCGCCGCTGACCCATGTACGAGAGGGGAGGGGGAGCGGGAGAGTGCTGCCTGACTGACACTGACTGAAAGCATGTGAGCAACATGTGTTAATGCGCGATAAAATAAATATCGCCGTTAATAGTCTAATGAATTAACGCGGAATTAACGCGTTAACTTGCCCAGCCCTAATATATATATATATGTATATATAAATATATATATATATATGTATATATATATATATATATATATATATATATATATATATATATATATATATATATATATATATATATACACCCATCCATCCATCCATTTTCTGATCCGCTTAATCCCTCATGGGGTCACGGGGTGCTGGTGCGTTCACTGGGCGAGAGGCAGGGTACACCCTGGACAGGTTGGCAGTCTGTCGCAGGGCAACACAGAGACAGAGAGGACAAACAACCATTCACGCACACACTCACACCTAAGGACAATTTTGAGAAGCCAGTTAACCTAACAGTCATGTTTTCTGACTGTGGGAGGAAGCTGGAGTACCCAGAGAGAACCCACGCATGCACAGGGAGAACATGCAAACTCCATGCAGAAAGACCCAGGGTTGGATTTGAACCCAGGCAACAGTGCTACCCACTGCTTCACTGTGCAGCCCATATCTATCTATCTATCTATCTATCTATCTATCTATCTATCTATCTATCTATCTATCTATCTATATATATATATATATATATATATATATATATATATATATATATATATATATATATTAGGGCTGGGCAAGTTAACGCGTTAATTCTGCGTTAACTCATTAGACGGCGATATTTTCTTTAACGCGCATTAACGCATGTTGCTCAGATGCTTTTATTTTGTAAAGGTCTGTTGCTGCGGTGTAGGGGTTTGAATCAGAACAGTAAGTGGCGATAATGCGCCAATAACCTCGCTGTCAGCCAAGCCTCGGATTCAGAGGAAGAAAGATACTGGCCGGAAAAAAACACAGCTGACATGCGGAAGGCGGTGTTTCCCGCAGGTACCGCGAGCGAGCTTAGGCGGGGCGAGGCGAGGCGGTGAGTTGGCGGCCGGAACAAGTTTTGTGCGGAGCGGAGCGGGGGGGTCTGCATCGACGCCGTCGGTGAAGTCGCTTCTCGTTTCAAAGTATCCATGTGTTTTTGCCTGTTTTTCCCTGCCATTCACTATATGAACGCGAGAAAGCAACAACAAAAAACCGCGTGTTAACGTCAAATAAACGCAAGTAACGCAAGCATATCGAGTTAGCAAGCATTTCAGTTTAAAGTTCTTCCAGCATGGAATATGACAGAAACAAGTTAGTTGTAACCACTGCCAAGTTAAATTTTGGTATTGAACATAAAATGATAATGCTGCTCCTTGCGGTTACCTCAGAAATTGCCTGTTTTTGGTAGATTTTTTCCCCATAAAGAGAATTCCCTGTCAGTGGCAATAAGTTTTAATTTATTATTATTGCTATTTTTTGTTTTACATGTTTAAGTTGAGCTTTACACTAAATATGTGTTACTGATAAGTGCTACAAATGTTACAACACTTTTGTTCATATGGCAGCAGAACATTAAAATAAAAGTGTTCTTTACACTACTTTTGAATTCATTCTTGGAGTTTGTAAATACAATGCGATTAATCGCGATTAATCGCGATTAATCAGGGCGATTAATCGCGATTAAATATTTTAATCGTTGCCCAGCCCTAATATATATATATATATATATATATATTAGGGCTGGGCAAGTTAACGCGTTAATTTCGCGTTAACTCACTAGACTATTAACGGCGATATTTTCTTTAACGCGCGTTAACGCATGTTGGTCACATGCTTTTATTTTGTGAAGGTCTGTTACTGCGGTGTAGGGGTTTGAATCAGAACAGTAGGTGGCGATAATGCGCCAATAACCTCGCTGTCAGCCCAGCCTCAGATTCAAAGAGGAAGAAAGGTGCTGGCCGGAAAAAAACACAGCTGACATGTGGAAGGCGGTGTTTCCCGCAGGTACCGCGAGCGAGCTTAGGCGAGGCGAGGCGGTGAGTTGGCGGCCGGAACAAGTTTTGTGCGGAGCGGAGCGGGGGGGGTCTGCATCGACGCCGTCGGTGAAGTCGCTTCTCGTTTCAAAGTATCCATGTATTTTTGCCTGTTTTCCCCCTGCCATTCACTATATGTGCGCGAGAAAGCAACAACAAAAAACCGCGTGTCAACGTCAAATAAACGCAAGCATATCGAGTTAGCAAGCATTTCAGTTTAAAGTTGTTCCAGCATCGAATATGACAGAAACAAGTTAGTTGGAACCACTGCCAAGTTAAACTTTGGTATTGAACATAAAATGGTAATGCTGCTCCCTGCTGTTACCTCAGAAATTGCCTGTTTTTGGTAGATTTTTTCCCCATAAAGAGAATTCCCCGTCAGTGGCAATAAGCTTTAATTTATTATTATTGCTATTTTTTGTTTTACATGTTTAAGTTGAGCTTTACACTAAATATGTGTTACTGATAAGTGCTACAAATGTTACAACACTTTTGTTCATATGGCAGCAGAACTTTTAAATAAAAGTGCTCTTTACACTACTTTTGAATTCATTCTTGGAGTTTGTAAATACAATGCGATTAATCGCGATTAATCGCGATTAATCAGTGCGATTAATCGCGATTAAATATTTTAATCGTTGCCCAGCCCTAATATATATATATATATATATATATATATATATATATATATATATATAATTTGTTCTACCCTGATATGCAGCCTTATAACTTGCTGCCAATACATGCTTTCCATAACATGTCACAAAAATTATAACCTGGAAAAATTTTTTAATTATAAATCATTTTACTTATAGATATGTGTAGAATATAATAGAAATACTTTCACTGTAGGGCTGGACGAGAATTCAGTAACAATATATATCAATCCATAGACGTATAACGATGATAGAGAAAAATGGGTCAATCAAAAGTTCAACAGAAGAACAGTGCTCCTTCCTTTTGCATTCTAGCCATGTAGGTTAATATTACAGTCATTACATTCTCCCAACCAGGGGTCACCAACATGGTGCCCGCGGGCACAAAGTAGCCCTCGAGGTCAACATGTGGTGCCATCAAGCCTGTTCAAAAAATAGCAAAACCCTCCAGTGAGCTGCATCTAAAATGTTATTGTATTTAGTTGCTCTTCCTTTTTAATCATACTTGTATTTATATAGAAATAAAATGATAAATGCATTAAAATGCATTAAAAAACATGTTTATATTACATAAAGTTAAGGTGAGCGCTGACTATGCTAGTTCAAAGGTCAGTACAGGTTGCTCTTCATTTGACACAGTAGCAATGAAGTAGCTCTCAACTTCTAAAAGGTTTCTGACTCCTGCTCCCAACCAATCACAAACGCAAACCCAGGAACGCTCCGTCACCAAGCTCTGCCTCCTTCAAAGAGTTCACAGAGCGTGTGGTCCTTTTTCTTTGTTAAAAACGTGTAGTGTTGGCAAAAAGTTGGTTGAATAAAGGGTTTGAATTCAGTGTTTGTGTGTTCTGGATCTAAAAATAGGTTGCTAAGCAACAGCATAAAATGTCCAGGGCTGCACTTGAAATCTATTTTTTTTTTATTTGTTCAAAATTATCAATATCAATCAATATGATTTCTATTTTATCAGTATGCTTTTTTTCTATATCGTCCAGCCCTACTTCACTGTCTCACAACAGGGACATTCAGGCGTGAAAGTGGAATAAACACGTCCAGTCTGGTTTCCATTCCCGCCCCAGTACCAAAACCAAACCACCAATGATCTTCTGATGGCAGCTGACTCAGGTCTACTTGTTATTCTCATTCTTCTGGATCTGAGCACGGCTTTGGATAACATTTTTGACTCCCTCCTTTCTCCACAGATTATCCTTAATTGGCATCACTCACAGCCCCCTTGACTGGTTTTGTTCTTACAGTCCACACTCAGTTCATTCAGCTTAAGTCCTTTATTTCCCATCCATCCCCTGTCACAACCAGCGTGCCCCAGGGTTCTTTCATGGGACCCCTACTTTTCATTATTTATTTCTTCAATCTGCAATATCTTCTGGAAATGTAACATCCATTGTCGTTGTTATACAGATGACACCCAGCTCCATCTTTCATGTAAGACAAGTTCTACCCTCCTATTCTCCTCCCTTACATCCTGCCTATCAGAAATAAAATCCTGGTTCACTTCCAACTTCCTTAAATCGAACAGTGATAACACTGAGATCCTCCTCGTAGGAACCAAATCTATATTATGCAAAGCTGACGGGTTCTCCCTTTCACTTGGTTGTTCTATAGTCTCACCCTCACCTCAGGGTGGCATCCTTGATACCAGTTTACCTGTCACATCTATAACATCACCTGTTCTGCCTATTTTGATCTATGCATCATTAATCACCTTCATCTCTCCCTTTCCCCCTTAATGTGGATCAATTATTGTCCATAGCCTTGTCACCTCCCGCATTGATTACTTTACCTCTCTTCTGTTTGGCATTTTTCAAAAATGGTACAGAATTCAGCTGCTGGCATTATTTACAGAACCCCTCATTTCATCACATCACCCCAGTCCTACAGCAGCTCCACTGGTTAGAATCAGAATAGAAACGTTAGAATTCTCTTCCCCCTGACATGTGCTGTACTGACAACCTCTACCGGTTCAAGTCTAAACTCAAAACCCATCTGTCAACAAAAGCAACAACAACAATAGTAACAACAACAACAACTGTGCAATAAAATGTGTGTCTCCCTGCACCTGCACCTGGTCCAATGGGCATCCTAGGACAAAGATGGCTTTTGTAATACCTTTTCTGCTCCACAAAGAGAGGTGTAACAAGCTGCTATAAAAGTGGAGTGATGTGCAGTGAACCATGGTTTTAATGTAATATGTGCAAAAGGTCTTGATCTGCTGATGTATGATGTCACAGTTTCAGTAAATTAATTCAGGTTTTCACTACATCCACAAGTTTCACTAGCACTTTATTTGAAAGGTTTGAGATCCCCTGAACCAGTAATAAGATACGCACCATTTTTATCCTTTAATCAAAAAAGAGATAGATGTTTATGACCTTGCAATTGGCTAACATTAGCTGTTTGCATCTAAATGTGTAGAAGGATGATGCTAATCTGGTCTTTGACCTCAAAGTTAATGTGGAGGAAAAAAAGAGGTGGGAGGATAACGATGATACAGATCCGGCCTGTATTAATTAACAGTGAGCAAACGGGCTCAGAAGCCATTTAACTGTTATGTAGTCTTGAGGTCAGTCTGCTCCTCCTCTTAAACTCAAGAGCATCTTCAGAGGGAAAGGACTAAACCCCATTTGATTGGTAATGTGGGCATGTGAGTGATGACACAATTAGCATTGGTGCAATGCTCTGCAGAGACACGGCTTGTTTTTCCGTCTTTTCCTCTTTAGGGATGATTGTCCTTCAGTTTTAATTTGCAACCTTTGCATTGGTTGTGGGAGTATGATATTACAAAGACACATGCCCACATTGTGGCAAAAATTGGGCTTTAACATAACACAGCAGTGTCTATTTGTATTGTGTGAATATTTAGGATTTTGAATCTGACACTATTCATAGGTTGCATTTTATTTATTTTGATTTAATAACTTAATGACAGTTTTAGAATCCTGTATTTCACCACAAGAAATCATTTTCAATGAGGACTGTAAAATTTCCAATTTTGAGCATGAAAATAGCCCCAAGAGGAATGTTGTAAGAAGGTAAATTTAGATAAGATTTCCCAAAAACAACATACAAATCCTTCCACAGTTCATAACACATCAAGAAAAGAACCAAAATACTAACTTCATTTTCTATTGCTGCAGCATGCAGGTGCATCTCAATGTTATTAAAGGTAATTTATTTGACTGATATGTAGATTTATTACACAGAGAATGTATGTCAAGTGCTTAATATTGTTAATTGTCATTTCTATTGCTTAAAACTAACTAACTTGGCATGTCAAAAAATTAGAATAAGACCAAAATGTTAATTTTTAATAAATAAATGTTTTGTTATAATTAGTGGGGAGACTGCTGACTTGACAGCTGGCCAGCAGACAGTCATGACACTGAACACAGAGGACGGGTGTTCACATCACGCTGTAGCCAAGTAAATTATTAGAAAATTGAGTGTAAGGAAAAATGTGCGGTGGGATAAGATACATGACCAACAGGCATAAATTCTGCATTTTTGCTCATTCAAAGAGTTTGGTGGAAATATACATGGTGTGTACTGTTACTGGAGTCAGTTACTGAAGAGCCACCACCCGGAACATGGGCTTCAACTGTTACAGACCTTGTGCTAAACATTTCTTTAACTAGAGATGTAAGAAGTATTTTCCCTGGTTCAAGGAAGGAAATAAACTGACTATTTCTCAATGGCTTTTCAGATTAAAATACATTTTCCATTTTATTTGATTGTAGAGTCTGGAGAAAGAGTGTGTTTGGGTTGTTTTCTTGTTTATCGGTGAGTGACACTTTAAGAAGTGTTAAAAATTCAATATACAGTAGCCGTTACAAATTGAATCCTACAGTCAACCACATGACATGTATTCAATCTGTTAATCTCTCGCATGTACAGTATAAAGTTATAATGAAAGCTGCGCCCTTTGGATAGTGTGTAAGCAGCTGTTTGCTGCTACATTAAATTGAACATAATCCCTTGTGGATTTATTGATCATCAGCCAGCAGCTGGCAGGCTTTACGGGATGTTAATGTTACTGAATATATTTGTCAGTTAAAGCGTTTCTAAAGCTCTCTGTGACAGACTATTGTGTAACGATCTGGCTTTGACATAGGTATTTGGGAGTAGTGTTCTTACTTGTCTTTTGGAGGTTTTTGTCTGCGTTGTATGCTGAGTGGGGTTGCTTGTGTGGTTCCTCCAGGGCAGTGGGGGGCAGAACCACTCCACTTCGCTCAAGTAGACGAGGAAAGAACAGTCTGAACCATCAACACCATAAAAGGCATAGCAAGGGTCCGATGTCCACCGAGCACGCATCCACTGGTGGACGGACAGAGAGAATGTGCAGATGTTAAAATCAGAGAAGGATTCTATACCTTCAAAGACACACATTGCAGCAACTGAAGTCCTGTTAGATAACCTTGGTTACAGGGACTGTAGCTATGTCAGGTTATAAGTAGACCAAACTGAAGGAATTGGGGAAAAAGTGAGGCTTTATCTGAAAAATTCATTGGATATTTTTGTCTTTTTTACATTTAATTAGTTGGGCTTGGTGGGAATTATATTATGATGCCAATGCGACCCACAGACTGAGGTATTGTTCATTATAGTTAGAACATGGAACAAAGAAAAAAATTAAAAGACAATATTATTTTACACAGAATCATTTTAAAAATTTTTTTTACGCATGCCTGTCCAAATTCTCAATTAACCAGGTCATGGCAATAATGAGATGATTAATCACTACAATATTGTTTGACAAGAGCACAGTGATGCAGAATTTATTAAAAGAACTACAATTTATGAACTTACATCTACTTTTCCAGGGCACTCAGGGAAGCGGATATCCCTTGGTACTTCACACTGGCTCGCTGTGCCATCTCTCAGCACTAAAAGTAGGAGAATGAGAAATGTTACCTAGAGGTGGGAAACATGGATGTGTTTTATTAATAACCTTTCAGTTCTCCACTCCCAACAAAAGGTTTCATTATAGTAGGTATTTATCAGATAAAGCTGTATCAAATTTAAAGAGTCTGCCTCCCTTTTAATTTTCTCAGTATCACAGAAATGCCCAGCAGATGGCAACAATGTTGTTTCTTCCCTCTCACAAATTGATGCCTTTGTTGATTGTGTCACTTCCTCGTTGCCTTTTACATTAGACAATGTAGCTCCCTTGAAAAAGAAGGTGATTATTCACAGGAAGATGGCTCCCTGTTTTAACCCAGAGCTGGGTTATTTGAAGCACAACATTAGGAAATTCAAGAAAAACTGGCACTCTCCACATCTAGAGGAATCCTACCTAATCTGGATAAACTACTATTGTACAAAAAGACCCTTCGCAAAGTTAGAGCAGCATATATTTCATCATTAATTGAGGAGAATAAAAATAATCCTAGGTTTCTCTTTAGCACAGTTGCCAAATTTACAGAGAGTCAGAGCTCTGTTGATCCATCAATTCCCTCAGCTCTCAGTAGTAATGAGCCTAGTACCACAGGGTTTAGTCCGGCTTCCTTCCACAGTCCAAAAACATTACTGTTAGGTTAATTGGCTTCTCTAAATTGTCCTTAGGTATGAGTGTGTGCATGAATGGTTGTTTGTCCTGTTTGTCTCTGTGTTGCCCTGCGACAAACTGGCGACCTGTTCAGGGTGTACCCCGCCTCTCGCCCGGTGAACGCTAGAGATAGGCACCAGCACCCCCCATGGCGCCATGAGGGATAAGCGAGTCAGAAAATGGATGGATGGATGGAAACTAATCCTGCTTTAAGCTTGAGTAATAAAAGGCTGCACTTTCAAGAGCTCCATAGCTGCCTCTCTTAATAATGCTCTTCTTCCTCAGGTTGTAAGTTTAGGTAGATGGCCATGTCTTGACATTTTTGCTGCTGTGCCTTACATTTTTACCTTCGGATGATGGATTTTCTGTGAGATGTGTCAATCTGAAAACAGACCCTTAAATTAATTCTGTCTTCACAACTTTCTCCCTGACCTGTCTATTGTGTTCTTTAGTATTCCTTGGTTCTTTAAAGAGTTTCCATCCACTTCATTGTTATGCATTACTTTGTGTTGGCATGGCATTAGATGCTGCGTTTTGTTGCTTCCAGTTGTTGCAGACGTTCCACCAACAATGACGTCTACTCGCTTAGACTGTGGTCACTGCGCTAATTGCTCCAGTGACTTAGTTGGCTGCTCCGCTGCAGCTGATGCCAGTAAAACAGATGCAGAGTTACAGAGAGACAGGGATAGACTCATGTTGGTGCTTCATCATCCTCACGGTGTTATCTTTATTCCTACCACCCCATCCTCCTTCCCTTGTTTTTCTCTTGAAACTAACATTTTCCCTATGTCTAACATTCTGTCTATTTCCATTAGCCTAATGAAAAAGAGACATGTTTCTACACAAGTCCTCCCCGGGGCTTCTCCCCTGTGACTGAAAACACACACTGCGTCTGTAAATATGATTACAACAGCAACAATTGAAAATGTAGTCATTTAACTAGATAAAGGCTTCAGTCCTGTCCCTGCGAGCCATTAGACGAAGAGGGAATTTTTTAACCATGTGTTCCAACTTTCTCTCTGCTTCCTTTCCCCCGTGCCAAAGCACAAGATGAATAAACTGCCACCGAGCCATACGATAATAAAGTCTGCCAGCAGGATCTCAATTCATTTGTGATCAGAGAAAGGAGCAGTGTTTTCATTTCGCTGTGTGCCATTGTCTCTGCAGACGCAGCAGGGGGAAACAAAAGGAGATTTAATTCTCATTTATTCTGAAGTAAAGAGTTACTCTTGAGAGAAAAAGCACAGGATGGAGAAGAGGAGGAAAGTCTGTTCAGTTTATTTAGGTTTTGACAAAAAATGCAGAGAAAGAAGATAGGCACTGAACGACTGGCTAAGATTTACTAAAGATGCTACAGCAATTCATATTTTGTACCAATGAGTTTCCATTTAACCCCTCTCCCAGCTATTTAGTATACATGTATGGAATTGAAATGTTTTTGCAAAATTTTTAAAGGTCCAGTATTGTTTAACCATGTTTTATTGACTCTTTTTCTTTTTTAGTTTTAGCATCTCAGAGACTATGTGTATCTGGTGTGGCCAAGCTCATCAGGAGAAATATATTATCATAAAGAATATAAATGCACGGCACAAGCAGTACTTTGCGATTGGGATTTTGCAAGCATTGATGACTGTCACTCTGTAAGCTGTGCAGTTCTAGTACTCACACATTTTATTAACTTATGGAGATATAAAAAATTCTCAAATCTTGTGAGTAATTTAATTAAATTGTATGTTTAAATTTATCATGGTTTTATAATACAGACCATTTGGTGCTCTGATATCGGTTTAGGACCCCAGATCAAACCAAAAGAACTCAAAACAACCCACTGCTTATAATTACTGTCAGCTTGAATCCCATAATCACATTTACAGCAGAGCATAAGAAGATTTTGGAAAAGTTATTTAAATTGTTGGTTGTCAAAGAGGTTAAAAAACATGGGCCTGGTGGGTAAGAATTAAAACATGGTCATTGAAATGATAAGCAGATTCAGTATGTTCTATTATGAATTGGTTTAAGATGAACTCTGTGATAAAAGAATGCTTTGACATGCTTCTTTTGGCTTGGTGTACTGGTGCGAAGGGTTGGAAATAGTGCTTCATGGCAAGATATCAGAAGTGATCCATGTCAGCGGAGAAACAAACAGATAAACACCTGCGACTTGTTGCAAGTCTCCCTTGTCTACTGTGAGTAACAGTGACAGTTTAGTTTTGCTTTAACCAAAACTGACAGCTGTGCACAAATCCAGCTGAGCTTCAATTTAAATGCCGATAAAGAAAACTGTGCAATTTAATCCCCTGTTTGGGGAGGGTTGTATTTTGAAGCTTCTTTGTTTCCGATAAAAAGTAATGCTCATTTGTAGCATTGAGCTAATTTGCTTATTTGTTTCTTAATTGTTTTCAAGGTGTAATGTTGAGGAGCTGCTGTCTTGATTGTTTTGCAGTTCTCACCAGACCTATTTTGTCAGAATTTTCCTCGTCTTCATAATACCTAAAATATACTGTTTGTAATTATATGCAGCTATAGAGAAATATAACCTGACAACAGCCAGCTGCATGTATCGCTCCGCCTAGCTCCACTCACATACATCTGGGACATCGCTCATTGAAAATGATTTCCCCAACCAAATTTTTGGTCTGGCCAATCAGGACGCAGGGCGGGTGTTTCATGGATGTGACGTAGTGGAGAAGCCACCGTGAGATTTCAACAACAATGGCGGCTCGCATCGAGGAAGCAAGCGTTAGCATTGATGCTGCTATTTCTTCCGTGTTGTCCAATCTATCTGATATTGTTTCATCAAAAGAACATCAGAGAACGGCTCGGGCGGTCAGCCCGGGATCGACTCCGACCCGCGGCGCTTTGCCGCCTGTCTTCCCCCCTCTTCTTAGCTTCGGTGTGACCACTACAGTGTTTCCCGCAGGAATTTGCTTCTTCGAGGCGGACCCGCTCGCGGAGCGGGGGGGGGGGGGGGGGGGGTGGACGACACGTTTTCTGCGGACCGGCTCGCGGAGCGGGGGGGGACGACACGTTTTCCGCGGCCGCCTCGCCAAGATAGCGCTGCGGGAAACACATAAAAAAAAAAAGTTTTTTTTTTTTTCGCGTCGGTCTCATCAGCGTCACGGGTTAGCTTCGGTGTGAGTGGTTGAAATAGCACGTCGATAAAGGTGACAGACAAGTGGCTTATCCAATCATATGCAAGGAGTTTTGATAAGGCCCAGGCTTCAGTAAAGGCAATCCCTATGGCCGTGTCCCAGATGTATGTGAGTGGAGCTAGGCGGAGCGATACATGCAGCTGGCTGTTGTCAGGTTAAGAGAAATAGAGACCAACACGAGATAAAAAGAGCCTCAGATGGATATGTGTCATTTAGGCTTTCAGACACCTAAAGCTTGGTTCCATTGTTTCATAACTAGGATCAAACTGGAATGAATATAATTGACTTTTTGTGTGATTGGACTGAATTGACTGTGTTACAGTAAACAAATCAAATGTTGTTTTTGTAAAGTGTATCAAGACAACATGTATTTGGTGCAATATAAAAAAGTTGTAACTGAATTGAAAAGTCTGCACCTTGTTTTGCCAAATTGTAACCATGCGTTACAATTTCATCCTTCCTACATCCATTGTTTCTCTCTTTTTGTGTTTCAGAAAAACAGACGTAAGACAGATGTAAACAAACTTTTTTTAAATCTTTGTCTGTCCTTGTGATAACAAAATATCCACAAATTGGTTTGAAAAATGACACCGTTCCAGCCAAATATTGGGGAAGATAAACATCGGACCTGCAGAAGTACATAACATTGAAGGGATGCAATGACTGACACCTGCTGTACCGGATACATTTAATTCAGATAAGTTTGATTTACACTGTGGACCTGTATTTAGCATAACTAAACACAGATCCACACTAGTGGGCCTGTGGGAGCTTTGCCACTATGACAATAAAAGAAAAAATATACAGATAGATGGAAAACATGTCTACCCCCCACCCACACCCTGCAACCCTGCAAGGATGAGCAGGTATAGCGGAAAGATGGATTAATACGAGCAACTCTTTAAGGCAGAATTTTCAAAGCTTTGTAAACCAAATGTCTAAAACTGCAGTCACACCAAAAAGGCCAGCCTGTATGTACTGAGAGGAGTGTGTGTGGACTTTAGAAACTACGTTTTGGTACACAGATGTATTACCTGATTTCTTGCTTTTATAGCTCATAGTGTCAAATGTTCTAATTATAATACAAAATGTGGATAACTTGTTGTGGCTCTCCAAAGTTTTCACAGTTTTGATCTGGACCAATACCAGCTTGTCAGTTTGTGCTGCTGCATTTCAAATGGTTTGATATTTACAATATCAATTCTGATCAAAGTTGGAAAGTAGCCCAGAGAAAATTATTGTAAAAGAATACCAGAGTTATACTGTACCTCTGCCTTGTATCATACTACTTTGGAGTATCTGCTCCACTCTTACGGCCATGTTGGAAACATTCTGAGCTATCGCTTGGATTCTCTCCACCAGGCCGGCTGGTTGAAACCTGCACTCATGCAATGCACAAGAAAAACACAGACATCACATGGAAAAGACAGTTATAGAACAGCAAATATAATGTTCATGAGTTTGTGTCTCTAAATTGGTTCTTAGTCCACATCTTACTGTGCTATCCGCCTGTTTGCAATTTGTTTTTGTTTTTTCTCTCTCTTACTTTGCTTGATTTCAATCAATTTGGTAGTTTTAGTGTTGGGAGCTGTAGATTGCACACACTTGAAGCGTGAAAGAGAAATTGACCTGTAACTGTTACATCCTCACTTTTAGGACTCACTCAATAAGATCTCTGTGGGTGCACTTGTATAGCAAATCTATTTAGCAGTGTTTCTGGTATACTAGACTATTTGCTCCAGAACTTTAGCTCTAGCATAATTTTTACAATTACATTTTATTTATTCATATATCACCAATTCACAACACATGTCATCTCAAAGGACTTTACAAAGTCAAATTCAATCAAATCATACAGATTGGTGAAAACGTTCCCTATCTAAGGAAACCCAGCAGATTGCATTGCAAGTCTCGACAAGCAGCATTCACTCCCCATGAAAGAGCGTAGAGCCACAGTGGACAGTCGTATGCATTGTCCATGGCTTTGCAGCAATCCCTCATACTGAGCCTGCATGCAGCGACAGTGGAGAGGAATACTCCCCTTTAACAGGGAGGAAAACCTCCAGCAGAACCAGGCTCAGTGTGAACGGTCATCTGCCTCAACCGACTGGGGGTTACAGAAGACAGAGCAGAGACACAAAAAGCACAGAAGCACACATTGATCCAGTAACATTTAAATAAAAAAACCCAGGTTGTTATAATATATGCCAACAGTTGTCAGCAGAAAGAATGATGAAAACAAATCTTGTTACCACATTTTGGCACATAATGCGCTACCACATTGATCAGTCTTTACATTATAAACCTCAGGCCAAAACTCGTGGGGCTTCAACTGTTTACCTTATGAAATTTCATGCGACCTTTACAAATGTAAATCCTCATTATTTTACAAAAATATTTTTTTGAAATTACTTTTATAGGTTTATGGGAGCAGTGGCATGGGACCATGGCATTCTTTCTTCTATCATCACTATTATATTGGGATGGACTCTAATCAGACACACAGTGACACATACTGTATGTCTGTGGAGGACCTAGAAGCAGATATGAGATACAGTAAGTTGATTCATGACAAAATTGAAGCTGTAATGAAATAATTACAGTTAAAACTTAAATAAGCAAAGGCAAAAAAGGATTCTATTGCACTAGAAAAACCATGGTATGAAACAAACGAAGAATCCAGGAATGAGTGAATGAAAGACAGCACATAAAGGCAGGGCTGACACTGATTAGGGAAACAAAAGTCTCGCAAGTGTAGTTAATTAAAACCATACTCTTCTGTGAGAAGGACACCAAACTTATTAGCGGTTGTATTCTCTCCATTTACACCAAAATAAAGAGTGGAACAACGAAAGAAGATGAATTTGAAACTTTTTAAATACAAAAATGAGTGTGAAACATCAACTCTCTTTCACCAACACAGAAATAGTGTTAGACTGGCTTTAAAATCAGGTTGAGCTTAAGCATGTGCGTAGGTTTGATTTCAACTTTGGTAGGGACACTACTGGTCTCAAGTTTCATTGGTTTGATGTCATTGGTCCTACGCAATATGCATGCCCCTATTTTTTTTATACTTGACGTGAGCATTGGGGACATTTCGTTTAAAGAGAAAAGCAGCATTTTTTGCAACATTAATACAAATTTTATAAGCACTATATATATTGTATATAAATAAAAAGCTGCTCCTTAATTTGTAATTAAAATAAATTAGACATCACCTAAAGCACTGAAGGGCCAGCTGCTTCACCTCCAAGCTGCCCTGCATCATTATTACTGGATATCTGTGTTTCCTATAATCATATATTGTTACTATTATACAAGTGTGTTTTTAGTAATAAAGGATTAAATGTAACACAACCTTTTATATCATCCTATGATACTTACTGTCTGAGTGTTAAAATAGCTCCTTATGTCTCTTTTTATTTTTGGTGGCATTATCTACAATCACAACACTAAGCATGAGCCTAAGTTTATTTAAAAATAAAATCGCTTTTAACAATTACTAAAAGAAAATATAACACTATCTTATCCATAATGTAATAATATCCAAAATAAACAGCCAGATTCAAGCATTTTTACCGGACACTAATGTTTGTACTAATTTACTTATGGACTGTGTGGAAATCTATGTAAAATCAAACCAATGTGTTCCTCTGTTTGTACTTTATCCTATTTCCAAAAGTAGCAATAGTCAATTAAATAG
The DNA here is from genome assembly GCF_011125445.2 of Fundulus heteroclitus. NCBI lineage: Eukaryota > Metazoa > Chordata > Actinopteri > Cyprinodontiformes > Fundulidae > Fundulus > Fundulus heteroclitus. The sequence goes on from NC_046365.1 coordinate 6,454,379, forward strand.
CACTATTATTATGTGGAACCCTAATTATGCTTTCTAAACAAAAAATAGCAATGTTTAGGCACTATCTCGTATTGTTATACTCTATAAAACGAATAACACCTGCTATTTATATCTGAACCGCCTTAAAGGGATTTTTTGAAAGCTTACACTCTTTGCTTGTCGATTTTTCCAGCAGTCTTCAGAACTCCTGCCTGACACTGAATATTTTTGTTGATAAAATGTATTATACTTCAGAATTAAATATTATTTTAAGATGCTAACGTTGATTACTTACATTTCTTAAGTTCCACAAATGAAAACTACTCTCTCCTGCTTCTTCTATCGCCTGTTATAGCGTGGATAATATAATTTTTTTTAATTGGGACTAGTTTCATAGTCTAGTAACCGCAGTATTCTAGTGTGAATTAAATTTAAATTTCGTGCTGCAAGCATGCACGCACATGCACGCACTAGAAAACAGCCAACCAGGGAGAGAGAAGGCGGGACTTAAGGCAAAACAACCAATAAGAGTGGAGTTAAACAGCACACAGCACAGTTACGTGCGGGGTGGGGGGTGGGGGGGGGGGTTATGGGGACGGGGGGGCGGGCGACCTGCCGTGCCGCACGGCCGCCGATGCGTCTCGTCTCTCCTCTCTCTCCCCTCCGTTCCCCCGACGCCCGGTGCCTCCTGCGTGCCTCGCCAGAGCTGGGCTCGAACCCCTGCTCTGGGTCCCTGTTCACCCACCATCGCTCGCCTGCCTCTGCCACCACAGCGAGCGGTCCCAGAGGGGACACGACGTACAGTGTGAGCAGTCCGGTCTCGTCCGAGCGTCGCGCTGCACAGATCGTGAGCGGTGAACTTTTTAAACCCCGCGGTTCCCTCGCACAGTTTGAGATGTATATAAGTACCACGACTAAAAAACTCGTACAGTGTACGCCCGGCTTAAGTTAAAGCGACAGGAAAGACCGACTGGACACGCAGGCTGGCAGACGGAGCTGCAGCAGCAGCCGCCGCCAAGCAGCGGAGCTGCGAGAGGAAAATAAGCGACTGCTGTAACAACGATGTATTGTAAATTATAAACATGTTATTCACATCGAATTATTGGTAGGGACATGTCCCTATGGTCCCTATACAAACCTACGCCCATGACCTTAAGCCATTTTTTCATACAGTCAAACGTATAAGGGATATTACTATGCGATGGCATTACAGAACCAACAAATCCACTCCAAATGGTTGTCTTTGTTAGAAGTCAGCTCATGACCATCATGGTTTTATCTGAGTAGGGGATGCTGCAGCCATCAAACATTCCATCTGGAGACCCAATTAAAAAAGTGACTGTGGAACAGAAAAGGCAGAATTATACTGAAAGAATCTACAGAATCCCCACATTATCTAGCGTACTCATTTTTTCTATTGTGTTATCCGCTGCCTCTGTTGTCCAAGTTTGCTTTTCTCAGAAAAATCTGAATTACGTAAAGATTTTTTCCTGCTGAGGTTTAGCTCAGGACAAGTTCCTCTTATCGTCACCAGACTTTGATCCTTCCGGCTAAAGACTCACTCCAAGATGTGCATGAATAGAGAACAGACACAAACAGTAGTGACTGGCTTTAGAATATAAAATATTACCCCATCCCCTTTAAATTATTGAATGGGGCAAAAATAAAAACCATACCATTTGGTGTAAGTGGGTTTCTTTAACCCCATTCTTTGCAGCAGTATTTCTGTTTGGGTTCCCTAGAGCCAAATATACAGCTTGGAACTTCCAGGAGTAAAATTTATTTTTTTAAAGTAAAACATTGATGTTATTACTAGCAACATTTAAAGCAGTACCAAGTTGCAGACAATTGCAGAACATATTGTATATTTGGATTAAAGGACAAAGGCAGGAATGATGCAGACCCATAAGGAATAATGTTCTTTTAATAATTAAAGGTATACTATGCAACCGGGGTTGATTTTCCAGCGAGGCTCCCCCCAGAGGGTGAAAGTAAAAGTGCACTGTCATAAAGATGCTCAGCTGTTCTGGTTTCTCCATCAAGCCAGGCGCGGTTGTTTTGAGCTTAGCAGACAGACGAACGCAACGAAAAGTGGAAAAACGGCAGTACAAACAATGACTAACACAGTGAAGGTATGAACATCAAGCTTCCCGCAGCGCTATCTTGGCGAGGCGGTGGCTGCCGCCGCCTCGCCAGTTTTATTATTATTATTATTATTATTATTATTATTATTATTATTATTATTATTTATTTATTTTTATTTTTTTTATGTTGGCGAGACGCTACCGCCACGGCCTCGCCAAGCCGCGGCCGCCTCGCCGCGGCCGCCGCGGTAGCGTCTCGCCAACATATAAAAAAAATAAAAAATAATAATAATAATAATAATAATAAAACTCGATATGCTTGCATGTTTGTTTGACGTTAACACGCGGTTCTTTGTTGTTGCTTTCGCGTGTGCATATAGTGAATGGCAGGGCAAAAACACATGGAGTTCTCGCCGTAAAGCGAGACTTCTGCGTGTGCGGGCCGTGAGCTCTTGCAATTGCAAGTGCGGTATTTCCCCCACAGACCACCAGGGCGGCCGAGAAAACCTTTGTTCGACCTGAAATGACTCATTTAATCATCCAAATCGGTATGGAACACATTAATTAACTGAAAAATGTTGCATAGTATGCCTTTAACTTTGCAAAAGTAAGTGCCAACATTGGGGTAACCAACAGAGAACCCAACAAAGACCAATAGGAGCTTAAATAATGTGGAAAACAGGTGAGCAGCATAAGGGATAATTAACTGACAAAGGTGAACTGAATGAGTCGGATCATAAGGCGCCACGTAGAGAGGAAACAGAAAAAAAATAGAAACTCACATAACTCAGATATAGAATTAAAATGGGATTTTCCAGATATCTGGGTTGAATTAAGCATGGACTCGGTTTCACAAAAATCAGTAGAATATTAGTTACCATGGTGATTTATTCCATGCAGCTAGCCTGCTCCAGACCAGGCTAACAGCCAGGCTTAGTTAAACCTGGCGCCTCATCTGTTTAGTCATCACACCAATCAGAAACCAATGTGTTTTCACAGTGAATCCATTTTAACATTTGTGTGTTTTGGCATTTTTTAACAGCCTGCATTAAAGTACCAGTGATTCATATTGGCATTCAGTCCAGTACTGTTATTATTTTAAATTATGCAAATTATGTATACATTGTGTTTATAAAGTCTGATGTTCTAAATTTGACAGAAAGGCCTTTGGTAGATTATTGCAGATGTTGAGGGGATTATAGAAATGGCTGGTGAAGAAGAAAAGGTCATCAATAAAGTCTGCTGTTACACAATTTTCCATGACCTATCAGATTCAGAGACTCTAGGAGGCGCTGTTTTGTTGTCTCGTCCAGTACAAACAGAGTGACCCTCAAGCGCACAGTCTCAATACGCAATCTCACAGCTCCAAAAGGAAAAACTACACAAACCATGTGGCCCGGTGACTTAACAACTGCTGAAGGAAATAATGTTATGTTATTTGATATATTTTATCATAAATAAGTAATTTCATTGCATTTCAGGTATCCTACATTTACCTCTTTCCATTTGTCCTAAATTCCATGCTTAATGTGTTTAAATGCAAACAATATTTGTATTAATTATTAATGGCACTATAAAAATCTGATATCAGGTGAACATTGCTTTGCAAAGGTTGTCTGTTGAAAAGGTTTCCTCCCTCAATTGCTTTTCTTTCAGGACTGCAGGACTTATGTAGTCCTGAGCCTTTTTCTATATTTTAATCACGTAAAGCACTTTGCATTGTCTCTATACTGATATGTATTATACAAATAAATTTGCCTAGCCTACGGAGGGGTCACTGAAACAGCGCCCTCTAGAGTCACAAAATCTGACAGGTCAGGGAAAATGTTGCGCCTGTTTGCCATTAAAAGTAAATCCAAACACATGTGTCTTTCTTTTTAATAGTGGCAGTGTTTTCCCTTTCCTGAGTATGATGTGCTTCAATTCCTCATCAGCCTCCACCAAAAGATGTTGCTCATTTGGTTTGATGTTTGGCACACCCAATTTATCCATTATAGCATCAACGAACCAGTGATATACCACATGGTCTCCTGAAGAAAACTGCAGATGCATATTTACCTGAATTACTTAAACTTGGCTTGACATAGTCACACCTCCTGAGCCTGGTTTAACCTTTGTGAAACGGATAAAAACCAGGATGCACTGATCAGACTAGGTCAAGCCTGGATCTATCTCTTATTCTGGATTTCTGAATTCAGCTTTTGTGAAATAGCCCTATTGTACAAAACTGAATCCAAACACAAACAATCAAGGACTGTGACAAAAACTTTTTCAACGTTGCTTTGGAATACTCTTTGACAGGACTTTGACTGTGCCAACTGGACTCTCTGGAGTGTCACCCTCTAATCTCAAATCTATGGTCTGCTGCACTCATCCCCAGAGATGAATACAGAGGGAGCCAGAAAGACGGCAGTCATAAAGAGAACCATAAAGGCAGGGGAACAGATGAAAAGACTGAGAGATGGGGATTTTCACAATGGGATCTAAATAGGGCAAAAACAGGAGATAGACACATACTTGGAGTGTTAACAAGAATGAAAACTGGCAGAAAATAAAAGGAAGTAGATCAACCAACCACAGCAAAAAGAACCAAGGGGAATTTTGTTTTTGGAGGGATGATAAAACAAATGGATCTTATGTGCGCTCGTGTGGAAGCCAACAAAACGGCTTGACTGAAACATTAAAGAATGATTGGAACATAGAAATACAAGATTATGCATATTTGATGCCCCACTGTTGTAGGCCTCATGCAGTAAAGCTTCCTTTCCTCTGATGAATGTAGACAGTTGGCTCTTTTGCAAATGAGGCTAACAAGGAAGAGAAAAGGAAAATAAATGGCAGAATATATGTGGATCAGGAAGCAAACTGATGGATTTTGAGTGGAAGCATACCATCTTAAGATAATCTATGTTAACTTGGGTTAGACTTTGTATAGATACAACAAAAAATTAGTTTAATGTCCTTATTTATTTATAAAATGCCTCATCCCCACGGCAATCCACAAGACAGAAATATAAAAAGTAATTCATCAAGTCCACTCTTTCAGCTCTCTGTGCAGCCAGCTAGCAGCTCACCCACATCTAGCAGAGGGGCACTCTAGGTTTTGAACCATTCCTACTGGAGCCAACATTAAACTGTTCAGCACAGGTGAACCACAGAAGGTCTTCATTTGCCATGAATAGTTAACTTGCAGTATGATTTGTGGAATCTGCAAACCAGAGACATAAAAGCTCCTATTTATGGAAATAACTTAGTTCCCCAAGATCTACATCAAGTACAGAAGGTTCGCTGATTATTTTACCTACTGCCATAAATATGAGCATTGATTTGGACAAAGGCATTCTTTATTTTTTTTTCTAGAATTTGTAGATTTTAACAAGAAACCTTTAACAGAGACTTGATTTAAACCCTGTTCATTTTTAAATTGAGTAGCTGCTGTAAAAAGAGTAACCTTCTGGAAACATATAGTTTCTGCTGGATCTGGTTGTTGGCACATCTGCTGACATATTCAGGGTCCTGCACACATACCCAGGTATTCATAGATTTGTTGGGACCTATTTTGTCAGGCGTGCTTTTTTCCTCTCCAATTTAAACCATACCATCTAAAACAAACAAATTAAACTGATACTTTTTATGTCAATAAAACCTGATGCTCGCGGTGCTTACACATTTGGCTCCTAATACAAATTGCTGATGTGTGCACCATCCACAGGATTAGAGTAGATCTCAGCTTGCAACCATGGCAGAGAAGAGCTAAACAATAGGGCCTCAAATAATGAAACTGAAACTGTACTATTTACAACTTTCTATCTGACCATTAAATATGTACTGCTTAAATAACAGCACAGAACACGTCATTTGTTGATGAAATTAAACGTTTTGTCAACTGGCCCTTTGCTTTATTAAAAACAAGATTTTAAAAATAAAATATAATAAGTACATCAACTTCAAAATTGACCGTAATAAACATTTTACTCTTTTTGAGCAATGTCGCAATTTCAGATTTAACGTTGTTTATGACAACAAAATCTGATAAAATGTCTGAATGACACCAACTTTATTTTAAATTTAGCCAAGTACAGCAGCAAACTGCTGTAAATATTTTCATGGAACATAGAAGTTAATCACTATTCAATGCCATTCATAATTGGCCTGACTTATGTGCCAGTTCATTTAATAATGGAATTGCATAGTGAGAAAATGTAAAACTTTTAGAAATGTTCTCCTTGCCAGTTCTAAATTGAAAACAAGTGATTTCTGACCTGAGTACCTACAGTAAATTTATGAGAAAGAGCACTGCTGTGGAAAGAAGCCCTCTGGGATAAGTGCTGTTACTGACTGAGCCTTCTTGTGTGCTTAAGGGACAGAAATGGGCAAACCCAACGCCGAGGACTGATCTTTGGAGGGCACCGGCCTAACGGGGGACTTACTAAGCTGCCATCTTTTTTTACAGCACAGTAAAACAGTCAATCGACTCCACATCCTTGTCACCTCCTTCATCTCCCTTGCTCATTTTCCCAGGCTCATTGCGATCCCCCTCCTTCCCTTGTTATTCCTCTCAGTTTTCTGCTCTAACGAGTGGCTGCCCCGTGGGCGAATCGCAGGCTGGGGCTTCAGACATCAAGTTCCATTCACTGCTACATGGGAGAGTGTCAGCAGCAATGTAGCTCACACAGAGCTGAGACTTCCACCCAGCATGTGCGTAAAAGCATGTCGTTCTGTAAATGCACTCATGACTGGCCTTGAATTTGAGATATGTTTTCATAAATCTCTATTTTTCCTATTTGCAGCTTTCCCCGCTGGCAGAAATCACACCTTTTACCTCATCAGTCTTACCCCAGACAGGAGCTTTCTCACACACTCTGCTGCACTATATGCAGTATATGTGATTGAAAATGAAGTGTAAGACGACATGGTTGGGATAGTAAATAAAACAACATAGCAACATATTTTCTAACTTTGTTAGAAAACTAACAGACAGGGTGTCAGAGAGGAAATAATGAGAGAATGAATCACAGGGCAATCAGCAGATTTAATAACTTTTCTGTTTTGACAATATTGGTGTTGGTTTCTGTGTCAAGCCAATAATCTGTGAATCTCACACTCGTTTTATAAAAGTGTATCTACACAAACTGTCAAGATGCTTGAAAATAAAACATTTCATCCAAAAGAAAAACAAAAAGTCAGTAAATAGAATCACACAGAATTGAACATTCAGTCAAATTTCATCTATTTACAATAACCAAGTCCTCAATGCTCAAAAGTTTATTTTTAACAATTGCATAAAACATTTTTCAAACATTCAGAAGACAGTAGATCTTTCAATAGAAATGTCAAAAAGCAGATAAGGGTGCAAATGTGTAACAATTCCTGTCTGTTCAGGCATGAAAAGCTGCTGTTTTATTTTATGTGATGATGTGCACAAAATTGTCATTTGGTGAAATGAAATCAGAAGAAAAGAAAATAAGAAACATAAAAAAATGGGATGTATATGTATCCACTGTGTTTGCAATGAAACTCCTTTTATGAAGGACCCCAGAGGCTACAACACCACTAAGCAAGAGGCACAACATCATGAAGAATAAACGGCTCTCCAAACAAGTCAGGGACAAAGTTGTTGAGAAGTATAAGTCAAGGTGGGAATATAGAAAAATATCCAGATCTTTGATGTTCCCCTAGAGCACCATGAAATTCTTCATCTTCAAATGGAAAGCACATGGTATCACCCCAAACCTGCCAAGAGACGGCTACCCACCAAAACTTACTGATGACGGGGGGCATTAATCAGAGAGGCAGCACAGAGACCAAAGGTAACCCTGAACGAGTTGCAGAGCTCCTTAGGAGAGACTGGAGGATCTGTTCATAGGACCACAATAAGTTGTACACTCCATAGAGCAAGGGTCTCTTTTATGACATTATGACATTGCATAGAATCCATACTAGTGTACCTAGTGAGGAAAATGAAATTGGTCTACGGCAAAAATAACTCAGTTTTATAAAACCATGTGCACGCATACCAGCATACAATTTTCCTTAGCAATTTACAATTTACCTGAACGTTCCGCTTGTTGTTCTGCCCTCTACACGCCCAGATTCAACCATAAATAGTCGATGCAAAGCACCTCATGATTGTTAATGTGTATTTAAATGAGTGAGCTGAATTTTTTTTTAAGATAGAATGGAAACCGTGGAGAAAGACCAAAGAAACTGTGAAACAATTTTACAGAGAGGAGTTTATTAAATGTGCAAATCAGAGCTAAAAGCACTCATGCTTTCCATATTAATAGAATTTATTAAAAAGTAAACATGATTTCTGTTTTAAATGTTGGATGACAGCTTCACATGTTGACGCTACATGTTGAAATTCCTGAGAGGCTGCAGTCCAGATCAATATTCTGAGGAAGCCAATGGGATTTTAGCAGAATGTAATGCTCTAGGGAGTCTAAAGTGGCATATTAGCCATTCATCATCATGAGCCAGAAAATCTTTGATCCCTGAAACTGGCTTCCCTTCTAATTCTCCTTTTTGTAAGGTCTTCCAGCAGTGCCAGTGCATCCACCTTGCAGCATTATGCACATGTGTATTTGACAGTTTAAAGCAAGTAAAATAATTGACGCACACCTTGTCAGCATTATCTGTTATTCTGTGATGCATGTCACCCTAGTGATCATCGGGAAGAAGAATGTGATAGTAAAAAAACACAATTTGAAACGTTGTTCAGACTTTTATGTTAGATCTAAGATGGCATGAAGCCATTTATTTTATTTATTTGAAAGATCCTTCTGTATATTTATTTGTCACCGGTGCAAGCATAAATAACACTGGGGTTTTGAATGCTTATGATAAAGTCGATCTATGATTAAAGTCTGATATGAAATAAAAATTAATGTCTGAGAGGAATCTTCATGCAGCTTGGCTGCAATTCACCAATTTAGCATCTGCGCCGGCAATTTCTACTGTCTCCAAAATAAGTGTATGCTTGGGTCAGAGTTGCCAAAAGGGCCGCACATTTTCCCATCAACTTCTTATTTATTTATATATATATTTATTTATATATATATATATATATATATATATATATATATATATATATATATATATATATATTTTTTTTTTTTTTTAACAGATCACAACTTTTGTGTGGAGAGAGACATACCCAAGTTTCAGGCCGCATTTTGTGCATTCACAAGCTTTATAAATAAGACCCCTGGGCTTTTTGGGACAGTGGCCAGAAAAAAAGCCATTTGGGAAAGTCAAAGTACAAACATCAATCCAACTGAGAATCTGTGATTCAACTTGAAGATTGTTGTTTATAAGTGAGAATCGTTCAACATAAAGGAGCTGGAGAAGTTTTGCCTTGAAGAAAGTGAAAAGATCCCAATGTAAAGATGTGGTGAGCTCACAGAGACTTATTAAAAGCCACTTGCAGCTGTAGTTACTGCTGCAAGTAACTACAGCTGCAAAAAAATATCTAAAAAAATATCTAAAAAAATATTGATTTGAGGAGCGGTTGAGCAGTTATGCACGCTGAATGCAATTTCAAAGGGGGCACAGTGTCCTGTGTCCTAGTTTTGCTGGTCCCAAGCACTGATAAATGCAGAGGGTTGAGTCGGGAAGGGCTTCCGACATAAAACATTTGACAAATTTACCATACAAGTCAAGAACATAATCTCTATACTGTATTGGTAGAGCCACGGGTCAGCAAGGTCCAGCAATGGTACTGGTGACCAACAGGGTGCTGGTGGAAATTGGGCAAAAGAAAAGAAAGAAGAGGAAGACGTGTCCGTAGGCATAGAGAAGGTAAAAATAAGGAGCCTAGGCCTGGAAGTAGGGACTTTGAATGTAGGGAGTATGACAGGAAAAGCAAGAGAGTTGGCTGACATGATGGAGAGGAAGAAGATGGACATACTGTGCATTCAGGAGACCATGTGGAAAGGTACGAAGAGCAGGGTTCAAGCTGTTCAACCATTGTGTGAATGGTACGATAAATAGTGTAGGAGTTATCCTAAAGGGTGAATTTGCCAGGAATGTTATAGATGTAAAAAATAGTATCGGCTTGGGTGATGAGTCTAAAGCTAGACATTGAAGGTGTGATGGTCATTGTTGTTAGTGATTATCTCCCACATATAGGATGTGAGTTAGACGAGAAGTGCAAAGAGTATACTTTTTTCAAAAGACACAGGGACACAGTCTGATTCACAAGAGCAGAGGTAGGAGCACAAAGGTGGATTACAGCTTGTGTAGACAATGTAACCTGAAAGAACTCAGGGACTGCTAGGTTAACAGTGTTACTGGTCCAGGATGGTGACATGACTCTGATGGTGAGGAGACGAAGAGGGCAAAGGCAGAGCAGAGGACAAAGTGGTGGAAGCTGGAAGAGGAAGAAAGTTGTGTGGGATTAAGTGTTTCTGGGAGGAGTTATGACAGGCTCCTGGTCAGGAAGTGCTGGCAGATGACTGGACAACTACAGCTAATGGTATCAGGGAAACAGTTAGGAGCGTACTTGGTATGTCTTCTGGAAGGAAAGTTGATAAGGAGATTTGGTGGTGGAAGGTGGAAGTAGAAGAGTGTGTTTGGAAAAATATATTGGCTAAGAAGAAGTGGGACACTGGAAGAACCCAAGAGAATCATGAGATAGGGTTAGATGGAGGCAGATGACTCACATTGGTGACTGCTGAAAGGGGAAAAGCTGATAGAACGGTTATGCATACTGGAGTGTTCTATTATTTTGTCCTATTTGTTGCAACCAAATTTTTCACAGTAGGTGGATCATTTAAGTCATTGACATAAAAAATAGAAGGCTATAAAAGCAACACGTCTAATATAGTTACACGTAAAATGGCACAAAATGAGTTTAGAAAACAAGGACAAGGATCTGCTAAAGGAAAGATGAAAATCTGATGGTTTATTTACAGGTAGAGAGGCACAGAATAATGAAAGATAGATTATGTAACTAGTGAAATAAAACCTGGTGTGTGGGTGGGCAATTGACAAAGATAAATATAAAACAACAAAAGCAAAACAAAGATAATAGAGCATAAAAACAAAAGACATGCAAAAAAAAAACAGACTGTGAATAATACAATATAAATGATCTAATATCCACATTGGACAAGATCAAGTCATCAAGTAATTATCATTGATTGAAGTTTTCTTTGAAGCTAATTACAGCTTGACTATAACTCCCTATGCGCCTCACCCTAAATCCAGTCTAAATCCCCTTAGGACAGTAAAACATGGATGCATCATGCTGGTCTGACTCTCAGACAACAGACCGTTACATCCTCAGCAAAGCACTTCTCTGTAATACCCCGAGAGGAGAACAGCTTCCTCTGCATTAAACAGCCCATTACTAGACATTGATTGCAGTTAACACCAACGTCAGACCATATTAATCGTTCCATCTTTCCGCTCTGGCGCCTCTCCTCAGATCTGAACCTGAGAGCTTATTGAGGATCATTTAACAAGGTTTGAAAAAGCTAAGGGGGAGAAGTCAGTTTGTATCACATCACACCTGCTGAGTTTAGTTAAGCTGTCTGGAAACAAAATTTGGAAAGAGGAAAATGTTACAAAGATAAGACACGATGTTTGGGTGTGATTGCAGCAAAACGCAGAGAAGTTAGCAAGGTAAACATTTTTCTGCTCTGGTTGGGAGGTAATGGGGGCAATTTTCACAATCAAATAGGATAAGGACCAAAAATGAAATGGAGGAATGCATAAAGGCAATATCATGTACGTAACAAAGAGATACATTTTCACGCAACACAAGGCAAGACCTGTGTTGTCCAGCCTCTAACCTCTCCTTTTGTCATTTTGCAAACCCAATTGTTAGGGTTTATGGACATTTGTGTTATTTCGGGATAAGGCTTTGTCTATTTGGTTGAAGGTAGAGTTTATTTTTTTGTGTATGGAGTTTGCACCACTTTGGAATGCAACAAATCAGTTCCTACACCTGATATTTATACCTGAGATGACCATTAAGCATCTAAAATAGAAATGAAATTTATAGAGGATGTTTTGCCTGAATTTAAGTAAATGCATTGCATCTTTCAGTTGCTTTTCTAGTATGGGGACACAAAATGGAGTTGGTCTCATTATTGTAATTCATTACAGTTGTTTTTTTATTTAACTTATTCATCATTTATTTAGTCATTTTCTTAGTTTTATTGATAGGTGGACATATGTTAAATATCATTTACTGCAAAGAAACAGCTGTAGAGGAAGACACTAATATCCAAAGTTAAGGCCACCAAAGAGTGGGTTGAAGCAATTCATACATTTATTTACTATCCAAGTTGTGTTTGAATTAAAAAGTAATACATTCTTCATTCTTACATGATCATGGAGTGTGTGTGTGTGTGTGTGTGGGGGGGGGGGGGTGGGGTAGCTGGACTGATGCCTTTCTCCAGTGGTAAATATGGCAAAAGGCATGGTACACCCAGGAAACTATGCAACTGCCAACACACACCTAATGGTGTTATAGAGAGGCTAGCGAACCAAAAAAATAAAGTTTTTTGAAATTAGGAGCAGGCCAGACTCAGTGGAAAAGACCTGTACCCAAATAGCAATAACAGGATCTTATTGCTTCAAGGCAACTGTGTCATTAAGCAGCATAGAATAAATGTTAAACCATAAAGTCAAAAATGTCATAATGTGTAATAAACCTTACAAAGAATTAAATTTGGGAAAAAAACTTTTAGAATGCTACACTTCACTAAATATGGCCTGTCAATAATGACTTTATGGGCCACTGTTTGATCAAAGTCTGCGTCTTGAACATAACTACCTTTGGACAGGCAGTGTTCTCCTGTCATGCCTTGCAAATATTGAATACAATAGCTGCTGTTACATGTGATCAGACAACTCTTATACTATTTACAAAACAGCCTCCTGAGGGACTAGAGATAGAAATTACCACTGGCTATGATCTCGCAGATTTACCTTTTGTTCATTAGTATGCATTGTCACTATAAATAAATAAATAAATACAAAATACAATTAGCATAAGCTTCCAATGACTCCTCAGCAAGAGAAATCCTAGTGTTATCTTGAACAAAGTATGCAAACTCGTTTTCTATTGTAAACTAATGTCATTGAAACCACCAACCACTCGCATTTAGACATTGAGGGTTTTAGACTGTGTCGGGCACCCCCTTTAGCACTCCCAGTTTTAAACACACTTGAAAACATCATGACATTTGAGCAGGCGAAGGCAGGCTCGGCCTTTTTCACACCTCTGTTCTCCGATTGCCGCATGGGGGCTGGAGGAGAAGCGGGGGCACCTGGTCCGTGGTCTTGGCTGGCGATAGACGTTGGGTCCGGATGATTAGCCGGGGCTGGCACTTCTGCTCTCCGCTGGGATGTGGGGGGGGGGGGGGGGGGGGGGGGGTCATGTTTGCCCCATCTCCGGGTGGGTGGACCCGTGGGTCATCTGGTGTGGGAGGTCAGGACCGAAGCATGAACCAGGTAGGTTGGGTTGTGGTGGTGCCCCCCTCTCCCCATCTTGATTTTAGGGTTCACCTACCAGGAATATTGGATGTGTGTGGTAAGTGCAAATGTGTGTACTGCGTCCCCCTTTTTTGTAGGATGGTTTGCGTGTGGGGGCACTAGGGTTGGAACGAGTGAATGTGACTGTGTATGTAGTTTTCTGTTTGTTTAATTGTCAGGTTGGGTTTGTACTGCCCCCTCTCCCAGGACATCTCAGGTCTCCACTAGGTGTGGAGCCCATCCCCCTGTCCTGCTCCCCTCCGCTGGCTGGCTCCTGAGCCCAGTGGTGCATTGGTGGTCCTTAGTGTCCGGGGCTGGGTGCTTTAGCAGGTGCCAGCTCGCTCCTGTGGCTTGGTCAGGGCCTCCGCCAGGGGTCGGGGTGCCCCTGGGGCCTCGGATCCCTGGGGCCCATGACTGGATCTGCTCCGGCATGGCTGGCTGCCGGGGGCATTGGCATCGTGGCTCCTCCTCCCTTGGGCGGGGGAGGCAGATTTCCTGTGTTGGCCCCTCTTGGGCACCTTTACTCTGAAGGTCCCTTTGGGCATCTGGGGTTTTGGTTCACCAACTACCAACCAGAATTGGGATTCACATAATAATTCTATCAGAGCCCTTTTTGAGCGGTCCCTGGCAATTCATGAAGGGCAAATCAAGCTGGCAATATCGCACATACAAGGATTTTCCTAAATAGACCCGGCATTACAGAACCAAGGGCGATAGTAGAACTGGGAGAGGTTGATGTAATTTTGTACATAAGATGAGTATGATCATCTCCCATTCTAAGCTGGTTAAGCATACTGGTGACATGCAACTGTGTTTATGTTTTGTTCTATTTTCAAGCATCTAAACAACTAAGGGAACCTCTATGGAAGTCCAATTTTCTGTTGCAGTGTAGCGCAACAAATCCAATGCATGATAATGGCAAGAAATGTGTGTGGAATGTGCATCACTGCGCATCTCACAGAGGCGGTGTATCCGTGTTTTCGCTTTATATCCCATCTGTTAGGTAGCCGCTAAGACCATCCATAATTCCTACATCACACACCCGAGCCACAACACTGGGCGTACAACTACGTACCTCTCTTGGAAAGATGGAGACGTAATATTGACAGGTTGACTTTTGTCTCCTTACCTCCTCGGTCCATTCAAAGATCATACAGAAACAGCAAAAAGGTGTCTACACCATGCGTTGAAGTGTTTTGAGAATGCATCGGTGACCACCAAAAAAACATTCTAATTTTACCATGTGTCCATTTCTTATTACATTTCCTAGAAGAGGTTCAGTAAAATAAAGGAAAATAAAATGATGGCTTTTCTCTTCTCACACTGTAAAACAAAAGCAGAGGTGTAATCCTTGAAGTGGAAATCAATGGCAGGTTGAAGTGTAGTTCAAAATTGTGGTCTGTGAAGAATGATGAGCCTATGGCAGCATGTGTTGCAGCAGTAGAGGAGGCACCACACACTACCATATGTTAGGACTAATAGCCTCGATTTTGGCCCATTTGACCTATGCTGTATGTCCTTCCCTTTCTCTCTGTGCTCATTTCCTGTCTAACTACTGTAAACAGCAGCCAGTAGCACCACAGGAAGAAAATAATGACGAGCCTCCTTTTAGTCTCCAGCCCACCAAACTAGTTCACAACTTTTGACCCAGTGTATGATTAAAACGACACAACAACATGCAATAATCCCGAGGGTTAAAAAAATATGCCCCAGCAGCTTTGAAGAAGACGTTTTGATAATTTTCTAGGTTGCATTATCATTGTTTCTCCATGCACGCATACACTGTACATCTTATGGAACCCAGACAAAAGAGAAATTTACTTTTTAGTTTGTCTGTCACTTAGTAACAATGATCTGATGACACAACCATTACATATCATGCAAACTACTTTTGGTACTCATAAACCTTGCTGAGCTGTGGTGAAAAATATAAACACATTTAACTTCTATCACATTAATCACTAAACACATTAATACTTTTATAAATTTTAATACATATTGTTTTGCAAATTTATAGACTATTTACATAAATGTTCAATGAGTCTGAGAACTGTTTCCCAAAAAGCCTCTGGTGTAAGATAACTAATGTACCTGTTGATGGCAGAGCTGAGCTCATCCAGGCGTCTTGCATCTGAGGAGGAGCTGTTGTCGAGTTTGGACAGGGTGTCCATCCTCTTCAGAATCACCTCCAACATGTCACTGATCTTCCTCAGAACACCACGTGACTCCACACCTCCCAGCACTGAGAGGAGAGAAGACACAGAAGGAAAGACAGAAGGTGAATAAAAAGCTAGGGCACAGGATAAGCAAGAGGCATACCAAACATGGCTCCTGGTAACAATAAAGATTGTAGTTTCTCTGGCTCAACATTGTAACTGGGTGATATTGTGTTCTCAATTTGGAACAGTTTAGTTTGTTTATCATTAAACTAAGAATGACATTAAAGTCCATTCTGATGTGTGCTACTGCACAAATATCCTCAGATACAGATGTTAGCAGATGATGTAGACCTATCCTTGATTTGTCCGTCAGCATTCTGCAATATTAGTACATCTCATAAAGAAAAATAGTTCTTATCAGGTTTAAATGGAAATGTCCAGATTGGCCCTTTGACCAACCATTAGTGATACCAGGTTGAACACACTCCGTGCAAATTAAGAAACTTTGTGAGGTGGGAGAAGGTGATATTTAACAATACTTTCATTTTGACAACACAATATGCTGCACAATCCTACTCATAGACGCTAATATTAGAGTCCACCTACAGAAAATGCCTGATGAAGGGTAACTCTTTAATATGGAGTATTAATATGGAGTAACGATTTTCAGTTCTAAATAGTTGATTGTCAAATTGTAATTGGTTATTACAATTTAAGAACTATTAGATATGTTTGTTTCTTATTATATAGGTAGGCTGATTGTTATTTTCTAAAAAAATATTTGTTATTAATATTCTGTCAGTTAAAAATAAACAGACATATCTATCTCAAACTATATTTGTCTAAACAGGTAAATAATAAAATTACAGCTCCTTCAACAATAGTGAAACATATCCTGTCAAAGATGCTGTTTATTGACCACGGGTCACCAGAAGGGTGCCCATGGCCCATGGCCAACAAGCCTGTTCTTGAAAAAATGCACAATCCACCAGTGAGCTGCATCTAAAACTTTCTCTTATTCCATTACTCTTGTTTAATCACAGTTGCATTTATATAGATTTAAAAATGCCAATATCTAAAACAAAGCAGGAAAAATACATTTGTTTTACATAAAATTAAGGTGACCTCTGACTCTTGTAGTTCAATGGTCAGTACTGGTAGCCTTTCGTATGACCCAACACCAATGAAGTAACTATCAGTTTTAAAAAGGTTGGTGACCCCTGCTATAAACTATCCTCCTGCTCTCTGCTTCCTCCCATACACTCTGAATTATGTTGTATATTAATGGTGCTATGAATGATCTTGTCTTACCCTGGCTCTCACTTTTTTGGAAATTGTTCTGCATATCATTTGAAGCTAATAATTCCTCTCTGAGCCTTGTAAACACATCTCCTTACACATTCCAACCATGGGTAACAAGCACTTGTTTATCTTATTCTTTATTTCACCTTATGCATTGTTGTTACTGATGAATTCTTCTTTCTATAAAATCTGCTAGGACAAGGAGTATTCTAACAATGCTGAAAAACAATAGTTCTGATTTGCAGACAGACTTTCTGTTCCTGGGTTCATGAGAAACATAATTATTATTATTATTATTTTCAAAACCTTCATTTTACTAGGAAGATTTATTTGAAGTTAAAAACCTATTTTAAAGGGAGTCCTTGCAAAGATAGGCGGCAGCAGTCCAATCAACTCAACCTGAGGAGTGTGACTATGTATAACCATACCATTGCATTCTGTAGAAAACAAATTAACAACCCTTAAAAATACAGAACAAAGTGTGTCTCTTCATCATTAAAATTATGGAAAGATTATATCTTTTAAGCAAAGGTTTGAAACCCAACTGTTTCTCTGGTGAGTGGCTGGTAAAAACAAATCAAAAAGACAAAACAAAACCTTTTCAGTGAGGTTTCCATACCTTTTGCTAATTATAGTTAACGACAACACTCTTCAGTATTTTTACTGTGAGAAAAAAATATTGTTGCAGTATCAGTAAAGTATTGAAACCAGGATGACAAGACAACTTGCAAAAATCTAAATAAAAGGAAAATTAATATTGGCTTAACAAGTCAACTCTACATTATACACTATACATTTATCATTCACTGTATTTATAAAACCTTGTCTTACAACAACTGCACACACACACACACACACACACACACACACACACACACACACACACACACACACACACACACACTTATCTTGCTATATGTAGTGAGGGCCATGTGTTGACTTCCATTGACTTCCATTGATTTTTAGTAATTTTCAACCTTTTCTATGTCCTAACACTACACATAACCCTAAACTTAACCATTACCAGTGCACACTTGTCATGATTTTGGTTGTTGTTTGTTTATTTTGGACTTTTCTGGACTTTTCTTATCTGCCTGTCACTTCTCAGCCACCAGCCACTATTCAGTCATTTAACCACCAGTCAATTAGCCCACATCAGCTCCACGTGCTGCCAGTAATTACATTCAACTCTGGTCACCTGTTCACCTGCTTACATATATCTGCTTCAGCCAACTCATCCCTGCCAGAATGTCTCTTCTTGTCCCTTTTGATCTTATCTTGTCTAGTGTGATGTGCTCTACCAGTTCTTGTGTGCTCAGCCAGCTGGACTCTTCTGTTCGCTTCACTAATGAGAGTTGCCTGTGTTTGCATGCTGCAGTTGTGCCTGTTTCGCAGTAAGTTCCAGCCACTTGCTCTGCCCATTCTGGTTGTTCCCCGGTCCACATCGCCTGTTCTGGTCTATCACTACCTGCATCTTCTGGTCCCCTGCTCATCCCTGCCTGCCTACTCTATCTGTCATAACTCATCTGTTAAGTCTGGTTCTGCTTGCCTGCCTCAGCTGTCACTAATCATCCTCACAATAAACATAACTCTGTGTCCGGCTGAATATCGGGTTTACCAGCAGTAACCATTACACATACCTAACCCATCCTTAACCTAAACTCAATTCACACCTTATTCCTAAACGTTACCGTTAGAAAAAGGTCTTCACTTTGGTACAAATGATGAAATCTGAAAAATGCATGCATGCACGCACGCACGCACGCACGCACGCACGCACACACACACACACACACACACACACACACACACACACACACACACACACACACACACACACACACGCACACACATTTGGCAAGGTGGAGCAGTACAAAAACCAAAGATTGGTAATCAGCCATATCCTCCCTATCCCTTTTGCAAGGAAGACACTGTTAAGACAAAACAATGTTAAAACAATCGACCTAAGCAAAAATAGAGAATGCATACAGTACCAGTCTCTGCCATTCCGTCCGAAGGATATGGATTTGTCAAAGTTTTATTCTTGCTCTCACCCATGGACGTTATATACTCACTCCCCTCTGTCTCTCAAGTTCTGTAGGAATAGCCTTATCTTTTGGTTGTCCCACGTGCCAATCATTCTGACGTGCTCATGTAAAGCCAATGTCCATGCTCTTTTCTTCCAAGCATTGACCGTGTGACACACGCATTTCACTGACTTCACACACAACACACACAACACACAGCATTTCACACGCAAACATGGCATTTCTCACGCAAAAAAATCACAAAGCCCATCTGAGCTGCGGACGACAAAACTCCGCCTTCTGCTGAGCTGTTTCGGCTTCTTTCACAGCTTGTGGCCATCAGTAATTCCTGCTGCAGTTTGTGTTAACAGAGCAGCAGGAAGAGTTATAAATAATTTTAGTCTTAACCAGTGGTGAAAGTAAGCCGGTAAGGTCCTGTACCGCGTATGAAGGAGGGGAGGGGGTGGAGCTGCTGCATGGCTGCACGCAGGATCATAAAACAGTTCTGCTAACCAGATGCAGTTTAAAAAGCCACTTAGTCTGTTTATAAGTTTCGTTTTTATTAATTCTGCATTTTTTAACTACATGCACCGTATTTCTGTGCCTTAGCGCTTGCTCCCCCCCCCCCTTTCCCTCGGAGCAGGTGCTTTTATCACCGTTCCCCATTCAAAACGTGAATTACTACGTTTAATGTCCTCACATCGGTAAGCAACGTGTGCCAGTTAAAGTCAATAGGAGAGTTACTAGCTGTAGTTTCATGCTCTTTTGTTTTTAACAACATAGAATCAGTGGCGCTTCGGTGGGCGTGCTGCCTTGCGCTTTATTCAGGTGCGCACTTTTAAGGGTCATTTTAAAGAACTTGTAACATCAGGGGCTTCATCTCAGACCTGTCAGTACCCCTGTTCCCTTTATAGGAGCCCTTTACATTATTTAGTTATAGTTTTCCCCACTGTTTATCCCTCACACGCAGCGCACCAACGGGGGTAAAATCCGACGAGAGCAATAGAGATTTGTCTGGTCAGCGTGTCAACTGACTGAGAAACCTGTCGCTGTGAAAGGTGATGATAATGGTTATAAACTGTAATAGTCTAGAAGTGCATTGAGCTGAAAGGAGGGAGACATCAGCAGCTTGATCGAGCGTAAAGACGCAGTGGGAACCTCTGTGAGCTTCAGTGTTGCTGCTGAGGGGAAAATGTTGACCATAAAGGCTTGATGAAACGCAGCCTGATCCACTAATCAGGTTATAGATCTACAATGATAAACAAACCCATAGATGAATGTGTAACAGTGTAATAATTCAGTCAATAACTTAAAACTACTTAATTTTATTTTGTATTATTTGAACATTTGTGTGTTTTTCATGTTTTATTCCATTAACTGAACAATAAAGTATTAATACGTCTCTTTCTCTTTTTAACAAAATCAATACATATCTACTTCAATATCTGGTGGGATAAAAATGAGATAGAGTTGAGACTCCACCGTCTCTTCCAGGGTCCAGTTAGCCCTGCCCCCAAACAAACCCCGCCCCCAAAATTAGCATAATCTCACTCATAATCAGACTCAAGTTGAGAGGTCTGATTTATGTATTCGGGTAGCTTAGTGGCTAGGTTAGCGGTCAGTAGCTAGGTTAGCAAACCGCTTTCATGTTTACAAGAAGAAGAGGAAGGCCTCAGAAGAAAGAAATAAGACCAGAGTGGATTTGGGAGTTTGTATCACGCGATCCCCCTGAAGACCTGGTAAGACGGTCTTGCGCATATGCAGTTATTTAAAAAGGGACTTGGGGAAACTTTCGGAAAAATTGCCAACTCTAGCTTTCATTTTGCTAAGTTCAATCATCAAGTTTAATTACATTTCTAAATACGGTCTAATTGGTTGATTTCTCTCCGTTCATTACTAGGAGCGCATTTGTGTTGTTTTTTTATTTCACTATCAACCAATCACAGCTGTTGAAAGACAGCTTCACACATAGCAACGGGGTCAACCACACCTCCTCACTAAGATTAAAATTTCTGTCATTTCCTTGCTCAGAGTTGCTCTCAGCAATTATCTTAATCAATTTTAATTATAAGACTCCTAGGTGGAAGTTTTGGGCTAAGATAGGAGCTCTCTGAGAACCTTTGTGAATACGGGCACATGTTTATACTGTACAAAACCGCTTAGAAGTGATAGAAGGTGCTTCTCTTGTTTCAACATTATTTCCGTTCCTGCCGCTCTCATGGTCTCAGTATTGTCACAAAATCACATTATTTATTTCCAGCATGACACAAAGGGACAAAGAGGTCAGAGTGTTTTACAATAAACCCCATCAAAGTATTATGAAGGACCTGTATTGATGTTGAAAACACTCATATTTCAATGAGAGCCCCCTGATCAAACCCATGCCTGTCGCTTGACAAGCAATTACGGTCAGTGGGCTCTGGGTCTAGAACTCCTCCACAAGGCCAATGTCTGTCTCAGTACTCAGCAGAAGGAAGACAAATCGAAACTTCAGTGACATATCACCTCAGCTATAGACGTATCCATCTGAGTCGGACAGTATCACAACCTTGCTGGTAACAGATTGCTCTGTCAGAGTATGCTGCTGGATGTCCTCAGAAACCTTTATTACTGTCTGTTAATGCTGACAGTGAATAGTTAAGGTCATTAAAACTTTAGGACTTGTTATCTTTCGGGTGGTTAAATTAGACCAGGGGTCACCAGCATGGTGCCCGCGGGCATTATGTTGCCATCAAGGACCACATGTGGTGCCCTCAAGCCTGTTCAAAAATAGCACAACCCTCCAGTGAGCTCCATATAAAATGTTATTTCATGTAGCTGCTCTTCATTTTAATCATACTTGTATTTACATAGATTACAAATGACAAATGCATAAAAAAACATGTTTATATTACATACATTTAAGGTATGTCATTACAGGTAGCCCTTCGTATGACACAGTACCAATGACGTAGCTCTCAACTTAACTAGCAACTAAAAGATAGGTGATCCCTGAATTGGACAATATTAAGCAACATTTTGTTTCTCTAAGAAAGCATCAAAATCAAATATTGGACCACATCTATGACCTAATGACAGAAAACAACCAGCATTTAATTGTCTGATGTAATTTCTATAGCTAAGAGAGTTAATGTGGTGCACTGAAAACATTTGTGCTCACTTAAAGAAATCTTCCATTTTTTTCGTTTTTGTCAAACTTCAATTTTTCTGATCATGAAACAAATGTTAATTTCAGACAAAAGATAACCTGAGTAAATAGAAAATGCAGTTTTCATTCATTATTTTCATTGGGCTCTAATCATGTTAGTTTATTCCTTTCTGTTTAGTTTCTTAGACATTTCTTGTGCTGTTCTCTTTGTATTTTATTCTCTTAGTGTAATGATTGAACTGGAGAACCCGATAATCGGCACGACACAGAACAGAGTATAGAAAAAAATAGTTGTGTGGCACCTGAGGCAGGCAAGCAGAACCAGAATTGACAGATGAATAATGGTTAATGATGCATGCAAGCAGGAAGGAGCAGGGGACCAGAAGATGCAGGTAGTGACAGACTTAGACTGAGTGATGAAGGCAGGAGCTGATCGGGTGTAGAAGGTGCAGGCCGACGACCCACCAGAACAGACAGAGCAAGCAGCTGGAACTCAGAGAACGGGGCAGAACTGAGCAGCACGCTGGCACTGGAAACCTACGTCAGTGATGGTTGAACTGTAGCAGAAATTCCAAGTCCAAAAGGCTGAGCACACAGAAACTGGGAGTATCAAGACGGCAGTGCACGAGGCGAGACAAGATGTTCTGGCAGAGAGTGGATGACTGAGCAAGGTAAAATGTAGCCATGTGAGCAGAGTTGACTCTAATTAGTGCAGCAGATGGATCTGATCAAGAGCAGAGTAGTGGCTGAGGAGTAGACAGAGCTGATAGGATAATGGCTGAGAGGTGAAAGGACTGATTCAAGAAAAGTACTGAAATTTACAAAACAAACAAACTTAAACCTAAATCATGAAACTTATAAAAGTATAGGTCTTTCCCCTTAATTTGCAGCTAAATGTGTGTCTAGTTCAGCTTCCTCTGTGTTAATTATTCTCATTCTTCTCTTAGTCTCCCTGATTACTAACCTTCACAGCTGTTAAACTCACTTCAATCCCATGCTCTTCTCCGCCCTTACCCCAGTATATAAGCTCACTGGTTTTCATTGGTCTTTACTGGTTCCTACCATTCCACTGTAGTCCATGTTCTTCTCTATGTGTGCAAATTCTGAAGTTTATCTTTTTCATTAAACCTTATATCATGCTGATTCTAAGCTCTTGTCTATGGCTTGGTCCTACTTTAAACTCACACTACATACCAGTAAAATTCTGCGATGTATTTGGAATAAAAATTCTGCAACAAAGTTTCTTTCCAGCTATGTACTGTAGAGCATTCTTGAATACGTTCAGTTCAGGAACAAGCTCAGCATCTTTCTCTTTTGCCCAAAGCGAACTAGGCACCCCACCCTCCTTGAAGCTTCCATGTCACACCTGAGATGTTTTATCTTCCACAGTTATTAAGGACACTTCTGCTTCTGCATATTTGTTCTCGACTAAATCAGAAGTTGGCGGTGTTCCCTATGCCTCCACGTTTCTGTCTCTAGAAGTCAGGTGAAGAGACAGCTGAAGAAATGGAGCTGGAATAAAGCTGCAGGTCCACATAGTGTCTGCTCAAAGGTCCTGAAGGCTGTGCAGATCAGCTCTCTGGAGTTTTACAGACCCTCTTGAACCTTAGCCTGGCAAAGAAGGTTCCAGAGTTGTGGAAAACTTTATTGTTCCAGTAGCAAAGATAACTCACCCATCAGTCCTCAATGACTGCAGACCTCTTGCTCTGACATCGTCCATCATGAAGATTCTAGAGAGACTTCTGTTGGCCCACCCAAGTCAGCAAAAAAAGCAGCTATTAGGACCCCCTGCAGTTTGCTTATTCCAATAGAGTTGGAGTTGAAGATATCATCCTACACCTGCTTAACAAATCCACTGTTATCTGGACAGAGAACACAGCACTGTGAGGATCATGATTTTTGTTTTTCTCTAGTGTATTTAATGCAATTCAGCCTGATTTGGTTTGTCAGAACTGCCAGAAAACACAGGTGGAGGCATCAAAAATTGCCTGGATACGAGACCACCTTATAACAGAGCACAGTGAAGTTTGTGGACCACTTTGTGGCATGGTGTGGAATCTAGCATATCATTCTGAATGTAGATAAAACAAAGGAGATGGTTGTAGATTTCAGGAGAAACAGGAATGTCCAATAATAATCACCATCTGGTACGCTGGTGCCACCGCCAAGAACAAGGGCAGACTGCAGCGTGTCATCCGGTCTGCAGACAAAGTGATTGGCTGCAATCTTCTGTTTCTCCAGGACCTTTACGCCTCTAGGACTCTGAGGCGTGCAGGGCAGATTGTGACTGAGCCCTCGCACCCCAGTCACAATCTATTTCAGACACTTCCCACTGGCAGGAGGCTGCGGTCCATCAGGACCAAAACCTCACGCCACAAGAACAGTTTTTTCCCATCCGCTACCGGCCTTATCAACAAGTCCAAGAGCCGCCCGTGAAACTGGACACTGTCTCTCTCCCCCGTTCAGGACTTACAAGCTACACCAACGTAGCATATCCAGACCTTCTGTGTTACATTAACGCACAGTCTACTGTGTACATAGCTATAGATTCTGACTGTATACATAGCTATAGATTCTGTATATATATATATATATATATATATATATATATATATATATATATATATATATATATATATATATATATATATTATTTTTTTTATTTTATTTTTTTGTCTGCACCATCAACACCAAGTCCAATTCCTTGTAAGTGCAAACCTACTTGGCAATAACTTGATTGATGATCTGATTTTGATTCTGATTTTCTAATAAATGGAATATTCCTTTGAAATCTGAATTTTGTATCTACTACAGAATTCTGATTGTCTTGTCACTGAAAAGTGCTATATAATTAAACTTGTTTCCCTAGCCTTACTCAGTTTAACTTTCTTTGTTGTTTAATGATCCGAAACATGAAAATGTGACAAAAAAAGAAGACATGTGTAATACATTTTATGGCACTGTAAATCTCTTTAGCCTGTTTCTTAAACATTTTTTGTGTTAGAATGTAGTCACAGAATATGCATTTTCAAAAAGGTTAATATTGAAATAGGCCAACCCAGACAAAGAAGATGTTTATTGTGATTTAAAACAGTTGAGAAGTAAATAAAACTAGTACATATTTTAAATGTCTTTGACCGCTGTAATCAATTCAATAAGCTCCATTCATCCATCCGTCCCTCTTTTCCCTCTTATCTGGGGTCGGGTTGCGAGTGTAGCAGCCTTAGTAGGGAGGCCCAGACTTCCCTCTCCCCAGCTACTTGGGCCAGCTCCTCCGGGGGAATCCCAAGGCGTTCCCAGGCCAGCCAAGGAGCATAGTCTCTCCACTGTAACTGGGAGACCTCACCAGGAAGGCGTCCAGGAGGCATCCTAACCAGATGCCCAAGCTACCTCAACTGGCTTCTCTATACATGGAGAAGCAGCGGATCAGCTCTGAATCTGACTGAGCTTCTCACCCTATCTCTAAGGGAGAGCCCAGGCATCCTACAGAGAAAACTCATTTCGGCTGCTTGTATCGGCAATCTTGTTCTTTTGGTCACAACCCAAATCTCATGACCACAGAAGTGGGTGGGAACGTAGATCGACCGGTCATGAGCTTCGCCTTTTGACTCAGCTCTCTCTTCACCACAACAGACCAGTACAACGCATGCTTCAATGCAGATGCAGCACTAATCCACCTATTGATCTCCCATTCCATCTTTCCCTCATTCGTGAGCTATGTTAGTAGCCACAGCTACCCTGGGGTACACTGACAGAGGTGGGGTGACAGTCAAGGAGTTTGTCCTGCAATTGGCAGGTTGCGGTTTCGATCCCCCACTTCAACTGTCTCAGTTGTTGTGCCCTTGGGCAAGACACTTACCAGCTGGATCTATGTATTAAAACTCAAATGCAGGTGGAATAGACCACATACATACAGAAAAGTATCTCAGTAATATCAGAAAACAAAAAGAAAGTAAACGAAAAAGACAGAATAAGATTGGCATTCCAGTTTCTTCATAAAGTTCTATAAGCATCTGGAAACTACAACACAAACAATAATGAAATAATAAATGCTGAACAAGCACACATACACCGGGAACTGAATTATTCAATGTATTTGAAATTTCCTTCTTTCTAATAGGGATATTTGTCTAAAGAAACAACTCTTCCAAAGAGCTCATTATTTGGATCATAAAACAGACTGATGAGAAGTCACAGCAGGCAGTAGCAAGTTAATTTGTATTGCACGATTGTTCCAGTTAAAATGCATGTCACGTCACTGACTTGCAAACAATGTGCTGATAATGCATCTCTATCAATGTGTACATTTAAATATTCTCAAACAGACTTTTGTGCCACTATTCTAAAGTTTCCAATATGCAAGCGTAACACACTGAGTCTTTATAAAAGGATTCAAAATGTTAATTATAAAAAGGACAGACATAAAATCAAATATTTGCTTTACAAGTTATTCAGCATGTTTCTCTTGCTGAATAACTTGAAATTACTATGAGAAAACGTTATCTGTACAGTGCCTTGCGAAAGTATTTCAACCCTTGTTTTCTATAATTACAGCCTGTCACGATCCCCATGTATTTTTGGGTTCCTGGGGATTGTACAGTCTCAGTTTTTTCACCGTTTTATTGTAGTTTATTAGTCTGTTTAATCTGTTATTTTTTTATTGTTTCCTTTCATTATTTAGTTTTCAGCTTGTTATGGGATTTAGTTAGTTATTTTTGTAAGATTTTGTTTTCTCGCCTGTGTTCTGTTCAGTTAGTGAAATATTTTGTCACAGTCAGCTGTTTATTCATTGTGATGTTTATATCATTGTTAGGTTCTGTTTTCCTCCCTGTCTCTCCATTGCTCTCCCTTTCCTTCAGCTCATTACTGTTATGACATTCACCTGTGCTAATCACTCTCAGCTACATTCCCCTCTGTTTCCTCCCCTTTTTAACCTGTAGGTGTCCTCTCCTCCCTTGTCAGATCCTCTGTTATGCTACCATTTTACTGTGGAAAATAGCCAAACGCTTAGTTAGATTATCAACATCCATTTTGAATTCCTACCACAGATTATCATTTACACTTAGCCCTGTACTTTGACTGGGCCATTATAGTCCATCCATTTAAAAGATAGCCCAAGTAAGTCTAATTGAGACTCTGTGAACACCAATACCAACTTCTATCACAAATTCTTAATTTAATTTACTTCTGTACTTTGTGTAGGCCATTTTAACACATATATATGCTTTGATTTAAATAATGTTCCTGTAACTCTGGTTTATGTTTAAGCTTGCTACATACTCCATGAGAACGAAAAGTTTTTTTTCTCTCAGTTGGGGTGGGAAGAATATGAAAAAAGTTCAAATTGGCTCTGTCTATACATAGTGCACAAGACCCATGTCACTGAAGAGTGAGCAGAAGGGGAAGGGGGGGGGGGGGGTAACTGAGAATTTGCACAGGCACATACTATTGGAAAAACAGAGTATGCCATGGAAAGCTGACAGACACATAAATGCTCACGGTGAGCTGTGGCACTGTTTGTAAAGACTGCAAACACTGCGGACATGCAATGCCACTGGGGCAGGACTGCCCTGCTTGGATAATTTATAGAGTAAATGCTGCAATTGAACAGAATCAGCATGTTCGACCACTTAAACCACCAGAGTTGAACTGCGGGACTGCATGACTGCAGCTCCACAGATGTGTGACATTTCCATTTCTCCAATCTAAACATGCCCATCTTAATCCTGCCCAATCACAGTACAGTAGTCGGACACCACTTGAGAAAAAAGTTCTGCCCAGACGTGCCGAGAAACAGCAGGGAGACCCTCAAAGATGGGGCCGTGAGAACAAAATTATGTCATTCGCTGCGGGATCGAGACAAATTGTCTCTGTTCTGTTGGAGTATGTTGCAGTCTTAGTCTTGACATTACCCTACATGAAGGTGAACCTCTGCACCAGTTTCCAGTGTTTTGAAGCCACTATGGTTTTCTAACATGACTGCCTTGTGTTCAGCTCAATTCATGAATGCTAACTAGCTTCCCTGTTCCTGTTAGAGAAAAAGGAACATCCCCACATGGATAGTGTGTACAAAGTGAGGACCATTAGTGTTAGTTTGTCACCAGATTTATGTACAACTGATACTTATAATGTCTGCAGATTTATACCTGAGCTGTGGATCTCAGAAGCTATGGGCCTCCTGGCGGAATTGTGGTTAATCCTTTACTTGATTGGTCTATTGGTTTTAACAATTCCCATTTCACTTCAGAATTATGCTCAAGCTCATGTTGATCTATCAAATAATATCTAATTAGAATACACTGGGGTTTGTGGTTGTAATGTGAAAATAAGTAAAACATTTTCAGGGGTATAAATACTATATCAGGTCCTTTAAATCCAGTAAGAATGAAAGCAGTGAGCTAACAGCACCTAGTCTGTGGCTTACTTTCCCATGAAGACTTTAAATTCCTCACCTTGACTGGCTGAATAAATCAGCTCCCACATTGTCAGTGCTTTGCTTTAGCTACCATATTGAGCAGAATATTTAGTGCAACAGCACATCATATTTCTTCTCAGGCCTTGCAATGCGTGAAGCATGACCAGAGGCCTTGTTAGTTGCCTTGAATGGACTTCTGAAAAGTGAGAGCGAGCCATCGTGCATGTATGGATGTGGTGTGTGAGTTTAAACAGTGTGGCAGGCTCAGAAACTAAGCTCTTTAAATTGACCATTTTCAGTTAGTGGGCAGATGAGCCTTGCCAGAGCATGCAATTACCATAAGCAGTAGTAAGCTAATCTGTTGGCCCGACTGAAAGCCTCCAAGAATACTGAAACTAACCAACATGGCAGGTTTATATCTTGCATGTGAGTACTTTAGAAAATATATCCTAAAATAACCACACAATAAGAATCAAAGAAAGAACACAAGTATTGGCAGTGGTTCTAAATAAAGCTGTGCAAAGTGCATGAAAAAAATTAAATGAAAATGAAAATAAAATCCATTACAGGTTGGAGGTTGAAGTATAAATGTGTTGGTAATATGACTTGAATGACATAATTATGTATGAAGTCACTAATAAATGCCTGTAAGTTCTTAAGAAAATGTGCATATTGTTATAGTACAAACACTAGTCACTCTGCAGCAACAGAAAAGTGCTGAGAAAACAACAATCACAATACCAGCTTTTTTTCTCTGGTTTTATTACTGACAACGTTAGAGATTGTAATCTGATACATTTATTTATATCATAGTACAAATCATACACGTCATAATATGAATACTGAAATTTTTAACTGTTCTGTAAATTAAACATATAATGTAGTAGTTCTAGCCAATTGTTACTTGCAAGATCTATTGCAAGTCTATTTTGGGTTTTTAACGCAGTGATTATCATCTTCTTGCAAATATCGGAAATAAAACAAAAGTGTAACAAGATAAGGTGTATGATAGCCTACTGTTGTAACCTAACACAAAGGAG